>NC_090924.1:1253092114-1253425447 GCF_040938575.1 Ambystoma mexicanum | reverse complement strand
CAGGGCACGTGTATTCCAGGGGTGCTCGGGAAGTATCACATGCAAAAGCAGCAGGGTACATGTATTCCAGGGGTGCGCGGGAAGTATCACACGCAAAAGCAGCAGGGTACGTGTATTTCAGGGGTGCGCAGCAAGTATCACACGCGATTCCATCAGGGTACGCGTATTCCAGGGGTGCGCGGGGAGCACCACACGTGAATTGCACGTGTGGGTCCTCCCAGGTGTTCCCTCTACACCCTCCACGGCCCCTGCAAGTGGCCCACACCACAGGGGCCTACCCTGCACATGTCCCGCAGGCACGCCATCCACCATGGCCATGCCCCCCAGCCAACCCACATGTCACGTTGCACTACTGCCCACCAACGCATGTCCCCCTGCACCCCCAGCCACCAGGGGCACCCTCCACCAGGCCCCCACTCATGTCACCAACCACCCCCACCCCACAGCAGTGCAGGAGCAGCCTCCACCAGGCCCCCACTCATGTCCCCTATCACCCCCACCCCCCAGCAGTGCAGGGGCACCCTCCACCAGGCACCCATCCATGTCTACCATCACCCCCACCCCCCAGCAGTGCAGGGGCAGCCTCCACCAGGCCCCCACTCATGTCTCCCACCACCCCCACCCCCCAGCAGTGCAGGGGCAGCCTCCACCAGGCCCACACTCATCTCTACCATCACCCCCACCCCCCAGCAGTGCAGGGGCAGCCTCCACCAGGCCCCCACTCATGTCTCCCATCACCCCCACCCCCCAGCAGTGCAGGGGCAGCCTCCACCAGGCCCCCACTCATGTCTACCACCACCCCCACCCCCCAGCCACCAGGGGCAGCCTCCACCAGGCCCCCACTCATGTCTACCACCACCCCCACCCCCTAGCCACCAGGGGCACCCTCCACCAGGCCCCCACTCATGTCTACCATTACCCCCACCCCCCAGCCACCAGGGACACCCTCCACCAGGCCCCCACCCATGTCCCCTATCACCCCCACCCCCCAGCAGTGCAGGGGCAGCCTCCACCAGGCCCCCACTCATGTCTACCATCACCCCCAACCCCCAGCAGTGCAGGGGCACCCTCCACCAGGCCCCCACTCATGTCTACCACCACCCCCACCCCCAGCCACCAGGGGCAGCCTCCACCAGGCCCCAACTCATGTCTACCACCACCCCCACCCCCCAGCCTCCAGGGGCACCCTCCACCAGGCCCCCACTAATGTCCCCTATCACCCCCACCCCCCAACAGTGCAGAGGCAGCCTCCACCTGGCCCCTACCCATGTCTACCATCACCCCACCCCCCAGCAGTGCAGGGGCACCCTCCACCAGGCCCCCACTCATGTCTACCATCACCCCCACCCGCCAGCAGTGCAGGGGCACCCTCCACCAGGCCCCCACTCATGTCTCCCATCACCCCACCCCCCAGCAGTGCAGGGGCAGCCTCCACCAGGACCCCACTCATGTCTACCATCACCCCCACCCCCCAGCAGTGCAGGGGCACCCTCCTCCAGGCCCCCACTCATGTCTACCATCACCCCCACCCCCCAGCAGTGCAGGGGCAGCCTCCACCAGGCCCCCACTCATGTCTCCCATCACCCCCACCCCCCAGCAGTGCAGGGGCAGCCTCCACCAGGCCCCCACTCATGTCTACCATCACCCCCACCCCCCAGCAGTGCAGGGGCACCCTCCTCCAGGCCCCCACTCATGTCTACCATCAACCCCATCCCCCAGCAGTGCAGGGGCAGCCTCCAACAGGCCCCCACTCATGTCTCCCACAACCCCCACCCTCCAGCATCCAGGGGCACCCTCCACCAGGCCCCCACTCATGTCTCCCACCACCCCCACCCCCCAGCATCCAGGGGCATCCTCCACCAGGCCCCCACTCATGTCTCCCACCACCCCCACCCCCCAGCAGTGCAGGAGCAGCTTCCACCAGGCCCCCACTCATGTCTACCATCACCCCCACCCCCCAGCAGTGCAGGGGCAGCCTCCACCAGGCCCCCACTCATGTCTCCCATCACCCCACCCGCCCAGCAGTGCAGGGGCAGCCTCCACCAGGCCCCCACTCATGTCTACCACCACCCCCACCCCCCAGCCACCAGGGGCAGCCTCCACCAGGCCCCCACTCATGTCTACCACCACCCCCACCCCCCAGCCATCAAGGGCACCCTCCACCAGGCCCCCACTCATGTCTCCCACCACCCCCATCCTCCAGCCAACAGGGGCAGCCTCCATCAGGCCCCCACTCATGTCTACCACCACCCCCACCCCCCAGCCACCAGGGGCACCCTCCACCAGGCCGCCACTCATGTCTACCATCACCCCCACCCCCAGCCACCAGGGGCACCCTCCACCAGGCCCCCACTCATGTCTCCCTCCACCCCCATCCCCCAGCATCCAGGGGCACCCTCCACCAGGCCCCCACTCATGTTTCCCACCACCCCCACCCCCCAGCAGTGCAGGAGCAGCCTCCACCAGGCCCCCACTCATGTCCACTAACACCCCCACCCCCAGCAGTGCAGGGGCACCCTCCACCAGGCCAACACTCATGTCTCCCACCACCCCCACCACCCAGCCACAAGGGGCACCCTCCACCAGGCCCCCACTCATGTCTCCCACCACCCAGCATCCAGGGGCACCATCCACCAGGCCCCCACTCATGTCCCCTATCACCCCCAGCCCCCAGCAGTGCAGGGGCAGCCTCCACCAGGCCCCCACTCATGTCTACCATCACCCCCACCTCCCAGCAGTGTGGGGGCACCCTCCACCAGGCCCCCACTCATGTCTACCATCACCCCCACACACCAGCAGTGCAGGGGCAGCCTCCACCAGGCCCCCACTCATGTCTCCCATCACCCCCACCCCCCCAGCAGTGCAGGGGCACCCTCCACCAGGCCCCCACTCATGTCTACCACCACCCCCACCCCCCAGCCACCAGGGGCAGCCTCCACCAGGCCCCCACTCATGTCTACCACCACCCCCACCCCCCAGCCATCAGGGGCACCCTCCACCAGGCCCCCACTCATGTCTCCCACCACCCAGCATCCAGGGGCACCCTCCACCAGGCCCCCACTCATGTCCCCTATCACCCCCACCCCCCAGCAGTGCAGGGGCAGCCTCCACCAGGCCCCCACTCATGTCTACCATCACCCCCACCTCCCAGCAGTGCGGGGGCACCCTCCACCAGGCCCCCACTCATGTCTACCATCACCCCCACACCCCAGCAGTGCAGGGGCAGCCTCCACCAGGCCCCCACTCATGTCTCCCATTACCCCACCCCCCAGCAGTGCAGGGGCACCCTCCACCAGGCCCCCACTCATGTCTACCACCACCCCCACCCCCCAGCCACCAGGGGCAGCCTCCACCAGGCCCCCACTCATGTCTACCACCACCCCCACCCCCCAGCCATCAGGGGCACCCTCCACCAGGCCCCCACTCATGTCTCCCACCACCCCCACCCCCCAGCCACCAGGGGCAGCCTCCACCAGGCCCCCACTCATGTCTACCACCATCCCCACCCCCCAGCCACCAGGGGCACCCTCCACCAGGCCCCCACTCATGTCTACCATCACCCCCACCCCCCAGCAGTGCAGGGGCACCCTCCTCCAGGCCCCCACTCATGTCTACCATCACCCCCACCCCCCAGCAGTGCAGGGGAAGCCTCCACCAGGCCCCTACTCATGTCTACCATCACCCCCACCCGCCAGCAGTGCAGGGGCACCCTCCACCAGGCCCCCACTCATGTCTCCCATCACCCCACCCCCCAGCAGTGCAGGGGCAGCCTCCACCAGGACCCCACTCATGTCTACCATCACCCCCACCCCCCAGCAGTGCAGGGGCACCCTCCTCCAGGCCCCCACTCATGTCTACCATCACCCCCACCCCCCAGCAGTGCAGGGGCAGCCTCCACCAGGCCCCCACTCATGTCTCCCATCACCCCCACCCCCCAGCAGTGCAGGGGCAGCCTCCACCAGGCCCCCACTCATGTCTACCATCACCCCCACCCCCCAGCAGTGCAGGGGCACCCTCCTCCAGGCCCCCACTCATGTCTACCATCAACCCCATCCCCCAGCAGTGCAGGGGCAGCCTCCAACAGGCCCCCACTCATGTCTCCCACAACCCCCACCCTCCAGCATCCAGGGGCACCCTCCACCAGGCCCCCACTCATGTCTCCCACCACCCCCACCCCCCAGCATCCAGGGGCATCCTCCACCAGGCCCCCACTCATGTCTCCCACCACCCCCACCCCCCAGCAGTGCAGGAGCAGCTTCCACCAGGCCCCCACTCATGTCTACCATCACCCCCACCCCCCAGCAGTGCAGGGGCAGCCTCCACCAGGCCCCCACTCATGTCTCCCATCACCCCACCCGCCCAGCAGTGCAGGGGCAGCCTCCACCAGGCCCCCACTCATGTCTACCACCACCCCCACCCCCCAGCCACCAGGGGCAGCCTCCACCAGGCCCCCACTCATGTCTACCACCACCCCCACCCCCCAGCCATCAAGGACACCCTCCACCAGGCCCCCACTCATGTCTCCCACCACCCCCATCCTCCAGCCAACAGGGGCAGCCTTCATCAGGCCCCCACTCATGTCTACCACCACCCCCACCCCCCAGCCACCAGGGGCACCCTCCACCAGGCCGCCACTCATGTCTACCATCACCCCCACCCCCAGCCACCAGGGGCACCCTCCACCAGGCCCCCACTCATGTCTCCCTCCACCCCCATCCCCCAGCATCCAGGGGCACCCTCCACCAGGCCCCCACTCATGTTTCCCACCACCCCCACCCCCCAGCAGTGCAGGAGCAGCCTCCACAGGCCCCCACTCATGTCCACTAACACCCCCACCCCCAGCAGTGCAGGGGCACCCTCCACCAGGCCAACACTCATGTCTCCCACCACCCCCACCACCCAGCCACAAGGGGCACCCTCCACCAGGCCCCCACTCATGTCTCCCACCACCCAGCATCCAGGGGCACCATCCACCAGGCCCCCACTCATGTCCCCTATCACCCCCAGCCCCCAGCAGTGCAGGGGCAGCCTCCACCAGGCCCCCACTCATGTCTACCATCACCCCCACCTCCCAGCAGTGTGGGGGCACCCTCCACCAGGCCCCCACTCATGTCTACCATCACCCCCACACACCAGCAGTGCAGGGGCAGCCTCCACCAGGCCCCCACTCATGTCTCCCATCACCCCCACCCCCCCAGCAGTGCAGGGGCACCCTCCACCAGGCCCCCACTCATGTCTACCACCACCCCCACCCCCCAGCCACCAGGGGCAGCCTCCACCAGGCCCCCACTCATGTCTACCACCACCCCCACCCCCCAGCCATCAGGGGCACCCTCCACCAGGCCCCCACTCATGTCTCCCACCACCCAGCATCCAGGGGCACCCTCCACCAGGCCCCCACTCATGTCCCCTATCACCCCCACCCCCCAGCAGTGCAGGGGCAGCCTCCACCAGGCCCCCACTCATGTCTACCATCACCCCCACCTCCCAGCAGTGCGGGGCACCCTCCACCAGGCCCCCACTCATGTCTACCATCACCCCCACACCCCAGCAGTGCAGGGGCAGCCTCCACCAGGCCCCCACTCATGTCTCCCATCACCCCACCCCCCAGCAGTGCAGGGGCACCCTCCACCAGGCCCCCACTCATGTCTACCACCACCCCCACCCCCCAGCCACCAGGGGCAGCCTCCACCAGGCCCCCACTCATGTCTACCACCACCCCCACCCCCCAGCCATCAGGGGCACCCTCCACCAGGCCCCCACTCATGTCTCCCACCACCCCCACCCCCCAGCCACCAGGGGCAGCCTCCACCAGGCCCCCACTCATGTCTACCACCATCCCCACCCCCCAGCCACCAGGGGCACCCTCCACCAGGCCCCCACTCATGTCTACCATCACCCCCACCCCCCAGCCACCAGGGGCACCCTCCACCAGGCCCCCACTCATGTCTCCCTCCACCCCCACCCCCCAGCAGTGCAGGGGCAGCCTCCACCAGGCCCCCACTCATGTCTACCATCACCCCCACACCCCAGCATCCAGGGGCACCCTCCACCAGGCCCCCACTCATGTCTCCCACCACCCCAACCCCCCAGCAGTGCAGGAGCAGCCTCCACCAGGCCCCCACTCATGTCCCCTAACACCCCCACCCCCAGCAGTGCAGGGGCACCCTCCACCAGGCCCCCACTCATGTCTCCCACCACCCCCACCCCCCAGCCACCAGGGGCACCCTCCACCAGGCCCCCACTCATGTCTCCCACCACCCAGCATCCAGGGGCACCCTCCACCAGGCCCCCACTCATGTCCCCTATCACCCCCACCCCCCAGCAGTGCAGGGGCAGCCTCCACCAGGCCCCCACTCATGTCTAACATCACCCCCACCTCCCAGCATTGTGGGGGCACCCTCCACCAGGCCCCCACTCATGTCTACCATCACCCCCACACCCCAGCAGTGCAGGGGCAGCCTCCACCAGGCCCCCACTCATGTCTCCCATCACCCCCACCCCCCAGCAGTGCAGGGGCAGCCTCCACCAGGCATCCACTCATGTCTACCACCACCCCCACCCCCCAGCCACCAGGGGCAGCCTCCACCAAGCCCCCACTCATGTCTACCACCACCCCCACCCCCCAGCCACCAGGGGCACCCTCCACCAGGCCCCCACTCATGTCTCCCACCACCCCCACCCCCCAGCCACCAGGGGCAGCCTCCACCAGGCCCCCACTCATGTGTACCACCACTCCCACCCCCCAGCCACCAGGGCCACCCTCCACCAGTTCCCCACTCATGTCTACCATCACCCCCACCCCCCAGCCACCAGGGGCACCCTCCACCAGGCCCCCACTCATGTCTCCCACCACCCCCACCCCCCAGCAGTGCAGGGGCAGCCTCCACCAGGCCCCCACTCATGTCTACTATCACCCCCACCCCCCAGCATCCAGGGGCACCCTCCACCAGGCCCCCACTCATGTCTCCCACCACCCCCACCCCCCAGCAGTGCAGGAGCAGCTTTCACCAGGCCCCCACTCATGTCTACCATCACCCCCACCCCCCAGCAGTGCAAGGGCAGCCTCCACCAAGCCCCCACTCATGTCTCCCACCACCCCCACCCCCCAGCCACCAGGGGCACCCTCCACCAGGCCCCCACTCATGTCTCCCACCACCCCCAGCCCCCAGCATCCAGGAGCACCCTCCATCAGGCCCCCACTAATGTCTACCACCACCCCCACCCCCCAGCCACCAGGGGCAGCCTCCACCAGGCCCCCACTCATGTCCCCCAGCCAACATGTCACCACAATCTAGATCCCTGGCCCTTATGGTCAGCCTCCAAATGCCAAACACCCACCTGAGTATTGCATCCACCCACTTAGAAATGGCAAAAACATGATAGAACCCCAATTGCAAGTTTGGAAATGAACACATGTCCCTCACATACACCCAATGGGTGTCAGTGAATGTCAAAACTAATATCATGATATGCATGAAACCCATGAGATGATACTACACATTGAAGTTTGTAGAAAAAATATGTATTAAACGCAACATAAATTGAATCAAAAATAAACAAACAATAATGGATTTTTTTTTTAAAAAACCCAGCAGGTACGTGAAATAATGCAAAACCACAAATCACAATGCAAACGAAAGGTGTCCAAAGTCACAGTCCACAAAAGTAAATCCAATGGAAAATTAAAATCGAAAACCATTGCTCCATGGTGAAATCATAAAAAAAAAAGAAAATCCAAAAGTCAACTATATACAGATAAACAATCCAGGGTCCATGATCCCAAACGAAGAAATGAAACCTATCGAATAACACTACCTAAAAAAAAATATATATACAAAAATGTGGCCCATTGTCCAAAAGGTCCAAAAAAAATGCTAAACCAAAGGAAACCTAACACTAACTACAGAACTATTTACAAGGGCAGCGGGCTAGTCCGACGGCTCACTTCGGGATGTTCCGGGCCAGGGCATCATCGAACTCCTGCTCAATGTCCTGGAGGCGCCCCTCCTCCATGGCCCCGAGGGTCCGCAGGGCCGTCCACATGTTCCCCCCAAACTCCCTGCGGATTGCCTCGAGGCAATCGGCCCGCCTCAGGGCACTCTGCATGGAGTTCTCCGCCCTGACCATCATGAGCCGTGCCTCTTCCACCCGCTGCTGCTCCGCATCTATGGCATGGCCCAACTGCTGCCACACAGAAGACACTTCCCGTCCTGGGTCCTCCTGCCTCCGGCCGATGCCTGCCCCTCCGATGTCAAAGGCCCCGAGCCATCATGGCTCCCACCACGTTGCTGCTGCTGCTGCGCCTCTGCCCGTGCACTGCCTCCTGCTGCCTGCACATCCTCCGCTGGCTGGGGTGCAGTCGTTGATGTGGCCACCCCTGCTGGACGTCCGACTCCCGACTGTGGCAGGGATGCCTCCTCCACCAGCCTGGCCGCACCGTCAGAGGCAGCTCCACCGGGCACCCAGGTGACTGATGGGTGGGAAGATGGCACGGAGGACGACTGGCGCATAGGGGGTTCAGTTGAGGAGGGGGTCTGAGCAAGCCCCATCAAACGGAGGAATCCGGCCTGGGTGACCTGCCCCAGTAGGCCGACGCGGTCAACGAGCCATTCGAGATGACATGCAGTCTCCTCATGAAAAGACTGCAGGTCACCTCGCATGGCCCGTTGACGCAACGCCACACCAGTCAGGACAGGCTCAACCCGCACCCGGATAGCCACGTCCGCAGGCAGAGGAAGGCCAGTTGTCGTGAGCTTATCCCCTGCCTGAAAACGGGTATGGACGTAGGCATCCCTGCTGGTGCAAGATGATGCAGTGACAGGATCAGGGACAGGATTGCACACAGGCACCTCCGCGGCGACCTGTACTGCCTCCTGTCCCTGGTCCTGCACTGCACCACTAGCACCAGTGGAATCCCCACCTCCAGACCCCGTCTCTGTTGCTTGCACCGCCTCCTCCTCCACCAAACCCCCCACCAACCTGGATGACTCCGTGCCATCTTCCCCCGTTGGGCCCTGTGGGGTCCCAGCTGCCCCTTCTGCTGCCGAGGAGTCCAACTCCGACCTCCGCCTCTTGGACCTCCCCCCGGCAGCTGTGGCCTGGGACAGGCACCGGACTCCTCACTCTCCGACGAGATCACAACCTGGGAGGGGAGCCGGGCCTTGCATCTCTGGCTGGTGGTGTGATCCCCGCCGCTGTGCTCCACAGCACTTTCTCCGCCCTCTTCATCAGTTGACGCTGCAGACAGGGAGAAATAAAACACAGGCATCAGGGCACTGTACAATGGACACATACGCACATGACAGTTGCACATGAGTGGCATTGGCAAACCTCAGACATGGCATCACAATTGGCAACACACATGTCATTTCTACATGCACACATTAGCCATACCACAGCCACATTGCAACTGCCAGCATCATCCATACACATACAACAGCATGAGCAGGCAAAGGTGAGCCAGACATCACATGCAACACAGGGAGTGCACTACACATGCACGCACACCACCACACTTGCATGCATGTGTACACCTCAGCCAACTGTCGCAGTGTTCCGATGGGCATCCATGTCACATCTGGCAATCAGGCTTCCACATCCCGCTGTCACATGCATCCATGTTGCATCACTGTTGCACCCTTGTCAAATACACAAACATGCACATGTACACAGTGCTGATACATGCAGCTGAAAACAACATACATGCGTGACATCACGAACATGCCTACTGCATGCATCATCTTGCACATACACATTCATCCAAACATGTGTGCCCACACAACTGCATTTGGCATGCAAGCCTACACACACAAGCACCATCCATGTCTCACACATGACAGCGCTCGCATGTGTTAGCCTCACGGTCCTGTACACCCCCTCCCATACTCGGCCCCATACAAACAGATGTGCAACCGGCACACTACTGGCACATCACCACACGCACAGCTTACAATCATGATGCATGTACACTTACCGCTCAACTCCAGACGGGTTTGCCTCTCAAGGACCTGGACGTGGAGCGCTGGGGATATGCGTTCCAGGACCCTCATCTGATCTTCCGACAAGTGGCCCCGGCACCCCTTAGCATCCGCTGCCTTCAAGAGGCGGCGGGCCTTGTTCAGGGTCCTGGACCTGAATTCCTCCCAGCGCTTCTTGACATGTTGGAAGTCGCGGACTGCCACCCCCTCCGCGTTGATGGCAGTCACAATGTCCATCCAGATCCGAGTCCGTCCTTCCTTGTCGGCGCACAACCTTCTGTATAGGGCATCATACTGCCCCAGGACTTGCTCCACCAGGACACCAACTTCCCTGGCACTGAAGCTGGTGCCCCTCTGCCTCTCTGGCCGGGGTTTGTCAGTGGTGCCAGATGTTGCAGTGCCCGACATGACAACCCCAGAGGCAGGAGTGGGTGGGCAACTGGGTCCTGGGGCTGGGCTGTGGAGCGATGGAATCCCAGTCGGGAGTCTTCGGTTGCAGCAGGGGTGGTCACAGCAACAGCACCCCTGGCTGATGTGCAGGCAGCAAATGGCAGGGCACGTGGGCAGCAGGCAGTCAGGCAGCAGCAGATGGCAGGTGGGAGCGTGCTCAGGGCTCTGGGGGGCAGTAAATCGGCTTTCTGCGCAGGAGCGTGGTCTTCGTGTGCTTACGCTTGGCCAGCTTGATACGGAGTGATTTGGCACGTGAAAAGTCCTGCACGTCTGCGTGTAATTCGAGGAAAGGCCCTTAGCGTGTAAGCGCGTCTGCACGCAGACGCGATTTCATTGGCCCAAAGGCCCCCATGCGAAGCTGTGACGTCACGCGCATGGCCGTAGAGAATGGCGCGTGTAAAAAAAAAGATACACGTCCGAGTGTCAAAGCGTGTAATTGGTGGAAATGGCCTCATCGCGTATGCGCGTCTGTGACGTGTGTATAAAAGGTACGTGTACGCCATTTCCTTGTACGTGCTTTTTCGTGGAGAGCGAGTGGGTGAAATCTGTACTTCTTGTCGGTTCACACACGATTTACTTCACGGCGTTTCCAGTTCGTACTCCCTGTTACCTCTGACAGCTTTTTCTCTTTTCCTCTTTTCCTCTTTTTCCTGGGCCTGTTTCCTCAAACAGCGTTCCCTTCTACTGTTGTCCTGTCTCCTCAGACAGCGTACAATTCTTCTTTTGGCGGGGGTGTTGCCAACGCGCACACGCGCATATTTTTCACGCTTTTGTTCCTGGCAGACGGTGAGTCACGCACGTATTTAACATCTGTGCTTGCCCTGTGTGTCGCGTACCCCTTCAGAGGTCATTCTAGGCTGCGTGTGACACGCATACGTTCATTCTTGTGTTTCTGGGTGCCACAGCGTAGTGCAGGTTTATTTTTCCACGCACGTGGTCTAGGAGGGGTTGCGTGCACCTTACTTCCCTTTTTTGGGATGCCTGTGCGTTGCGTGACCCGTCATCTTTCCCCAGGGGTGACATACAGCCTTGCTAGAGCACTAGGGTACGATTACCATCTGGTACCCAACCCCTTTGACCCCCAATTGCCCAGGACAATAGTTCACATCGACTCCCATACGCACAATAACATCAGTGCCATGGCTGGGAGGCGAACAAGCCGTAAGGGTGGCAAAGGTGGCCGAGCCCCAAGTGGTGGCCGTGGTGGATCCGGTAGGGGACGTGGCCGTGACTTGCAGGGTGCCCCTAGCCCCCCATGTGTGGAGGAGCAGTCAGGGACACCCATGCCCCCCCCCCTGGTTGAGGTTAACGTGGCTGACACCATCCATGCTCAGCCCTTGTTGGACCAGCCCACTGTGGAACCAGACCTGGCACAGGGTGACTCCATGGCTGACTTCCAGGTCAGCAGGTCTAGGCCACGTGCGCCGGTGAACGTTGGTGTCATCAGACCACGTGGATCAGGGGCAGCTAGGTCATCTGCTGCCCTGCCTAGGCAGGCTGGGGAGGCTGCAGGGGCAGCTGCGGCTCCATCCACCCCACCTCTCACACACCCAGCCAGGACAGTGTCGGTCCAAGTCCATCATGCTGACATTCCGCCTGACACCATCACACTTGAGCTAATGCCTGCACCAACTCCCATGCTGAGTATGCAATCCCACACTCCTAGTAGAGAGTCCACCGGGGCTCCTGCCCCTAGTCTCCAGAGAGGTGTAGGACACTCAGGATCCCCACCACCTTCCAAGCGGAAGAGGAAGAGTGCTCGTCCGGCACAGGCTGATGTCCCAGACACGGCTACACAGTTCGGACCGTCAAGGAAGCCCAGCTTCAATGAGGCCGAACTGAATGCACTTGTAGAGTATATGTCCGCACATGACCGCAAAATGGTGATTGTTGCAGGATCCAAGACCACACCTGCACAACGTCAGGCACACTGGCAGACCATTGCGGACATCATAAGTGCCCTTGGAATCGTGAGGCGCACAGCTACTGAATGCTACAAGCGCTGGAATGACCTGAAGCGCAGGGCAAAGAATAAGCTGGCCTCAAGTCATGCCGCAACTCTAGTGACTGGAGGTGGGTCTCCAGCAGAGGACATAGAACTCACTCCACATGAGCAGGTTGCTGGGACCTACGTCACGGAGGAACAGATCCAAGGCGTGGGAGAACTGGCAGATTACGAGGCATTGTCCGGTGAGTGCACATGCATGTGTTTGTCATCCATGTGCATGGTGTGTGTGGGAGGGCTTCTGTTTGGGTGCCAGGTGAGGGTGTGTGTGCCTGAGTGGTTTGGGTCACCTATGTGCTTCATCCTAAACATTCTGCGCACCAGCATTTGGGTATAGCAGCATCCCTTCTGCCAACATTAGACATCCAGCCCAACACCACGCCAGTTGCCCTTGGAGTTTCATCTTGCCACAACATTGTTGCTTATTTACCTCTGTTTATTCAGGCAGATTGTTTGCATACCACCACTTTTACTCGGGATTTCTCAGTCCTATTGTCACATGTCTGACATGGCTATGGTACAGTGGACTGGCTTTGTTTCCTGGACATGATTTGTTTAGACATGTCACTGTGCTATAGGACCATTTTGGACTGGCAGCTCCAGGTTAAACATTTGAACCATTTCAATGAAAAAATCAATTTCATGAGCAAACTGGACTGAATGAACAATTGGTGCCCTGCTCTCCCTCTTCACTTCATGGCTAGAGTACATGCCATCTGTGTGATGGCATGTGTATTTGACCTGCCAATCACTGGCCAATGTGTGATGCCACTGCTAGGCAGTATGCAGCAAATGTGTTCATCTTCCATCTTGGTGTCATCAATGTGTGCCATTTGCCTACCCTTCACACGCAGTGACGGTGCATGCATGGGAGGGTTTTAGTCATGTGGGACATGTGTGTGCCATAGTGCTAATGCCTGTTTCCATTTGTTTTCTTTTATGTCATTGCAGGGGATGACGCACTTGATACTGCTGGGGTTGTGGAGATGGTGCAGACCCAGGAGGGGTCTGAGGGCCGACCGACCACCAGTGAGGGACATGGTGTGGTGGTGGGTGAGAACCCACAACTGCTGCAGGTCGTGCTCTCAAGGGGTGTCTCTGGCTGCACCTCCCCCGAGCTGTATTCAGGTGTCGATTCGGATGATGAGACCTATGTGCCGTTGCAGGTGAGTGGGAGGGATTCTGTTCTGTCCGACCCACCTGCACCAGGGTTAGAACCCTCAATGGGGATGTCAGTGTTGGCAGGTACGCCTTTGGTGGTTACGGATGCAGAGTCACACTCCGCGACATCTGATCCTGTTCCTGGGCCAGCAGATCAGATGGGGAATGCAGTCCTGTAGCCTCAGGCAGTGCCGGCACAGCAAGGCGCAGTTCGCCTTGCCCCAGACAGGTGTGGTGCCCGCCGACGTGGTGGCCGTCAGCCACCTGGCAATACCGCATGGGAGCAATCCATATATGGTATGGCAACCCAACAGGCAGCATCATCAGAGATGATGGCTCAGGCCATGGATAGGGTGGCCACTTCCATTGTCCCCCCCGAAAGGCTGATGGAGCGACTACAGCAGGCAACAGACTCCATCTGCCAGTCACACAGGGAGGACATGTTGGCGTCCGACAGGGACAGGCGGGCGGCACTGGCGACTCTGCAGGAAGCCATTTCCATAGAGACCCAGGGCCATAGGGAAGCCCTGAGGGTGGAACTCCTTCACCTCAGGACAACTCTTGTTGAGCTTGAGGCTTCAACAAACAGAAGGACAGAACAGCAGCTCGAGCGTCTCACACGTATGCTCTCAGCTGAGATGCAGGCAACTAGGGCGGAGGTCCGGGCATCCCGTGAGTTGTTGCATGGGGACCTCTGCACAATTATCCTCCAGAACGAGACCTACCACACCCGCATGCTTGCAGCCATGGAGGAACAGACTAGGGCTTTGCGTGGGCTGCCTCCCATAGTGCTACCACCTCCTGATGCAGCTGCAGAGGGTGAGGAGAGCGTCAGCAGTGATTCTCCCACAATAGGGTAGCCGTGTAGGCCATGAGCCCATGGAGGTGTTTTTTTTCCGCAAGATCCACACAGATGGGTTTTGGTGTGCACCCTGTCCTCGGACCTCATGGGTGGCCTTCCCCCCTCCCCCTGGGCGCATTAATGGCCATTTTCTTTTTTTTTTTTTTTTTTGGGACAGTGTGTTGCCTTGTGTGGCTCCCGTGGGCATACGCTGCATTGTGGCTGGGCACATGCAGGCTTGTCATGAATTTGGTTCAGATGCTTGGATTTTTGTGACACACACCCCTCCTGCTTCCGGTTTCCATGGGCTTGCAAAGGGTGTGCCCAAGTGACATTGACGTACATGGTGACATTGGACTCCCATTCGATGTGTGGGCAGTCTGTAGTCAATACTGTGTATACATTCATAGTGCATATTGTTGTTGTATTGTACACTGCATGGTGTATTGATATGTGCCTCTGCATCCATCTCATCCTCCTAATTTGCAGGTCCATTTCTCATGTCTTCACACGGCGGTCCACCTTGGAACTGGAGTCCATGTTGTAAGCAGTGCACCTACACTCTTGCGTGGCGCTAACACTGTATACTTGGAAGTGTTCGGAGTGCTGGCATCACCAGGTAGTGAGGCTAGTAAATTTTTAAGTCTGTAATGTCATGTTTAAGGTAGGTTGGAGGTTGTGTAGGTGATTGGTATTTTTGGTAAGTATTTGGTAATGTGTGTTGTAGGTCCTGCATTACTGTGAGCATTTCATGTGTGGCCATGTTTCCTTTAGGGTCAATGTAGCTGGTGACACTTGGGGCATGTTGTGGGGATTAATTTGTTTCCTCTCACATTGCATGAAATGCCATGGTGTGTTGTGCGGCCGTGCCGGGGAGGGGTTGGGTGACATGGCACTCTTTTCATGTAGTATTTTTCAAGTGGGTATTCATTTCTGCCGCATGGAAGTGTGTCTTTCGATGACACTGCATTGGTGGTGTTTGTGTAGGTAGGGATGTACACATTGTGAAACTTCCACATGAACAAACTCAGGCTGCTATGGTTCTGACAGTTGACTGTCCCTTTGTTCGTCATAATTGTCAGGTCGAGTCATCATTGCTTATCAGATGGTATGTGCCAGGGCTGTGTGCACTCCCCAGGGGTGTGATTTCTATGTGAAGTAATTAGCCACCAGCTGCGTATGGGCTGCCTCACCCCGTGCCCTCTCCCCTCCCATGCGTAGTGGGCGTGCATGTGTTTGGGGATGTCGGGGCACCACCATGTCCACAGCCAGGCCCCGGCGTGTTGCAACATTGTGCAGGACACATGCTGCCACTATGATCCTGCACACTACTGGGGGCGCATATAACAGCTGCCCGCCAGAACGGTCAAGGGAGCGAAAGCGTGACTTGAGCACTCCGAATGTGCTCTCCACTATGCCCCGGGTTGCAATATGGGCTGTGTTGTATCTTACCTCTGGAGGCGTGATGGGGTTCCGAATTGGCGTCATCATGTGGGTGCTTAGAGGGTAGGCACTGTCCCCTGGTGAAGAGGTGATGGGTATCATTAGTGGGGTAGTGACATAACTCTGCATCTGACATGCATGCATGTGCAGTGGCATTCATACTCACCAAGCAGCCATGTATCGCTATGCCGCCCAGCTTCTACGTCCCGGCTTAGGGTAGACATTCGGTAAATGAAGCTGTCGTGGGTGGACCCTGGATAGTTGGCATATACTGAGGTGATGATTCCCTTGGCATTACATAATACCTGCACATTGATGGAATGCCAGTGCTTGCGGATCCTATAGATGTGCTCAGATGCCATGGGGGGACGTAGTACCACATGGGTGCAGTCAATGGCACCTAGCACTTTTGGGAATTGTGCCACACCGTAGAAATCAAGGGTGGCAGCCTGCCTTTCTGCAGGTGTCCTGGGCAGGTATATTTGCCTACAGACTGATGGGCGTGCAGTGATGATGTTCAAGACCTGGTGTAGGCAGAGTGACTGCGTGGCCTGTGACACCCCACCCACTATGGCACTTGTCGGCTGAAATGATCCTGTGGCCAAGAAGTGCAGTACATTGAGGACCTTCTCCAGGGGGCTGAGTGCTTGGGAGCACAGGGTGGGTGATGTGAGGTCATCCTCCCACTCACTGACCAGGTCCAGTATTATGTGTGGTGGAAACCTGTACCTCCCATACACCTGGTCATCAGGCATCCCAAAAAGGCTGGTTCTGGGAGTGAAAATTCGGGCCTTCACTATCCTCCTCCTCCTCCTTTGGTAACCCACGGCCACTGCTGCTAGGAAGGGTATATTCATCCTGGCGGCTGAGCTTGTTTGTTGTTGTTAGGCGGAAACCTGTGCAGTTCCCTCTGGGACTACTGCAAAAGATTTAGGACTACAGGTGTTTGGCGGTGAACCCACTTGTTAGCAGTCTGTACCACACAGATTCACTTGGTAGCTGTGGCTGAGCAGTCAGACTTCTCTCAAGAAGAGTTGAGCAGTATGTGGAGTATACAATATAGGACAATTCTTCACAGTAAGACAAGCAAACACGCAACAAGGCTTCAGTGTAAAGATATTGTTATTTATTTATAACGGAACATCTATAGAAAACACTATGGCACTATCACGGCAAACACTTCAATTACAATTACTCTACGCCTAAGAAAACAATCAATCCCCCTAACAATATTTCGACAAGTCTATGTTCTACCGGTATCACTTATTTTCAGACAGAGGTGTATACCTCAACCTAGATAGCACTCTAATATTAGTTAGGACGGGAGAGAAAAATAGGCAGGTTACGAAATCAACACAGTTCAATACTTCACGGATAAAATGCAAGGCAAGAAGGCAAGAACCACAATAGATCATAAAGTTCAGAGGCCAGGCCTACTCGGAGAGAGGCAAGGCGATATGTCCCAAAAAGTCTCTAGTGGAAATGCGTTCGAGTCTTTGTAGCAAATTGTTATCGGCAGATTGTACCAGTTCAGAACAACACGCTAGAAAAAGCTTGGAGACGACCCAACGGAAATGCGAGGTTTAAGACACCTCACTCGAACCGATCGAAAGGGAAGCCAGGTGGACACGGTACCTTGTTGTGGAGAGACAGCTCCGGCGGGGGCAGTTGTTCCTGGTGGTGGATGCACGTCGGGTCTTTGCCAAGAGTAGAGATGATCTCGTCGTCGAAGAAAAGTGAAGTCCGGTGCACCACCAGGGAAGAGTGCTCCGTCACAAGGCACCACCTTTTGGTCGCGGTACAGGGGTAGTGGCTATCCGGTTGCCGGGGTGCTCTGCACGGGCAATTCGACCACCGCGTCCTGAGGCGAAGAAAAAGCAAAGGGGACTGGTTGTTCCCACCAGTCAGGGGAAGAGACTCTCTGGCAGGGAGATCTCCTCTGTCGTCAGGAAGTGGTGAGTCAGTTCAGCAGGGCTCCACCGGAGGTGTTGTTGTTGCAGGTCGGCTCAGCGTTACCCTCGTCGGATTCTTAGGTCCTGTGGCGACTTCTGAAGATCCAGTCCCAAAAGCCCTGCTTTTATGCAGAAAACCCCCATTCATTCAGCCTAGCTGTCAATCAACACTCGCTAAGTGGTGAGCGGGGAGGCTCACCACTTGGGCCAATCACACCACAGTGCGACCGGAGTTGGCAAAGCAACTCGGTCCAGGGTGCCTAAACCCCCCCCCCACACCCCTGTGGTAACCCAGACAGAATGGCACCACTTTGGAGAGTCTCTGTACAGAGTCCCGCCAAAAGTGGAACAAAGGGCTCAACCTTTGGTTTAGGAGTCACAGAGACGAACACAGATGCCATTTTAAAAACCGAGTTCTGGCAGAAAATACCATCCGATAAACTTATTTAAGATAAGTAGACTGGTGGTATGTTAGAGATTAACGAGGAAAAGTATCAATCTCCAACAATGGGACGAATCCCATAGGGTTATGTCCGGGGTTGAACATAACAAGTAGTTTCCACTGCCACCAGCCAAAACTCGACGAGGGGGGACGGGACAGTGCCCCCTCGAGTAACAGACCCAGGAGTTATTGAATTACCCCTACTAGCACATCCACAATAAGATGGTTGGTACTAGTTCTGTTAGTAAATTTAGGTCTAGTAAAGCCAATGGTGACTTTACATGCCCGGGGAGACAGTAGTCAGTCCCCGGGTATGGAGTCTATGGTGGAGGTCCGCTAGGACGCCCCAGTGTTACGGCACGTAGGGTGCGGTGTAACACACATAGAAAAACATATGAGACCCTATGGAGTAAAAGACCCCATAGCCCATAGAACACATTGACATTCAAAGGAATTACACACCTTCATGTCCAAGAGTGGGAGGAAAAGAGTCTCACTCTTGGCAGGATGGAAAAAAACAAACTCCCGAAATCCAGCAAAGCTGCTAGGGGACTCACTAGGTTAGGAAATTCAGCCTAAACAGAGAATTCTCCCTAACACTCGCCCCCCCCCCCCGGACTAAGGGACAGGAGGATTTAATCCACTCCTGGATGAATCTCATACCTCTAGTCGATGACATACATCCTAGAGAGACCATCAGCATTTTGGTGGTGACATCCTGACCTGTGCTCAATGGTGAAATCAAACCCTTGCAGGCAGATCGACCATCTCAATAGTTTTGGGTTTTCCCCTTTCATTTGCATTAACCATCTCAAGGGTTGGTGGTCAGTCTGAATGACAAAAGTAGAACCATACAAGTACGGCCTAAACTTCTTCAGAGCCCACACGATAGCAAAGCACTCTCTTTTGATTGTTGCCCACCTTGTTTCAGGATCCTTCAGCTTGCGGCTGGTGAAGCAAACGGGGTGCTCCCTACCTTTCCCATCCAGTTGACTGAGTACGGCACCTATCCCTACATTGGAAGCATCTGTCTGCACAATGAAGTGTTGGCGGTAATCAGGAGCTCTGAGTACTGGGGCTTGGCAAAGAGCCTTTTTCAGGTTTTCAAAAGCCTGATTGCACTCCTCGTTCCATTTAAACTTTTTAGGAAATTTGGGCGCGGAGATGACATTCAGTGGAGAAGCTATGGTCCCATAGTTCTCTATGAAATTCCTGTAGTACCCAGTGAGGCCTAGGAAGGCTCTCACTTGGGTTTGAGTAGTAGGTGTTGTCCAATTTTGCACAGCTTCAATCTTACTGAGCAAAGGCCTTATTTCTCCACCTCCTACCTCATGTCCAAGATAGAATACCTTACTCTGTCCAATTTGGCATTTACTCGCCTTTATGGTCAGATTGGCTCGTCCAAGAGCCTGCAAAACATCTCTTAGGTGGGTTACATGTTCTTCCCAGGATTTGCTGAACACTGCGATGTCATCCAAGTATGCCATGCAGAAGTCCTCCATCCCATTCAGAACCTGTTTTACCATCCGTTGAAACGTAGCAGGTGCATTCTTCAATCTGAAAGGCATTACCTTAAACTGGTATAAGCCAACGGGGGTAGAAAATGCAGTTTTCTCCTTGGCATGGTCTGTCAGGGCTATTTGCCAATAGCCTGATGTCAAGTCAAATGTGCTGAGGAACTTGGCGGCACCAAGTTTATCCACCAACTCATCTGTTCTTGGCAAAGGGTGGGCATCAGTCGTGGTGACTGCATTAAGAGTTCTATAATCCACGCAGAATCTAAGCTCTTTAGATCCGGCCTTTGGTACTAACACAACTGGGCAAGACTATGGACTAGTAGAGGGCTCTATTACCCCGAGATAAAGCATCTTGCTGACCTCACCTTTGATGTGGGTTTGTACGTTTTCTGACATTCTGTATCCTCTGCTTTTGACTGGCAGACAGTCACCAGTGAGTATGTCATGCTGGCCCCAAGGGGTCAAGCCTGGCGAAAGCGAGAACAGAGAGGCAAATTGATTCAACATGGATTTGCACTCTTCTTGTTGCTCGGGTGTCAGATTGGGGGAGAGATTTACTCCCTCAATTTGTTCGTCTAAGGATAAGCCTTTGAGGAGATCCGGAAGAGCTTCACTCTCTTCTTCTTCCTCGGATGATGCTAGAAGCAATGCTCCTACATCAGGTCGTGAGACATACGCTTTGAGGCGGTTGGTGTGGAAGACGGTCGGAGCCTCCTTGGGATTGCCCAAGTCCACCAGATAGTTAACCTCTCCGAGTTTACCCACAACTCTGAAGGGTCCCATCCATTTATCTTGCAAGGCCCTCTGCCTTGTTGGGATCATAACGAGAACGAGCTGGTCTTGAGCGAACTCAACCATGTTAGCCTTTTGATCGTGCCAGTGCTTGACCAATGCTTGTCCAGCTTTCAAGTTATCGCTTGCTTCCGTTATCATGTGCGACATTCTCCTCCGGAGACCTATCATGTAGTCAGTCACTCTGACTGGCTTGGGGGAAGGAGCACTCTCCAACCCCTCCTTAATCAGGGCCAATGGACCTCTGACGGGATGACCATCGAGAAGTTCGAAGGGAGAGTAACCTACTCCCTCCTGAGGGACTTCTCTATAAGCAAAGAGAAGGCATGGCAGTAGAAGGTCCCACTTACGCTTAAGGGATTCTTCTAAAGCACCTATCATGCTCTTCATGGTTCGGTTGAACCGTTCTACCAATCCATTGGTTTGGGGGTGGTAAGCTGTTGAGAACCTGTAAGTAACTCCACAGGTTTTCCACATGACTTTCATGTAGTGGGACATAAAGTTTGACCCCCTGTCAGAGATTACTTCCTTAGGAAACCCGACCCTAGTAAAAATACCAAGGAGGGCCTTAGCCACAGCTGGAGCTGTAACAGTCCTCATAGGAATTGCCTCAGGATACCTAGTAGCATGGTCTACTACAACAAGTATAAACCTGTTGCCTGAGGAGGTTGGAGGATCAAGGGGACCAACAATGTCAATCCCTACTCTCTCAAATGGGACTCCCACAACTGGGAGAGGCACTAAAGGTGCCACATTCTTGGAGCCAACCTTACCAGAGGTCTGGCAGGTGTGGCAGCTCCTGCAGTGTTTTTCTACTTCGGCCCCCATCTTTGGCCAATAGAAGTAGAGAGAGAGCCTTTCCTTAGTCTTCTTGAAACTCAAGTGACCAGCCAAAGGAATCTCGTGGGCTAACTGCAAGAACTGTGGTCTGTTCTCTTGGGGTACTACAAGTCGTTTGTAGTCTCCAGGGGCAGACTCAGTCGTTTCACTGTAGAAGAGGCCATCTTCCCAGTGCAACCTGTATTTCCCAGGCTCTTGCCCTTCAGCCTGAGCTTCTGCCTGGTGGCGAAGACCTTCCAGAGTTGGACATTCTCTCTGTCCCTTACTGAAGTCTGCTCTGCTGGGTCCACCTTCTGCCAGTAAAGACTGCAGCTCAGGATGGTCAACAGGATCCAGATCTCCAATGAGTTCCTGGCCTTCCATTAGCTCTTCCTCAGAGTCTAATTCTACCACAGAGGGTTGTACCTCCCTCTCAGCCTCGGCTGGAGGTGGAGTTACGGGTGTAACTTTGGACAACCGCGGGGAAGTCCGTGTTGGCTGCACTGAAATGCTGGCTGCTGGTTTCGGGATAGAAGTCTTAGGTTTCCCTTTCGCTTCCGATTTCTTGGAGACAGCTGCCAACAATTCTAGTGGAGCAGGAGTGATTTCTGTCTTCATCATCTCCTGGAGAGTACCGCGCATGGTCCTCTCTCTTGCGGGTCTGGTCACCTCCTGTAACCGTTTACTAGGAGGTCTGGGACTATGCGATACAACTCCGAGAGTTTTCAAATCGTTACCCAACAGTACGCGTCCTGGTACCTCACTCTGTATGCTGACAGGTATCTTTACAGTCATGTCGTTACACTGGATGAGAACTGGTAATTGGGGAAGCATCTGCACAGGCCCTCCAGCTAACTTGGTGAGGCGTTTGGGTGCCTTAGCAACATCCTCAGCCTGAAAAAACGATTTATCCACCACAGTTATGCTGGCCCCAGTGTCCCTAATGGCAGGAGTCTCCTGGCCATTCACCTGGACACTGTCCTTATAATACTCTTTAGTATTATCGGGGATAGAATTATAGACATCTAAATTCTGTTGTTCCCACAACCCCAGGGATACTAAAGAAACGCTGGCTGAGACTCCAATGGGTTCGTCAGCTGGCAGTAGAAAGTTTCCACTTGCCATTTGGACTTCCTCCTCTGGAGCGAAGGCTAAGGAGACAAGCTGGACCCCTGAAGGTTTACCCTTACATCTGGGATCTCCTTTCACGTGGTCAGTCGAGCCACAAACAAAGCATTTACCGAACGCTTTTTGGAATGGTGGCTTGCTCTGACCTCCTTCCGGTTTGGCACCAGAAGACACACTGTTCTGTTGTGGTTTTCTCGGTGGCTTACCCTTCTGGTTTTGTTTGGGGCCCTCTTTGGAATTTGAGTTATTCGAATTCTCTTTTGAGTCTTTTTTGGGCTGTTTTCCCTCATCCTTTTTCTGAGTTGCCCCAGAATCCTTATGAGTAGCCCTGTTGGCAACCCACAAGTCAGCGGCCTTAGCTAGCGTCCGGGAATCCAATTCCTTCGAATCAGCCAAGTGCTGTCTGAGCTCAGGAGAACAGGCATCATAAATCGACTCCAACATAAAAAGATTCTTCATACCCTCATAAGTGTTCACTTTGTAACCCTTAATCCATCCCTCTAAGTTTTTCAACCCTTCACTCACCCAGGTAGCCCAAGGGGTACCATCATGCTTTTTGAGGGTTCTAAACCTCTTATGATACTCGTAAATGGTCTTCCCGAATCTAGCTATCAAAGCTAGTTTCACACTTTCGTAATCCGTCTTATCCGCCTCCCCCAACTCCATTACCACATCAGTCGCAACAGGAGGGAGCCTAGAGAACAACCAGGGAAGTAAAGCATTCCCGGTGATGTCCTGGAGCCCATGATTGTACTCAAACAGTTTTAACCAATCCAACACATCCAATCTCGGTTCATACATACCCACTAATTCCTTCGGCATCCGGGGTCTTTTGGGACTGGAGCTCCTAGAGGAACCAGAGGAGAGAGAAGCATTTTCCATAGACAGCTTTTTCATTTCTAACTCGTGATTAAGTTCTATTTCCCTGAGTCTTAACTCAGCTTGCTTCTGCTCAGCCTGGGCATTCATCCGTCTGAACTCGAGCTCTTGGTTATGTTCAGATTGAGCCAAGAACCGTTTGTATTCTAATTCGAGCTTCATTTTTTCAAGTTCAAAATTAGCAGGGTTACTTGTGGGACCTGGAATGGGCCCCGTAGGTACAGCTGGTAAGGCAGGTAGAGGAGCAGGGAAGACAGTTCCGTTAGCCTCTCCGTCCTCGTCAGCCTCTTCATCGCTATCATCAGAATTACGATTTAGATCAACACCATCACTGTTATCTACATTTGCTGGAGAAATTGGTTCCTCTGAACCAGTACCCAGACTTTGGTTCGCCAGCAATCTCTCTATTAGTTCTAACTTCTTGCCTCTTACAGAAAGATTCTCTTGCCTACAGAGAGCTCGCAAACTCTCAGTATTTTCACCTGACAAGGATTCTTGACTGTAAGTTTCCATCGTAGACATGTTTGTGAAAGTTGCTTTTTAGTGCTAAGCTTTGTGGTTAGTTATCCTAAAGCGTCGAAAAGTACTCTAAACTGTATACTCGATACAAATCCCACCGCTGTACACCAGTGTTAGGCGGAAACCTGTGCAGTTCCCTCTGGGACCACTGCAAAAGATTTAGGACTACAGGTTTTTGGCGGTGAACCCACTTGGTAGCAGTCTGTACCACACAGATTCACTTGGTAGCTGTGGCTGAGCAGTCAGACTTCTCTCAAGAAGAGTTGAGCAGTATGTGGAGTATACAATATGGGACAATTCTTCACAGTAAGACAAGCAAACACGCAACAAGGCTTCAGTGTAAAGATATTAAGTTATTTATTTATAACGGAACATCTATAGAAAACACTATGGCACTATCACGGCAAACACTTCAATTACAATTACTCTACGCCTAAGAAAACGATCAATCCCCCTAACAATATTTCGACAAGTCTAGGTTCTACCGGTATCACTTATTTTCAGACAGAGGTGTATACCTCAACCTAGATAGCACTCTAATATTAGTTAGGACGGGAGAGAAAAATAGGCAGGTTACGAAATCAACACAGTTCAATACTTCACGGATAAAATGCAAGGCAAGAAGGCAAGAACCACAATAGATCATAAAGTTCAGAGGCCAGGCCTACTCGGAGAGAGGCAAGGCGATATGTCCCAAAAAGTCTCTAGTGGAAATGCGTTCGAGTCTTTGTAGCAAATTGTTATCGGCAGATTGTACCAGTTCAGAACAACACGCTAGAAAAAGCTTGAAGGCGACCCAACGGAAATGCGAGGTTTAAGACACCTCACTCGAACCGATCGAAAGGGAAGCCAGGTGGACACGGTACCTTGTTGTGGAGAGACAGCTCCGGCGGGGGCAGTTGTTCCTGGTGGTGGATGCACGTCGGGTCTTTGCCAAGAGTAGAGATGATCTCGTCGTCGAAGAAAAGTGAAGTCCGGTGCACCACCAGGGAAGAGACCAGCCGCGGAGTGCTCCGTCACAAGGCACCACCTTTTGGTCGTGGTACAGGGGTAGTGGCTATCCGGTTGCCGGGGTGCTCTGCACGGGCAATTCGACCACCGCGTCCTGAGGCGAAGAAAAAGCAAAGGGGACTGGTTGTTCCCACCAGTCAGGGGAAGAGACTCTCTGGCAGGGAGATCTCCTCTGTCGTCAGGAAGTGGTGAGTCAGTTCAGCAGGGCTCCACCGGAGGTGTCGTCGTTGCAGGTCAGCTCAGCGTTACCCTCGTCGGATTCTTAGGTCCTGTGGCGACTTCTGAAGATCCAGTCCCAAAAGCCCTGCTTTTATGCAGAAAACCCCCATTCATTCAGCCTAGCTGTCAATCAACACTCGCTAAGTGGTGAGCGGGGAGGCTCACCACTTGGGCCAATCACACCACAGTGCGACCGGAGTTGGCAAAGCAACTCGGTCCAGGGTGCCTAAACCCCCCCCCCACACCCCTGTGGTAACCCAGACAGAATGGCACCACTTTGGAGAGTCTCTGTACAGAGTCCCGCCAAAAGTGGAACAAAGGGCTCAACCTTTGGTTTAGGAGTCACAGAGACGAACACAGATGCCATTTTAAAAACCGAATTCTGGCAGAAAATACCATCCGATAAACTTATTTAAGATAAGTAGACTGGTGGTATGTTAGAGATTAACGAGGAAAAGTATGAATCTCCAACAATGGGACGAATCCCATAGGGTTATGTCCGGGGTCGAACATAACAAGTAGTTTCCACTGCCACCAGCCAAAACTCGACGAGGGGGGACGGGACAGTGCCCCCTCGAGTAACAGACCCAGGAGTTATTGAATTACCCCTACTAGCACATCCACAATAAGATGGTTGGTACTAGTTCTGTTAGTAAATTTAGGTCTAGTAAAGCCAATGGTGACTTTACATGCCCGGGGAGACAGTAGTCAGTCCCCGGGTATGGAGTCTATGGTGGAGGTCCGCTAGGACGCCCCAGTGTTACGGCACGTAGGGTGCGGTGTAACACACATAGAAAAACATATGAGACCCTATGGAGTAAAAGACCCCATAGCCCATAGAACACATTGACATTCAAAGGAATTACACACCTTCATGTCCAAGAGTGGGAGGAAAAGAGTCTCACTCTTGGCAGGATGGAAAAAAACAAACTCCCGAAATCCAGCAAAGCTGCTAGGGGACTCACTAGGTTAGGAAATTCAGCCTAAACAGAGAATTCTCCCTAACACTCGCCCCCCCCGCAGACTAAGGGACAGGAGGATTTAATCCACTCCTGGATGAATCTCATACCTCTAGTCGATGACATACATCCTAGAGAGACCATCAGCATTTTGGTGGTGACATCCTGACCTGTGCTCAATGGTGAAATCAAACCCTTGCAGGCAGATCGACCATCTCAATAGTTTTGGGTTTTCCCCTTTCATTTGCATTAACCATCTCAAGGGTTGGTGGTCAGTCTGAATGACAAAAGTAGAACCATACAAGTACGGCCTAAACTTCTTCAGAGCCCACACGATAGCAAAGCACTCTCTTTTGATTGTTGCCCACCTTGTTTCAGGATTCTTCAGCTTGCGGCTGATGAAGCAAACGGGGTGCTCCCTACCTTTCCCATCCAGTTGACTGAGTACGGCACCTATCCCTACATTGGAAGTATCTGTCTGCACAATGAAGTGTTGGCGGTAATCAGGAGCTCTGAGTACTGGGGCTTGGCAAAGAGCCTTTTTCAGGTTTTCAAAAGCCTGATTGCACTCCTCGTTCCATTTAAACTTTTTAGGAAATTTGGGCGAGGAGATGACATTCAGTAGAGAAGCTATGGTCCCATAGTTCTCTATGAAATTCCTGTAGTACCCAGTGAGGCCTAGGAAGGCTCTCACTTGGGTTTGAGTAGTAGGTGTCCAATTTTGCACAGCTTCAATCTTACTGAGCAAAGGCCTTATTTCTCCACCTCCTACCTCATGTCCAAGATAGAATACCTTACTCTGTCCAATTTGGCATTTACTCGCCTTTATGGTCAGATTGGCTCGTCCAAGAGCCTGCAAAACATCTCTTAGGTGGGTTACATGTTCTTCCCAGGAATTGCTGAACACTGCGATGTCATCCAAGTATGCCATGCAGAAGTCCTCCATCCCATTCAGAACCTGTTTTACCATCCGTTGAAACGTAGCAGGTGCATTCTTCAATCCGAAAGGCATTACCTTAAACTGGTATAAGCCAACGGGGGTAGAAAATGCAGTTTTCTCCTTGGCATGGTCTGTCAGGGCTATTTGCCAATAGCCTGACGTCAAGTCAAATGTGCTGAGGAACTTGGCGGCACCAAGTTTATCCACCAACTCATCTGTTCTCGGCAAAGGGTGGGCATCAGTCGTGGTGACTGCATTAAGAGTTCTATAATCCACGCAGAATCTAAGCTCTTTAGATCCGGCCTTTGGTACTAACACAACTGGGCTAGACTATGGACTAGTAGAGGGCTCTATTACCCCGAGATCAAGCATCTTGCTGACCTCACCTTTGATGTGGGTTTGTACGTTTTCTGACATTCTGTATCCTCTGATTTTGACTGGCAGACAGTCACCAGTGAGTATGTCATGCTGGCCCCAAGGGGTCAAGCCTGGCGAAAGCGAGAACAGAGAGGCAAATTGATTCAACATGGATTTGCACTCTTCTTGTTGCTCGGGTGTCAGATTGGGGGAGAGATTTACTCCCTCAATTTGTTCGTCTAAGGGTAAGCCTTTGAGGAGATCCGGAAGAGCTTCACTCTCTTCTTCTTCCTCGGATGATGCTAGAAGCAATGCTCCTACATCAGGTCGTGAGACATACGCTTTGAGGCGGTTGGTGTGGAAGACGGTCGGAGCCTCCTTGGGATTGCCCAAGTCCACCAGATAGTTAACCTCTCCGAGTTTACCCACAACTCTGAAGGGTCCCATCCATTTATCTTGCAAGGCCCTCTGCCTTGTTGGGATCATAACGAGAACGAGCTGGTCTTGAGCGAACTCAACCATGTTAGCCTTTTGATCGTGCCAGTGCTTGACCAATGCTTGTCCAGCTTTCAAGTTATCGCTTGCTTCCGTTATCATGTGCGACATTCTCCTCCGGAGACCTATCACGTAGTCAGTCACTCTGACTGGCTTGGGGGAAGGAGCACTCTCCAACCCCTCCTTAATCAGGGCCAATGCACCTCTGACGGGATGACCATCGAGAAGTTCGAAGGGAGAGTAACCTACTCCCTCCTGAGGGACTTCTCTATAAGCAAAGAGAAGGCATGGCAGTAGAAGGTCCCACTTACGCTTAAGGGATTCTTCTAAAGCACCTATCATGCTCTTCATGGTTCGGTTGAACCGTTCTACCAATCCATTGGTTGTGGGGTGGTAAGCTGTTGAGAACCTGTAAGTAACTCCACAGGTTTTCCACATGACTTTCATGTAGTGGGACATAAAGTTTGACCCCCTGTCAGAGATTACTTCCTTAGGAAACCCGACCCTAGTAAAAATACCAAGGAGGGCCTTAGCCACAGCCGGAGCTGTAACAGTCCTCATAGGAATTGCCTCAGGATACCTAGTAGCATGGTCTACTACAACAAGTATAAACCTGTTGCCTGAGGAGGTTGGAGGATCAAGGGGACCAACAATGTCAATCCCTACTCTCTCAAATGGGACTCCCACAACTGGGAGAGGCACTAAAGGTGCCACATTCTTGGAGCCAACCTTACCAGAGGTGTGGCAGGTGTGGCAGCTCCTGCAGTGTTTTTCTACTTCGGCCCCCATCTTTGGCCAATAGAAGTAGAGAGAGAGCCTTTCCTTAGTCTTCTTGAAACTCAAGTGACCAGCCAAAGGAATCTTGTGGGCTAACTGCAAGAACTGTGGTCTGTTCTCTTGGGGTACTACAAGTCGTTTGTAGTCTCCAGGGGCAGACTCAGTCGTTTTACTGTAGAAGAGGCCATCTTCCCAGTGCAACCTGTATTTCCCAGGCTCTTGCCCTTCAGCCTGAGCTTCTGCCTGGTGGCGAAGACCTTCCAGAGTTGGACATTCTCTCTGTCCCTTACTGAAGTCTGCCCTGCTGGGTCCACCTTCTGCCAGTAAAGACTGCAGCTCAGGATGGTCAACAGGATCCAGATCTCCAATGAGTTCCTGGCCTTCCATTAGCTCTTCCTCAGAGTCTAATTCTACCACAGAGGGTTGTACCTCCCTCTCAGCCTCGGCTGGAGGTGGAGTTACGGGTGTAACTTTGGACAACCGCGGGGAAGTCCGTGTTGGCTGCACTGAAATGCTGGCTGCTGGTTTCGGGATAGAAGTCTTAGGTTTCCCTTTCGCTTCCGATTTCTTGGAGACAGCTGCCAACAATTCTAGTGGAGCAGGAGTGATTTCTGTCTTCATCATCTCCTGGAGAGTACCGCGCATGGTCCTCTCTCTTGCGGGTCTGGTCACCTCCTGTAACCGTTTACTAGGAGGTCTGGGACTATGCGATACAACTCCGAGAGTTTTCAAATCGTTACCCAACAGTACGCGTCCTGGTACCTCACTCTGTGTGCTGACAGGTATCTTTACAGTCATGTCGTTACACTGGATGAGAACTGGTAATTGGGGAAGCATCTGCACAGGCCCTCCAGCTAACTTGGTGAGGCGTTTGGGTGCCTTAGCAACATCCTCAGCCTGAAAAAACGATTTATCCACCACAGTTATGCTGGCCCCAGTGTCCCTAATGGCAGGAGTCTCCTGGCCATTCACCTGGACACTGTCCTTATAATACTCTTTAGTATTATCGGGGATAGAATTATAGACATCTAAATTCTGTTGTTCCCACAACCCCAGGGATACTAAAGAAACGCTGGCTGAGACTCCAATGGGTTCGTCAGCTAGCAGTAGAAAGTTTCCACTTGCCATTTGGACTTCCTCCTCTGGAGCGAAGGCTAAGGAGACAAGCTGGACCCCTGAAGGTTTACCCTTACATCTGGGATCTCCTTTCACGTGGTCAGTCGAGCCACAAACAAAGCATTTACCGAACGCTTTTTGGAATGGTGGCTTGCTCTGACCTCCTTCCGGTTTGGCACCAGAAGACACACTGTTCTGTTGTGGTTTTCTCTGTGGCTTACCCTTCTGGTTTTGTTTGGGGCCCTCTTTGGAATTTGAGTTATTCGAATTCTCTTTTGAGTCTTTTTTAGGCTGTTTTCCCTCATCCTTTTTCTGAGTTGCCCCAGAATCCTTATGAGTAGCCCTGTTGGCAACCCACAAGTCAGCGGCCTTAGCTAGCGTCCGGGAATCCAATTCCTTCGAATCAGCCAAGTGCTGTCTGAGCTCAGGAGAACAGGCATCATAAATCGACTCCAACATAAAAAGATTCTTCATACCCTCATAAGTGTTCACTTTGTAACCCTTAATCCATCCCTCTAAGTTTTTCAACCCTTCACTCACCCAGGTAGCCCAAGGGGTACCATCATGCTTTTTGAGGGTTCTAAACCTCTTAAGATACTCGGAAATGGTCTTCCCGAATCTAGCTATCAAAGCTAGTTTCACACTTTCGTAATCCGTCTTATCCGCCTCCCCCAACTCCATTACCACATCAGTCGCAACAGGAGGGAGCCTAGAGAACAACCAGGGAAGTAAAGCATTCCCGGTGATGTCCTGGAGCCCATGATTGTACTCAAACAGTTTTAACCAATCCAACACATCCAATCTCGGTTCATACATACCCACTAATTCCTTCGGCATCCAGGGTCTTTTGGGACTGGAGCTCCTAGAGGAACCAGAGGAGAGAGAAGCATTTTCCATAGACAGCTTTTTCATTTCTAACTCGTAATTAAGTTCTATTTCCCTGAGTCTTAACTCAGCTTGCTTCTGCTCAGCCTGGGCATTCATCCGTCTGAACTCGAGCTCTTGGTTATGTTCAGATTGAGCCAAGAACCGTTTGTATTCTAATTCGAGCTTCATTTTTTCAAGTTCAAAATAAGCAGGGTTACTTGTGGGACCTGGAATGGGCCCCGTAGGTACAGCTGGTAAGGCAGGTAGAGGAGCAGGGAAGACAGTTCCGTTAGCCTCTCCGTCCTCGTCAGCCTCTTCATCGCTATCATCAGAATTACGATTTAGATCAACACCATCACTGTTATCTACATTTGCTGGAGAAATTGGTTCCTCTGAACCAGTACCCAGACTTTGGTTCGCCAGCAATCTCTCTATTAGTTCTAACTTCTTGCCTCTTACAGAAAGATTCTCTTGCCTACAGAGAGCTCGCAAACTCTCAGTATTTTCACCTGACAAGGATTCTTGACTGTAAGTTTCTATCGTAGACATGTTTGTGAAAGTTGCTTTTTAGTGCTAAGCTTTGTGGTTAGTTATCCTAAAGCGTCGAAAAGTACTCTAAACTGTATACTCGATACAAATCCCACCGCTGTACACCAGTGTTAGGCGGAAACCTGTGCAGTTCCCTCTGGGACCACTGCAAAAGATTTAGGACTACAGGTTTTTGGCGGTGAACCCACTTGGTAGCAGTCTGTACCACACAGATTCACTTGGTAGCTGTGGCTGAGCAGTCAGACTTCTCTCAAGAAGAGTTGAGCAGTATGTGGAGTATACAATATAGGACAATTCTTCACAGTAAGACAAGCAAACACGCAACAAGGCTTCAGTGTAAAGATATTAAGGTATTTATTTATAACGGAACATCTATAGAAAACACTATGGCACTATCACGGCAAACACTTCAATTACAATTACTCTACGCCGAAGAAAACGATCAATCCCCCTAACAATATTTCGACAAGTCTAGGTTCTACCGGTATCGGTTTTCAGACAGAGGTGTATACCTCAACCTAGATCGCACTCTAATATTAGTTAGGACGGGAGCGACAAATTGGCAGGTTACGAAATCAACACAGTTCAATACTTCACGGATAAAATGCAAGGCAAGAAGGCAAGAACCACAATAGATCATAAAGTTCAGAGGCCAGGTCCACTCGGAGAGAGGCAAGGCGATATGTCCCAAAAAGTCTCTAGTGGAAATGCGTTCGAGTCTTTGTAGCAAATTGTTATCGGCAGATTGAACCAGTTCAGAACAACACGCTAGAAAAAGCTTGGAGGCGACCCAACGGAAAGGCGAGGATTAAGACACCTCACTCGAACCGATCGAAAGGGAAGCCAGGCGGACACAGTACCTTGTTGTGGAGAGACAGCTCCGGTGGGGGCAGTTGTTCCTGGTGGTGGATGCACGTCGGGTCTTTGCCAAGAGTAGAGATGATCTCGTCGTCGAAGAAAAGTGAAGTCCGGTGCACCACCAGGGATGAGACCAGCCGCGGAGTGCTCCGTCACAAGGCACCACCTTTTGGCCGCGGTACAGGGGTAGTGGCTATCCGGTTGCCGGGGTGCTCTGCACGGGCAATTCGACCACCGCGTCCTGAGGCAAAGAAAAAGCAAAGGGGACTGGTTGTTCCCACCAGTCAGGGGAAGAGATTCTCCGGCAGGGAGATCTCCTCTGTCGTCGGGAAGTGGTGAGTTGGTTCAGCAGGGCTCCACCGGAGGTATCGTCGTTGCAGGTCGGCTCAGCGGTACCCTCGTTGGATTCTTAGGTCCTGTGGCGACTTCTGAAGATCCAGTCCCAAAAGCCCTGCTTTTATGCAGAAAACCCCCATTCATTCAGCCTAGCTGTCAATCAACACTCGCTAAGTGGTGAGCGGGGAGGCTCACCACTTGGGCCAATCACTCCAGAGTGCGACCGGAGTTGGCAAGGCAACTCGGTCCAGGGTGCCTAAACCCCCTCCCACACCCCAGAGGTAACCCAGACAGAATGGCACCACTTTGGAGGGTCTCTGTACAGAGGCCCGCCAAAAGTGGAACAAAGGGCTCAACCTTTGGTTTAGGAGTCACAGAGACAAACACAGACGCCATTTTAAAAACCGAGTTCTGGCAGAAAATACCATCCGATAAACTTATTTAAGATAATTAGACCGGTGGTACGTTAGAGATTAACGAGGAAAAGTATCAATCTCCAACAATGGGACGAATCCCATAGGGTTATGTCCGGGGTCGAACATAACAAGTAGTTTCCACTGCCACCAGCCAAAACTCGAGGAGGGGGGACGGGACAGTGCCCCCTCGAGTAACAGACCCAGGAGTTATCGAATTACCCCTACTAGCACGTCCACAATAAGATGGTTGGTACTAGTTATGTTAGTAAATTTAGGTCTAGTAAAGCCAATGGTGACTTTACATGCCCGGGGAAGACAGTAGTCAGTCCCCAGGTATGGAGTCTATGGTGGAGGTCCGCTAGGACGCCCCAGTGTTACGGCACGTAGGGTGCGGTGTAACACACATAGAAAAACATATGAGACCCTATGGAGTAAAAGACCCCATAGCCCATAGAACACATTGACATTCAAAGGAATTACACACCTTCATGTCCAAGAGTGGAAGGAAAAGAGTCTCACTCTTGGCAGGATGGAAAAAACAAACTCCCGAAATCCAGCAAAGCTGCTAGGGGACTCACTAGGTTAGGAAATTCAGCCTAAACAGAGAATTCTCCCTAACAGTTGTTTGCGCGCACTTTTATGCTGCGCGGGTCGACGTACGCCTGCTTCATGCTGTCGTACGTTTTTCAGGATTGGACCATTTATTTTTCGGCGCGTCGTAGGCGAACGTGTGAATCTTCCCAACCACCCCAGGAATACACGTAGTCCGCTCTCCCAGGCCCAGTCGCGAGTAAATATTCCCGCCACCCCTGGAATACACGTACCCCACTCTCACAGGCCCAGTCGCGTGTGGAAGTTCACGCGCACCCCGAAATACACGTACCCAGGGCAATCGCGTGTGGAACTTCCCGCGAACCCCGTAAAACACGTAGCCCGCTGGTATCGCATGTGGAAGTTCCCGCGGACCCATAATACACGTACCCTGATGGTATCGCATGGGAGACTACCCGCGCACCCCAGGAATACACATACCCAGGCAAATCGCACGGCTGGGGGGTGGGGGTGATAGGGGACATGAGTGGGGGCCTGGTGGAGGCTGCCCCTGGTGGCTGGGGGGTGGGGGTGGTGGGAGACATGAGTGGGGGCCTGGTGGAGGGTGCCCCTGCACTGCTGGGGGGTGGGGGTGGTGGGAGACATGAGTGGGGGCCTAGTGGAGGGTGCCCCTGGTGGCTGGGGGGTGGGGGTGGTGGGAGACATGAGTTGAACATGAGTGGGGGCCTGGTGGAGGGTGCCCCTGGTGGCTGGGGGGTGGGGGTGGTGGTAAACATGAGTGGGGGCCTGGTGGAGGCTGCCCCTGGTGGCTGGGGGTGGGGGTGGTGGTAGACATGAGTGGGGGCCTGGTGGAGGGTGCCCCTGCACTGCTGGGGGGTGGGGGTGAGGGTAGACATAAGTGGGGGCCTGGTGGAGGGTGCCCCCGGTGGCTGGGGGGTGGGGTGGTGGGAGACATGATTTGGACATGAGTGGGGGGCTGGTGGAGGGTGCCCCTGGTGGCTGGGGGTGGGGGTGGTGGTAGACATGAGTGGGGGCCTGGTGGAGGGTGCCCCTGGTGGCTGGGGAGTGGGGGTGGTGGTAGACATGAGTGGGGGCCTGGTGGAGGGTGCCCCTGCACTGCTGGGGGGTGGGGGTGATGGTAGACATGAGTGGGGGCCTGGTGGAGGGTGCCCCTGGTGGCTAGGGGGTGGGGGTGGTGGTAGACATGAGTGGGGGCCTGGTGGAGGGTGCCCCTGCACTGCTGGGGGGTGGGGGTGGTGGTAGACATGAGTGGGGGCCTGGTGGAGGGTGCCCCTGCACTGCTGGGGGGTGGGGTGGTGGTAGACATGAGTGGGGTCCTGGTGGAGGGTCCCCCTGCACTGCTGGGGGGTGGGGTGGAGGTAAACATGAGTGGGGGCCTGGTGGAGGGTTCCCCTGCACTGCTGGGGGTGGGGGTGGTGGGAGACATGAGTGGGGGCCTGGTGGAGGGTGCCCCTGGTGGCTGGGGGGTGGGGGTGGTGGGAGACATGAGTGGGGGCCTGGTGGAGGGTGCCGCTGGTGGCTGGGGGGTGGGGGTGATGGGAAACATGAGTGGGGTCCTGGTGGAGGGTGCTCCTGCACTGCTGGGGGGTGGGGGTGGTGGGAGACATGAGTGGGGCCTGGTGGAGGGTGCCCCTGCACTGCTGGGGGGTGGGGGTGATGGTAGACATGAGTGGGGGCCTGGTGGAGGGTGCTCCTGGAGGCTGGGGGGTGGGGATGGTGATAGACATGAGTGGGGGCCTGATGGAGGGTGCCCCTGGTGGCTGTGGGGTGGGGGTGGTGGTAGACATGAGTGGGGGCCTGCTGGAGGGTGCCCCTGCACTGCTGGGGGGTGGGGGTGGTGGTAGACATGAGTGGGGGCCTGGTGGAGGGTGCCCCTGCACTGCTAGGGGGTGGGGGTGGTGGTAGACATGAGTGGGGTCCTGGTGGAGGGTCCCCCTGCACTGCTGGGGGGTGGGGTGGAGGTAAACATGAGTGGGGGCCTAGTGGAGGGTTCCCCTGCACTGCTGGGGGTGGGGGTGGTGGGAGACATGAGTGGGGGCCTGGTGGAGGGTGCCCCTGGTGGCTGGGGGGTGGGGGTGGTGGGAGACATGAGTGGGGGCCTGGTGGAGGGTGCCCCTGGTGGCTGGGGGGTGGGGGTGATGGGAGACATGAGTGGGGTCCTGGTGGAGGGTGCTCCTGCACTGCTGGGGGGTGGGGGTGGTGGGAGACATGAGTGGGGCCTGGTGGAGGGTGCCCCTGGATGCTGGGGGTGGGGGTGGTGGGAGACATGAGTGGGGGCCTGGTGGAGGGTGCCCCTGGTGGCTGGGGGGTGGTGGGAGACATGAGTTGGACATGGTGGAGGGTGCCCCTGGTGGCTGGGGGGTGGGGGTGGTGGGAGACATGAGTTGGACATTAGTGGGGGCCTGGTGGAGGGTTCCCCTGCACTGCTGGGGGGTGGGGGTGATGGTAGACATGAGTGGGGTCCTGGTGGAGGGTGCCCCTGCACTGCTGGGGGGTGGGGGTGGTGGGAGACATGAGTGGGGGCCTGGTGGAGGGTGCCCCTGCACTGCTGGGGGGTGGGGGTGGTGGGAGACATGAGTGGGTGCCTGGTGGAGGGTGCCCCTGGTGGCTGGGGGGTGGGGGTGGTGGGAGACATGAGTGGGGGCCTGGTGGAGGGTGCCCCTGGTGGCTGGGGGGTGGGGGTGGTGGGAGACATGAGTGGGGGCCTGGTGGAGGGTGCCCCTGGTGGCTGGGGGGTGGGGGTGATGGGAGACATGAGTGGGGTCCTGGTGGAGGGTGCTCCTGCACTGCTGGGGGGTGGGGGTGGTGGGAGACATGAGTGGGGCCTGGTGGAGGGTGCCCCTGGATGCTGGGGGTGGGGGTGGTGGGAGACATGAGTGGGGGCCTGGTGGAGGGTGCCCCTGGTGGCTGGGGGGTGGTGGGAGACATGAGTTGGACATGGTGGAGGGTGCCCCTGGTGGCTGGGGGGTGGGGGTGGTGGGAGACATGAGTTGGACATTAGTGGGGGCCTGGTGGAGGGTTCCCCTGCACTGCTGGGGGGGGGGGTGATGGTAGACATGAGTGGGGTCCTGGTGGAGGGTGCCCCTGCACTGCTGGGGGGTGGGGGTGGTGGGAGACATGAGCGGGGTCCTGGTGGAGGGTGCCCCTGCACTGCTGGGGTTGGGGGTGGTGGTAGACATGAGTGGGGGCCTGGTGGAGGGTGCCCCTGCACTGCTGGGGGGTGGGGGTGGTGGGAGACATGAGTGGGTGCCTGGTGGAGGGTGCCCCTGGTGGCTGGGGGGTGGGGGTGGTGGGAGACATGAGTTGTACATGAGTGGGGGCCTGGTGGAGGGTGCCCCTGGTGGCTGGGGGGTGGGGGTGGTGGGAGACATGAGTTGGACATGAGTGGGGGCCTGGTGGAGGGTGCCCCTGGTGGCTGGGGGTGGGTGGGAGGTAGACATGAGTGGGGGCCTGGTGGAGGGTGCCCCTGGTGGCTGGGGGGTGGGGTCCTGGTGGAGGGTGCCCCTGCACTGCTGGGGTGTGGGGGTGGTGGGAGACATGAGTGGGAGACATGAGTGGGGGCCTGGTGGAGGCTGGCCCTGGTGGCTGGGGGGTGGGGGTGGTGGGAGACATGAGTTGGACATGAGTGGGGGCCTGGTGGAGGGTGCCCCTGCACTGCTGGGGGGTGGGGGTGGTGGGAGACATGAATGGGGGCCTGGTGGAGGGTGCCCCTGGTGGCTGGGGGTGGGTGGGAGGTAGACATGAGTGGGGGCCTGGTGGAGGGTGCCCCTGGTGGCTGGGGGCTGGGGGTGATGGGAGACATGAGTGGGGTACTGGTGGAGGGTGCCCCTGCACTGCTGGGGGTGATGGGAGACATGAGTGGGGGCCTGGTGGAGGGTGCCCCTGGTGGCTGGGGGGTGGGGGTGATGGGAGACATGAGTGGGGGCCTGGTGGAGGGTGCCCCTGGTGGCTGGGGGGTGGGGGTGATGGTAGACATGAGTGGGGGCCTGGTGGAGGGTGCCCCTGGTGGCTGGGGGGTGGGGGTGGTGGGAGACATGAGTTGGACATGAGTGGGGGCCTGGTGGAGGGTGCCCCTGGTGGCTGGGGGGTGGGGGTGGTGGGAGACATGAGTGGGGGCCTGGTTGAGGGTGCCCCTGGTGGCTGGGGGGTGGTGGTGGTGGTAGACATGAGTGGGGGCCTGGTGGAGGGTGCCCATGGTGGCTGGGGGGTGGGGGTGGTGGCAGACATGAGTGGGGGCCTGGTGGAGGGTGCCCCTGCACTGCTGGGGGGTGGGGGTGGTGGGAGACATGAGTGGGGGCCTGGTGGAGGGTGCCCCTGGATGCTGGGGGGTGGGGGTGGTGGGAGAAATGAGTGGGGGCCTGGTGGAGGGTGCCCCTGGTGGCTGGGGGGTGGGGGTGGTGGGAGAAATGAGTTGGACATGAGTGGGGGCCTGGTGGAGGGTGCCCCTGGTGGCTGGGGGGTGGGGGTGGTAGGAGACATGGGTTGGACATGAGTGGGGTCCTGGTGGAGGGTGCCCCTGGTGGCTGGGGGGTGGGGGTGGTGGTAGACATGAGTGGGGTCCTGGTGGAGGGTTCCCAGCACTGCTGGGGGCTGGGGGTGGTGGTAGACATGAGTGGGGGCCTGGTGGAGGGTGCCCCTGCACTGCTGGGGGGTTGGGGTGGTGGGAGACATGAGTGGGGGCCTGGTGGAGGGTGCCCCTGGTGGCTGGGGGGAGGGGGTGATGGTAGACATGAGTGGGGGCCTGGTGGAGGCTGTCCCTGCACTGCTGGGGGGTGGGGGTGATAGGGGACATGAGTGGGGGCCTGGTGGAGGGTGCCCCTGCACTGCTGGGGGGTGGGGGTGGTGGTAGACATGAGTGGGGGCCTGGTGGATGGTGCTCCTGGTCGCTGGGGGGTGGGGGTGGTGGGAGACATGAGTGGGGGCCTGGTGGAAGGTGCCCCTGTACCTTTGGGGGTGGGGGTGATGGTAGACATGAGTGGGTGCCTGGTGGTGGGTGCCCCTGCACTGCTGGGGTGTGTGGGTGATGGTAGACATGAGTGGGGGCCTGGTGGAGGGTGCCCCTGGTGGCTGGGGGTGGGGGTGGTGGGAGACATGAGTTGGACATGAGTGGGGGCCTGGTGGAGGCTGCCCCTGCACTGCTGGGGGGTGGGGGTGGTGGGAGACATGAGTGGGGGCCTGGTGGAGGCTGCCCCTGGATGCTGGGGGTGGGGGTGGTGGTAGACATGAGTGGGGGCCTGGTGGAGGGTGCCCCTGCACTGCTGGGGGGTGGGGGTGATAGGGGACATGAGTGGGGTCCTGGTGGAGGGTGCCCCTGCACTGCTGGGGAATGGGGGTGGTGTTAGACATGAGTGGGGGCCTGGTGGAGGGTGCCCCTGGTGTCTGGGGGGTGGGGGTGGTGGGAGACATGAGTGGGGGCCTGGCTGAGGGTTCCCCTGGTGGCTGGGGGGTGGGGGTGGTGGTAGACATGAGTGGGGGCCTGGTGGAGGGTGCCCATGGTGGCTTGGGGGTGGGGGTGGTGGCAGACATGAGTGGGGGCCTGGTGGAGGGTGCCCCTGCACTGCTGGGGGGTGGGGGTGGTGGGAGACATGAGAGGGGGCCTGGTGGAGGGTGCCCCTGGATGCTGGGGGGTGGGGGTGGTGGGAGACATGAGTGGGGGCCTGGTGGAGGGTGCCCCTGGTGGCTGGGGGGTGGGGGTGGTAGGAGACATGAGTTGGACATGAGTGGGGGCCTGGTGGAGGGTGCCCTGCACTGCTGGGGGTGGTGGTAGACATGAGTGGAGGCCTGGTGGAGGGTGCCCCTGCACTGCTGGGTGGTGGGGGTGATGGGAGACATGAGTGGGGGCCTGGTGGAGGCTGCCCCTGCACTTCTGGGGGGTGGGGGTGGTGGGAGACATGAGTGGGGGCCTGGTGATGGGTGCCCCTGGATGCTGGGGGTGGGGGTGGTGGGAGACATGAGTGGGGGCCTGGTGGAGGGTGTCCCTGCACTGCCAGGGGTTGGGGGTGGTGGTAGACATGAGTGGGGGCCTGGTGGAGGGTGCCCCTGGTGGCTGGGGGTGGGGGTGGTGGGAGACATGAGTTGGACATGAGTGGGGGCCTGGTGGAGGGTGCCCCTGGATGCTGGGGGCGGGGGTGATCGGAGACATGATTGGGGTCCTGGTGGAGGGTGCCCCTGCACTGCTGGGGGTGTGGGGGTGGTGGGAGACATGAGTGGGGGCCTGGTGGAGGGTGCCCCTGGATGCTGGGGGTTGGGGGTGGTGGGAGACATGAGTGGGGGCCTGGTGGAGGCTGCCCCTGCACTGCTGGGGGGTGGGGGTGATAGGGGACATGAGTGGGGTCCTGGTGGAGGGTGCCCCTGGTGGCTGGGGGGTGGGGGTGGTGGGAAACATGAGTGGGGGCCTGGTGGAGGGTGCCCCTGCACTGCTGGGTGGTGGGGGTGATGGTAGACATGAGTGGGGGCCTGGTGGAGGGTGCCCCTGCACTGCTGGGGGGTGGGGGTGATGGTAGACATGAGTGGGGGCCTGGTCGAGGGTGCCCCTGGTCGCTGGGGGGTGGGGGTGGTGGGAGACATGAGTTGGACATGAGTGGGTGCCTGGTGGAGGGTGCCCCTGGATGCTGGGGGGTGGGGGTGGTGGCAGACATGAGTGGGGGCCTGGTGGAGTGTGCCCCTGGATGCTGGGGGTTGGGGGTGGTGGGAGACATGAGTGGGGGCCTGGTGAAGGGTGCCCCTGGATGCTGGGGCGTGGGGGCGATGGGAGACATGAGTGGGGTCCTGGTGGAGGGTGCCCATGCACTGCTGGGGGGTGGGGGTGGTGGGAGACATTCGTGGGGGCCTGGTGGAGGCTGCCCCTGCACTGCTGGGGATTGGGGGTGATGGGAGACATGAGTTGGGGCCTGGTGGAGGGTGCCCCTGGATGCTGGGGGGTGGGGGTGGTGGGAGACATGAGTGGGGGCCTGGTGGAGGGTGCCCCTGGATGCTGGGGGGTGGGGGTGGTGGGAGACATGGTGGGGGCCTGGTGGAGGCTGCCTCTGCACTGCTGGAGGGTGGGGGTGATGGGAGACATGAGTGGGGGCCTGGTGGAGGGTGCCCCTGGTGGCTGGGGGGTTGGGGTGATGGTAGACATTAGTGGGGGCCTGGTGGAGGGTGCCCCTGGTGGCTGGGGTGTGGGGGTGGTGGGAGACATGAGTTGGACATGAGTGGGGGCCTGGTGGAGGGTGCCCCTGGTGGCTGGGGGGTGGGGTGGTGGGAGACATGAGTGGGGGCCTGGTGGAGGGTGCTCCTGGATGCTGGGGGGTGGGGGTGGTGGGAGACATGAGTGGGGGCCTGGTGGAGGGTGCCCCTGGTGGCTGGGGGGTGGGGGTGGTGGGAGACATGATTTGGACATGAGTGGGGGCCTGGTGGAGGGGGCCCCTGGTGGCTGGGGGGTGGGGATGTTGGGAGACATGAGTTGAACATGAGTGGGGGCCTGGTGGAGGGTGCCCCTGGATGCTGGGGGGTGGGGGTGATGGTAGACATGAGTGGGTCCTGGTGGAGGGTGCCCCTGCACTGCTGGGGGGTGGGGGTGGTGGTAGACATGAGTGGGGTCCTGGTGGAAGGTGCCCTGCACTGCTGGGGGGTGGGGGTGGTGGTAGACATGAGTGGGGGCTTGGTGGAGGGTGCCCCTGCACTGCTGGGGGGTGGGGGTGGTGGGAGACATGAGTGGGGGCCTGGTGGGGGGTGCCCCTGGATGCTGGGGGTTGGGGGTGGTGGGAGACATGAGTGGGGGCCTGGTGGAGGCTGCCCCTGCACTGCTGGGGGGTTGGGGTGATAGCGGACATGAGTGGGGTCCTGGTGGAGGGTGCCCCTGCACTGCTGGGGAGTGGGGGTGGTGTTAGACATGAGTGGGGGCCTGGTGGAGGGTGCCCCTGGTGGCTGGGGGGTGGGGGTGGTGGGAGACATGAGTGGGGGCCTGGTGGAGGGTGCCCCTGCACTGCTGGGGGGTGGGGTGATGGTAGACATGAGTGGGGGCCTGGTGGAGGGTGCCCCTGGTCGCTGGGGGGTGGGGGTGGTGGGAGACATGAGTTGGACATGAGTGGGTGCCTGGTGGAGGGTGACCCTGGATGCTGGGGGGTGGGGGTGGTGGCAGACATGAGTGGGGGCCTGGTGGAGGGTGCCCCTGGATGCTGGGGGGTGGGGGTGGTGGGAGACATGAGTGGGGGCCTGGTGGAGTGTGCCCCTGGATGCTGGGGGGTGGGGGCGATGGGAGACATGAGTGGGGTCCTGGTGGAGGGTGCCCCTGCACTGCTGGGGGGTGGGGGTGGTGGGAGACATTCGTGGGGGCCTGGTGGAGGCTGCCCCTGCGCTGCTGGGGGTTGCTGGTGATGGGAGACATGACTTGGGGCCTGGTGGAGGGTGCCCCTGGATGCTGGGGGGTGGGGGTGGTGGGAGACATGAGTGGGGGCCTGGTGGAGGGTGCCCCTGAGTGCTGGGGGGTGGGGGTGGTGGGAGACATGGTGGGGGCCTGGTGGAGGCTGCCCCTGCACTGCTGGAGGGTGGGGGTGATGGGAGACATGAGTGTGGCCTGGTGGAGGGTGCCCCTGGTGGCTGGGGGGTGGGGGTGATGGTAGACATGAGTGGGGGCCTGGTGGAGGGTGCCCCTGGTGGCTGAGGGGTGGGGGTGGTGGGAGACATGAGTTGGACATGAGTGGGGGCCTGGTGGAGGGTGCCCCTGGTGGCTGGGGGGTGGGGTGGTGGGAGACATGAGTGGGGGCCTGGTGGAGGGTGTTCCTGGATGCTGGGGTTTGGGAGTGGTGGGAGACATGAGTGGGGGCCTGGTGGAGGGTGCCCCTGGTGGCTGGGGGGTGGGGGTGGTGGGAGACATGAGTTGGACATGAGTGGGGGCCTGGTGGAGGGGGCCCCTGGTGGCTGGGGGGTGGGGATGTTGGGAGACATGAGTTGAACATGAGTGGGGGCCTGGTGGAGGGTGCCCCTGGATGCTGGGGGGTGGGGGTGATGGTAGACATGAGTGGGTCCTGGTGGATGGTGCCCCTGCACTGCTGGGGGGTGGGGGTGGTGGTAGACATGAGTGGGGTCCTGGTGGAAGGTGCCCTGCACTGCGGGGGGGTGGGGGTGGTGGTAGACATGAGTGGGGGCCTGGTGGAGGGTGCCCCTGCACTGCTGGGGGGTGGGGGTGGTGGGAGACATGAGTGGGGGCCTGGTGGAGGGTGCCCCTGGTGGCTGGGGGGTGGGGGTGATGGTAGACATGAGTGGGGGCCTGGTGGAGGCTTTCCCATCACTGCTGGGGAGTGGGGGTGATAGGGGGCATGAGTGGGGGCCTGGTGGAGGGTGCCCGTGCACTGCTGGGGGGGGTGTTAGACATGAGTGGGGGCCTGGTGGAGGGTGCCCCTGGTGGCTGGGGGGTGGGGGTGGTGGGAGGCATGAGTGGGGGCCTGGTGGAGGGTGCCCCTGCACTGCTGGGGGGTGGGGGTGATGGTAGACATGAGTGGGGGCCTGGTGGAGGGTGCCCCTGGTCGCTGGGGGGTGGGGGTGGTGGGAGACATGATTGGACATGAGTGGGTGCCTGGTGGAGGGTGACCCTGGATGCTGGGGGGTGGGGGTGGTGGCAGACATGAGTGGGGGCCTGTTGGAGGGTGCCCCTGGATGCTGGGGGGTAGGGGTGGTGGGAGACATGAGTGGGGGCCTGGTGGAGTGTGCCCCTGGATGCTGGGGGGTGGGGGCGATGGGAGACATGAGTGGGGTCCTGGTGGAGGGTGCCCCTGCACTGCTGGGGGGTGGGGGTGGTGGGAGACATTCGTGGGGGCCTGGTGGAGGCTGCCCCTGCACTGCTGGGGGTTGCTGGTGATGGGAGACATGACTTGGGGCCTGGTGGAGGGTGCCCCTGGATGCTGGGGGGTGGGGGTGGTGGGAGACATGAGTGGGGGCCTGGTGGAGGGTGCCCCTGAGTGCTGGGGGGTGGGGGAGGTGGGAGACATGGTGGGGGCCTGGTGGAGGCTGCCCCTGCACTGCTGGAGGGTGGGGGTGATGGGAGACATGAGTGGGGGCCTGGTGGAGGGTGCCCCTGGTGGCTGGGGGGTGGGGGTGATGGTAGACATGAGTGGGGGCCTGGTGGAGGGTGCCCCTGGTGGCTGGGGGGTGGGGGTGGTGGGAGACATGATTTGGACATGAGTGGGGGCCTGGTGGAGGGTGCCCCTGGTGGCTGGGGGGTGGGGTGGTGGGAGACATGAGTGGGGGCCTGGTGGAGGGTGCTCCTGGATGCTGGGGGGTGGGAGTGGTGGGAGACATGAGTGGGGGCCTGGTGGAGGGTGCCCCTGGTGGCTGGGGGGTGGGGGTGGTGGGAGACATGAGTTGGACATGAGTGGGGGCATGGTGGAGGGGGCCCCTGGTGGCTGGGGGGTGGGGATGTTGGGAGACATGAGTTGAACATGAGTGGGGGCCTGGTGGAGGGTGCCCCTGGATGCTGGGGGGTGGGGGTGATGGTAGACATGAGTGGGTCCTGGTGGAGGGTGCCCCTGCACTGCTGGGGGGTGGGGGTGGTGGTAGACATGAGTGGGGTCCTGGTGGAAGGTGCCCTGCACTGCTGGGGGGTGGGGGTGGTGGTAGACATGAGTGGGGGCCTGGTGGAGGGTGCCCCTGCACTGCTGGGGGGTGGGGGTGGTGGGAGACATGAGTGGGGGCCTGGTGGAGGGTGCCCCTGGTGGCTGGGGGGTGGGGGTGATGGTAGACATGAGTGGGGGCCTGGTGGAGGCTTTCCCTTCACTGCTGGGGAGTGGGGGTGATAGGTGGCATGAGTGGGGGCCTGGTGGAGGGTGCCCCTGCACTGCTGGGGGGTGGGGGTGGTGGTAGACATGAGTGGGGGCCTGGTGGAGGGTGCCCCTGGTGGCTGGGGGGTGGGGGCTGTGGGAGACATGAGTGGGGGCCTGGTGGAAGGTGCCCCTGCACTGTTGTGGGGTGGGGGTGATGGTAGACATGAGTGGGGGCCTGGTGGAGGGTGCCCCTGCACTGCTGGTGGGTGTGGGTGATGGTAGACATGAATGGGGGCCTGGTGGAGAGTGCCCCTGGTGGCTGGGGGATGGGGCTGGTGGGAGACATGAGTTGGACATGAGTGGGGGCCTGGTGGAGGGTGCCCCTGGATGCTGGGGGGTGGGGGTGTTGGGAGACATGAGTGGGGGCCTGGTGGAGGCTGCCCCTGCACTGCTGGGGGGTTGGGGTGGTGGGAGACATGAGTGGGGGCCTGGTGGAGGGTGCCCCTGGATGCTGGGGGTGGGGGTGGTGGGAGACATGAGTGGGAGCCTGGTGGAGGCTGCCCCTGCACTGCTGGGGTGTGGGGGTGGTGGTAGACATGAGTGGGGGCCTGGTCGAGGGTGCCCCTGGTGGCTGGGGGTGGGGGTGGTGGGAGACATGAGTTGGACATGAGTGGGGTCCTGGTGGAGGGTGCCCCTGGATGCTGGGGGTGGGGGTGGTGGGAGACATGAGTGGGGGCCTGGTGGAGGCTGCCCCTGCACTGCTGGGGGGTGGGGTGGTGCGAGACATGAGTGGGGGCCTGGTGGAGGCTGCCCCTGCACTGCTGGGGGGTGGGGGTGACAGGGGACATGAGTGGGGGCCTGGTGGAGGGTGCCCCTGGTGGCTGGGGGTGGGGGTGGTGGGAGACATGAGTTGGACATGAGTGGGGTCCTGGTGGAGGGTGCCCCTGGATGCTGGGGGTGGGGGTGGTGAGAGACATGAGTGGGGGCCTGGTGGAGGCTGCCCCTGCACTGCTGGGGGGTGGGGTGGTGGGAGACATGAGTGGGGGGCTGGTGGAGGCTGCCCCTGGATGCTCGGGGGTGGGGGTGGTGGGAGACATGAGTGGGGGCCTGGTGGAGGCTGCCCCTGCACTGCTGGGGGGTGGGGGTGGTGGGAGACATGAGTGGGGGCCTGGTGGAGGGTGCCCCTGGATGCTGGGGGGTGGAGGTGGTGGGAGACATGAGTGGGGGCCTGGTGGAGGCTGCCCCTGCACTGCTGTGGGGTGGGGGCGATGGTAGACATGAGTGGGGGCCTGGTGGAGGGTGCCCCTGCACTGCTGGGGGGTGGGGGTGGTGGGAGACATGAGTGGGGGCCTGGTGGAGGGTGCCCCTGGTGGCTGGGGTGTGGGGGTGGTGGTAGACATGATTGGGGGCCTGGTGGAGGCTGCCCCTGCACTGCTGGGAGGTGGGGGTGGTGGGAGACATGAGTGGGGGCCTGGTGGAGGGTGCCCCTGGTGGTAGGAGACATGAGTGGGGTCCTGGTGGAGGGTGCCCCTGCACTGCTGGGGGGTGGGGGTGGTGGGAGACATGAGTGGGGGACTGGTGGAGGCTGCCCCTGGATGCTGGGGTTGGGGGTGGTGGTAGACATGAGTGGGGGCCTGGTCGAGGCTGCCCCTGCACTGCTGGGGGGTGGGGGTGATAGGGGACATGAGTGGGGGCCTGGTGGAGGCTGCCCCTGCACTGCTGGGGGGTGGGGGTGGTGGTAGACATGAGTGGGGTCCTGGTGGAGGGTGCCCCTGGTGTCTGGGGGGTAGGGGTGGTGGGAGACATGAGTGGGGGCCTGGTGGAGGGTGCCCCTGGATACTGGGGGGTGGGGGAGGTGGTAGACATGTGTGGGGGCCTGGTGGAGGGTGCCCCTGGATGCTGGGGGGTGGGGGTGCTGGGAGACATGAGTGGGGTCCTGGTGGAGGGTGCCCCTGGTGGCTGGGGGGTGGGGGTGCAGGGAGACATGAGTGGGGGCCTGGTGGAGGGGGGTGCCCCTGGATGCTGGGGGGTGGGGGTGGTGGTAGACATGTGTGGGGGCCTGGTGGAGGGTGCCCCTGGATGCTGGGGGTGCGGGTGCTGGGAGACATGTGTTGGTGATCAGTAGTGCAAAGTGACATGTGGGTTGGCTGGTGGGCATGGCCATGGTGGATGGGTTGCCTGTGGGACATGAGCAGGGGTGCAGGGTAGTCCCTTGTGGTATGGGCTGCCTGCAGGGGCCGTGGAGGGTATAGAGGGAACACCTGGGAGGACCCACACAGCCAAATCACGTGTAGCATTCCCCGGCACCACCGAAATAAACGTACCCTGCTGAAATCGTGTGTGAATCTTCCTGCGCACCTCGGAATACACGTACCCAGGCCAATCGCATGTGGAACTTCCCGCGCACCCGAAGTACACATACCCAGGACAATCGCATGTGGAACTTCACGCGCATCCCGAAGTACACGTACCCAGGCCAATCGCGTGTGGAACTTCCCGCGCACCCCGAAGTACACATACCCAGGCCAATCGCATGTGGGACTTCCCTTGCACCCCGAAGTACACGTACCCAGGCCAATCGGGTGTGGAACTTCCCGCGCACCCCGAAGTACACGTACCCAGGCCAATCGCATGTGGAACTTCCCACGCACCCCGAAACACACGTAGCCAGGCTAATCGCGTGTGGAACTTCCCGCGTACCCCGTAGTACACCTACCCAGGCTAATCGCATGTGGAACTTCCCGCGCACCCCGAAGTACACGTACCCAGGCCAATCGCATGTGGAACTTCCCGCGCACCCAGAAAATCACGTACCCAGGCTAATCGCGTGTGGTACTTCCCGCGCACCCAGGAACACACGCACATGCTATTTTTCACACAGCGGGTGTCCGTGTTTGTCGGTACCCCTTTGCACCTCATTTGTCCTAGAGGGAAACTGTATGGACCATTCATCATGGCTGTATATGGGTGCTTTTTGTTAGCGCACATTTTAGTACACATTTTTTTCAGGCGGAGGGGCGCTACCGCCTTCTTTCTTATGGCGTACTTGTTTGGCCCTGTGCGCGTCTTTCACCGTGCGCTGGTTTGCCCTATTCGATTCCATGAATACGGGTTGTAGGCGAGCGTGTGGGCATTCCGTGCACTTGCCTCCTGTACTTCCCCCGTGACGCCCATATTTTCACGCGTTGTTCCCCATTCCGAGTGTTACGCCCCGTGTTCCGCCTACTTTTGTGATGTGCGCCGCGCTATGTGCGATTTCGCAGTGGCCGTGGCGCACGCTGTTGGATGACCTATGCGCCGGCGTGCGCGACGCACATTTTTAGCGCACATCCAATGTTTTTCTCGCGCACGGACTTCCATGAATCGATGTGCGCTGGTTTCCCTGCGATTTTCGCACTTGCACTGCTATTTTCGCACTTTTACTGCGAATCGCACGTTTTGGCACCTCTGCGCGGGAATTTTCGGCGCACATTAATTCCATGAATCGACCCCTTAATTGGTATGGGTTAAAATTGATAATTAAAAATGATCGCCGTGACCCAGTGCACAGTTCAAAATAAATGGTCCATGCCTTTGAAGAGGTCGGCTGAGGACGGGTTTGCAGACCATGTGGTTCTCATTGCACCCCAGATGGAACTAGAAAAGGGGGGATGTGTGTCCTCTTGGTCATCAATGTAAATGTAATGCTGTGTACTCTGTTACTATGGCCATCTTTTTTTCCTGAGTTGATAATATAATGTGCTTTGTTCAAGTGCTGCAGAGTTTAATCTATTTAGTGCTATGGTTCATGCATACCTTCCAAGATTTGGGTGTCTTCTCTGTTATGGCTGAGCATCAGTTCTGTTAATAATTAGCAATATTTAATCCCTGCCGGTCTGTAAGCATTGAGCTTTTCAAGGTCTAACATGAGCTTTATAGTCTTTGAAAACCCAATGCAATGTAACATGACTATCCGGTATCATCTGCTTATGTTATCAAAGATTCATTGCAAGTTAAGAAAGTATTCTTGAACTAATTTTACCCTTCGTCAAGATGTGTCTGTGTGCATGTTTGTTAATGAAAGAGTAGAGGTGTGTAGTTTCTCGAATGTATGCACCTGTCTGACTGACAGCATGAGTGATGCCATTGTGATGGTGATGTGTGAAGCTATGGCTGGGTGACACGCCTAAGTGTTCCATGGATGCCAGTGCACACTTGGATATCCGCCTGTGAGGATGGTCTGGTGAATGATCTTCTTAACCTGATGAGCTTTATGATGCCTGTTGAACTGCTGGCCCTTAAGGAATAACGAATAACATTTTGCATACGTCAGACTGCTTCTTCATCTATGAACCTCCATCTCCATTTTTATACAGCATTATGGTATTATGGAGACTATTATTCTCATCCCGATGGGCCAAAACATCCCTGACTAACTGCTGCTGCTATTACCCGAGACAGGTGGACTCTGACATTCCCTCACACACTGGACAGGTTTCGAAAACATGGGTCAAGTGCATCAGAATGTGATGCTATACAATACATTTCTCTCTTGCTGCAACCAGAATAAGTGACCTCTGTTGCTCTGCGGCCAGCATTTTAAGTCAAAAGCGAGACTTTATGGACGGAACTTCAGCCTCGTTTTCAGAAATGGACGACAAACAATGTTCAAGTAGGAACTTGCGGCAAGGAGTTTACCCCACTATCTTTCTTTTTGAGCAGCTGTCAGGGAGCTACCCAATGGCAATATATTGGGAAATTGTCAATTTATTTGCTCAAAAAGGAGAGCTTACAAAGCTTGTTTTCTTTAGTTACCCAGGGAGTGTAGCTTGTGTCAGTCTATCCCAGGAGTGCTTATTCCAATACCAGTAGAGTCTTGTGCTTTTGAATCCAGGGGATCATCAGTCAAGTTAATGTTCTGCCTTTTGAGTTTAGGTCAGCGTTCCTCAGGATGTTCACACACATAGTTTCTCTCTTGGTGGGCCTACTACAGAAGAAGAAAACCTTGAGGCACCTTTGCCAGGATTAATGGCTGATGTACGCCCACTGTAAGTAAACATGGAAGAAGAAAAAGCTTCTGTTCGTCATCTCAGAAACCAGACATTTCTTCCAATTCTCCAGAAATCAAACCTCGTTCAGTTCTGATGAGGATTTTATGTTCCAACTACTGGAGACAGCACCCTTTGTTAGATGGCTAAATGATCAACTTGGTAGTATACTTGAGAGTTGCTGTACCTTCTCCAGGTATGGCATCGGCCAGATGGGTCATAGGACAGTGGTATGGACAGAGGTGAGGAGCGTCGGTTCCATGTCATAATGTCCCCTCAAAAATAACGGCATGCTAAAAAAAATCGCTAAAAAATGGCCGTTGTTTTGCGGGGACATTCTTAGATGGAACATGCATGTTGGGGACACCCCCGCAACTCCCAAACCGTTTTTTTTTTCAAGGGGAGTGGGGGACACCCCCGCTCCCTCTGTCCCTATATATATGGTCACTTATATAATGTTGGAATGGAAAGGGTTGGCACTGCTAAGTACTTAAATTAACTCGTTAGTTACAAACATGTCGATTCGATATTTGGGGCACACCTTGAAACCCTGGCACAGGGTGTAAGTGAATAATAAACAAAAAGGATTCAGAACCTAATCTGATCCTAGGTGTGCTGCCCCTTGCTCTCCAATAGGAGTTGCTCCAACTTTCTTATAGTGTAATTACTTCAATTTCCAAATAATCACTCTGTGGTCACTTGTTAAAATCATGAAGATTGTTGTTATCTTCTGTTTTATTGCTGAGGCTTGGGCATCATGTAATCAATCAGCGCCTATGGATTTGTTATGCTAATGCATTTCAGACATGGTAACAGAGCGCCTGCCTTTACATCTTTAAACATTGTTACAGAAATCCCGGGAAAGGCAGTGCAGCAGGGCCACCATGCCTTACATTGGAGAGCCACAACCATGGCTTTCCCCCTCCCCCCATCAAGGGGTAGATTTGTGCTATGGAGGGAGTTGTTTCCAGTCACCTGCCAGCAAAATCAAGTGAGAAAAATACAAGTACCAGAATCCTCAGAGATAATTAATTTGTCACACCTGAAACAGAAATGCAGACCCGCCTGAAAAAACAAAGAAACTCAGCCTCCCTGAAGATTGATGAAGTCATGAAAACGTGCGTTAGGAGGAGAAGCTAAAGACTGGTAACTGAGCGCCTGCCTTCACACCTTTAAACACTAAAAGAAGCACAGAAAAACAAAACACATAGAAAATGGATAGCTGAAATGGGCAAAAACTTTGATGAGCTAAAACAAGAGTTAGCACATGCACCAGTGTAAGCAACTCCCAATTCCAAAAGAAAAGTTTCACCTGTTCTCACATTCAGATGGAAAAGTAATGACAGCAGTATTGACACAGAAAAAGGGACAGGGACACAAACCACTTGCATATTACAATGGGTCACTGGGATGCAGTAATGCAGGGACATTTCCCATGTCAGCAGGCACTTTCTGCTGCTGCATTCACCATTGAGAAAGCTTCCAAAGTAACTATTGGGTGTCCAGTAGTTTTGTAAGTGGAAGACGCATTATTTTCCAAACTGGAGAAAACAAAATCAACACTGACAACACAGAGGTCCTCAAGATATGAGGTAATACTGACCAACCCAGCAACCCAGCAGTACAAGTGGTGAGGTGAAGGACAATAAACCCAGCAGAGTTCATTGCAGAGAATATAGAAATGCAGATTATGTACATGACTGCATAGCTTGCATAGAGAGTAGTGAAGGTGACCCCTTGTTAAGGAAGAAGTAATAGAAGGGGTGGACATGATTTTCATTGATGGAAGTTCCAGTACTAACCAAACCACATGGTAAATGCATTCAGGTTGCATAGTGGTGGGGCAAAGACAGGGAGTGCACAAAGGGGAGGAATTGATAGCGTACTCACAGACACACCTGCCAATCTCTGCACAAGTGGCAGAGCAGCTGGCCTTGATTGAAGTAATAAATATGTCAGAGGACCAAGCAGTGAACATCTTCTCTGATATGGCCTATGTCACCTCTACAGTGCACTTAAGATTAGCAAAATGGGAATGGTGAGGGTTTAAAAGAAGTGATGTCACCCTCGTTCAGCATACAGCATTACTGAGTAAACTACTAGAAATGTTACCACTCCCAGTAGAGTTAGCATTAATAAAGGGCAAAGCCCATACAGGAGGGCAAGATGTTATCTCACTAGGAAACAAAAGAGCAGACAGAGCACCAAAAGAAGCAGCATATACGCCAGAGGGATCACATGTGTTGTTCCCTGGCAAAGAAGAAAAAATACCTCTGATAGCAGCAGTAAAAGTTAGTAAAGAAACAGATGCATTACCAGAAAACGTTAATGCAACCCCAACATTGAAGATAATTAAGTAACAGGGAGAAGCAACAGATGCTGAAAAGGAGCTGTGGAAAAAGCGAGAAGGTTCTCTGTCCTTAGTTTGGCAACATGATATTACAGGAAAGGTTGTCATGCTGAAGAAAATGTTACAATTGTCATTGGAACAGCTTCACTATCCTACACATGTATCATAAGAGCATGTGGCTGCAGGGATAAGTGAAGACTGGTTGGTGCCAAATTTGTTTGAATATGTCACAGAGTATATAAATAACTACATGACCTGCCAGAACTTTCTGCCAGGTCACACATTGAGAGTTGTACAGGGAACATTGCTGCAACCAAAAGGCCCTTTCCAGCACTTGAATATCGATTATGTTGATATGCAAGAGAAGTGTACTTCTTACACGAACCTGCTTGTAGTTCTGTGTCCATTCGCACATTGGCTTGAGGCAGGTGCCTGTGCCCACACTGATGTCTGCTCTGCGGCTATATTGCTTGTGAGCAAGGTGATAATGGTCAGCACTTTGCCAATGATTTATTAATGGAAATAACAACACTCATGGGGATAAACTATGCAAGGGTTACCATCCGCAAGCCAACACCATCCCCAAGCCAACGGTTTGGTAGAGAAGATGCATGGACTGCTCAAATTGTCTATGCTTACGCAAATGCTTGAAAAATAATGGGTGCACTGCTTTGTTTGCGCTAAGAAATACGCCTTTAGGAAGTCATCAACTGACTCTTCATGAGATTGAGATTGTAGAAAGGGCAGAGAATACATGTGCCTATTCTGCAGTTGTGTACAATCTCTGATGCTCACTCTACCTCTGCTATTCTGGGGGCGAAAATTGATATGTATCTCAAAGAACTTACCAAGTCCCTTAAATATATTTCCTTCCAGAGGGGGCCTAAAAGCCACCCTGAACACTCAGGTGATTCAAACAGACATTTCCCATAAGCAGCACCCCTTTATCTGGATGACCGCATTCTCAGACGGAACCAAATCAGAAAGTGGAAAGAGGAGCACTTCACTTGTCCACATACCGTCATTGATTCAACACCAACTGCTGTCAAGCTTGAATGATGGCGGGATGGGTCCACAAAACCGACTTTCGCAAAGACAAAAGCACTGTCTCCCAAAGCACAAGATAATGGCCAAGCTTTCTTTCAGTTTTCTTACAGCCATTATAGTTTGTAAACAGCCAACAAAAGACAGTGTTGAAGAAGTTTATAGTGCAAAATGTGTGGCAAAGAAAAACACATGTTCAGGTTTCTGGAGCATAAGGATGTTAATATATCTTAGTATAGTACTAATACTTTTGTTTTATTTGATTTTTAAAGAAAAAAGTGACACACAAATGAATGAAAAAATAAAGATAGGAAAAAGAAATTTCATGAATGGGGAGGGCTTCCCCTACCCTATGGCACTGAAGAGGAGCATAATTAAATAACGGGAAATATTTGGTATGATGAGATTATGCATGTAGGAAGAGAGAGAGTAAATGGCACATGCCACGTCTGCTCTCTCATTCCACACGTAGTTGGAGTGTCCAAGATTTTCCTGTGCTAAACTGTGTCCTATGAGCAGGCAGGATGCCTAATGCACATGTCTCTCTGGCATCCTTATTTCCTGAACGCCACACTTGAATGAGACCCAATGTCATAACATTAACACAAATGCTTCAAAATGAGGACACCCGGCATAAGGTGGTGGAGTATGTCACTGAGTGTCCTAAACAGGGGACATTACAAATAAGAGACAATAAAAGGTTGCAGTGCACAACAAAAGAAGAGCAAAGTGTACCCTGGTGTCACACAAGGTCACTGATGAGGGTTAAAGGAGCAATAATCTATAGGGACAAATGGGAGGGGGGAATAATGAAGTGTCATGCTGAAGGACTGGTGGATTTTGAGCAAAACATGGCAGCCAAGGTAAATGACAGCTGCCAAACAACTTGGGGAATATATGTGCATGCCTTAACATGGCTACATGAAAACATCAAGCACTTGACACAAGGAGCTTTACATGATTCCCTTTGTGTTTCAGGTCAAGTGAGTCAATGTTCCCAGGGACTAATTTGGGCTGTGCCAAGGTGGTGAAGAATGCAGCATTGATGTGGGGAACAGCAGCAGTGATGGATGTTTGGTAGTCCTTTGGATCCAAACTAAATGCCCAACTTCCCCCTGACTGGAGTGGAGTGTGTGCTTTTGTCACTGTGCACAGCCCTGCACTAGTGGTGCCTCAAAATAGCACTTCCACAAAGATTGCACAGCAGGGAAAAATGGTGCAGCAAAATGATCAGAAAAAAATAATAAGGAGAAAACAATTATTTATCAAGAAAAAGCACTGAGATCCGTGCTCCTATCCTGGATGAGTACCGTTTATTCTCCATGGCTGCCACCTTTTACACTTCATTGTTGCTTCCAGGAGTACAGGCTGCAGCAAATTCGAAATGGTTGTAGCTGACTTGGTATGAGTTATTGCAACTGGTTTGAATGCAATTGAAGAGGAGATGAGGGCTTTTCGCTTAGTGGCCCTTCAAAATCGTTTCATCCCGGACTTCTTAACAGCCATCAAAATGGGGTGTCTATGCCAAATTTGGGAAAAGTTACTGTACTGCCACATCTGAGGGTGAGCCCTCAAATTAAACTCTAAATGAAGCCATGAAAGTGATACAGATGCTCCAGGGAAAGACGACAAGCAAGGTTAATGGAGTGCAAGGAAAGACTGGCTGGACAGCATATTCACATGGGTACCCACCTGGCTTTCCGGATTGTTTTAAGTGACTGTTGGTTCTCAATCTCATCACCATCTACTTTTTTAAAAGTATATTTTAACAAGCAAAAAGGACATTTGACGTTACCCTTGAGTGTTGACAAAAACGGTTTTGAAATGAGTAGGAACAAAATAATAGGGAAAGATGAAGAGGAGGATCCAGATGAATGGGATTTTACACAGCCTGCAGATGTTGAAAATTATAAAGAGTTCTGTATTCAATGTTCAAAGGCTGGGACAGGGTGTGTATTGGTGTGGGTAGATCTGAATGGTTGGGAGGAGACTGGGGGAGACATGACACTAATGGAAAAAATGTGGATACATAAAGATGAAGTTGCTAAAAAGGAACAATAGGCCCAAAAGGATGTAGTCATTATTAAATCAAAAGATGGTAATAAAGTAATAAAAATGCAAGTTCAATGTGGTATGAAGGAACACATTTATCAGCTGCGAGAGTAGCACTGTAAAAGGGGAGTGGGCTCTTTCAAATATCTGTAAAATAAAATGCTTAATAAAACCAATCCACAAATACAAGGGCACAGTAAGTATAATCAAACTTAGTGGTAGAACAAAATGCAGTAAATGGGTCTTAAAAGCTTGCTTTTGTAGAAAGCATGTGTTAACATTTTATGTCCAGCAAATGCCACTGTGGCTGATTGTCACAATACACAATAATAGGAGGAGAGGTCGACACTCTCCCCCGAACCACAGAAGCCGAATGAAGTCGACCCTCCCACCGTGGTTGGCACAGGTACCTGATTTATATATATAGACAGGACACCACGTGGCAGCCAGTGGGGGGAAGAGGGTTAGGGAGAGGTTGTGGACAGGGTGAGGGGTTTTAGGAACACCGGATAGAGCGTATAGGAAAACCTAGTTTGGATAGGACTGGGGGAAGTACAGGAAAAAAGCCTACACTTAGTGATACTTATAACATAATACTCTGCAATACTCTGATTACTTGATTTCATATGTGGTATTACTGCCTGTTACCTGATAACCCATACCTTGAGAACATCTTAATACATGTATCTCACACACTGCATGTCATTGACATGAAACAACAAAGCATGATTAGCAGATGAAACATACGATGGGAATACTCCCAAGATGAAGACATGACACATGGCCCCTTGGGCTGGTATATGCAACACTTATAGCAACTAACAAGTACAACAAGCACGGCAATAATTAAACGTGTAGGACATAAAGATTTGTCGACTGCTTCCTTGCAGCAGAACAGAAAAATGTGCACAGTCTCTCAACGCCGAGTACTTCTATGAGCATGCTCGTAATCACATGTGCATTTCATTAATGACCAATAAACCCTTTCCGCACTTATCTTGTGTCCGGGAAGCTCCTGAGCCTTCCCGGACGTTGAATGCTGTCGCCCGTAGCAGCCGTGAAGATCACTCCTCTCCCCGCTGCAAAGTGCTCACGCCCGCCGCCTCCGTGTTCCTGCCAATTTCATAGCGGGCGGCTCCTGACTTCTCCGAATGCTGCTCCGACCGACGCAGCTTCGACCTCCAAACAAAATAAGCCACACCTGCCGCGCGGCGTGGGCCGCTCATAAACCGTTAGCAATCATGATCAGCTGGCCCCAAGCGCGCACGGCAGTAAACTACCCAGCCTCCCAAGTACTGCTGGGAATTGTAGTTTTGTTGGACTTTTCAGTGTTTTAGCCCTCTGAGCCCAGTGTACACATGCTTGCCCTTATTCCTGACATTACCTCCTCTCTGAGGGCCCTTCCCAGGACCTGGTTTACCCGGATGTTGTTGATGAAATTGTTTAACCAACCTTGGAGCATGTACTGATTCCGCCAGCTCCCAAGAACAGTCCTCCGGCCCATAACCTGTCCAGTTAATCAGGTACCATAACCGTTGATTCCTTATTTTTGCATCCAGAATACTTTTCACTTCATACTCCATCTGACCTTCTTTCATGATGGCTGGTGGTCTCTTAGCAGTCATCCCCGGAGCTGCGGGCTTAAGTAAAGAGACATGGAATACCGGATGGATAGGTACATTTTTTGGCAAACGTAATTTCATTGCAGTGGCTGACACACATTTAATTATCACGTAAGGCCCAATGAAACGAGGCAGAAATTTTCGCGAGCCTATCAAGGCTAAATTTCGTGTGGATAACCACACCTTATCTCCCACTGCATATTTAGGACCTGCTTGTCTATGTCTGTCAGCTTGACTTTTATATTGTCTTTTGGCTTGTTCTAAATTTGCCCGTGCCTTTTGCCTGATCTCCAGAAGCAACTGCTTTCGCTCTTGTAACGCGGGGATTTGTCCCACTTCTGGCAAATGTTCGGGTAGCATATTCTGCACTTGTCCATATAAACATTCATTTGGTGCCATTCCCAGGGAAGTGTGATAGGTATTATTGTAGGTGAATTCTGCCAACCATAACGCTTGTACCCAAGAATCTCTGCCATCTCCCAAGTACCCTCTTAAATATTGCTCTAGGGTCTGATTAACGCGCTCTGTTTGCCCATCAGTTTGAGGATGATAGCTGGTAGAGAGCGCACAGTTGATTCCTAGCATCTGACAAAAGGCACGCCAAAACCTGGAGGTGAATTGTGAACCTCTATCCGATATTATAGACTTTGGTAACCCATGCAATCTGACCACATGTTGCAAGAATAACTCTGCCAACTTTCCTGCTCCTGGTATTCCTGCACATGGAACAAAGTGAGCCTGCTTAGACATGAAGTCCACTACTACCCAAATGGTATCATAACCATTATCAGGAGGTAAATCCGTAATGAAATCCATCGAAATGGAAGTCCATAGCTGACTTGGGGTTGGTAAGGGCTGTAACAACCCTCTCTTCTTCCCATGCTCTGCCTTGTTACGTGCACAATTCTCACACAACCTTAAGTACTTCTCCGAGTCTTGTTTTACTGTGGGCCACCAGAAATATTTCCCTAGCATCTCTTGCATTTTTCTCAAACCTGCATGCCCTGCCAATGGAGAATTATGGCACCAGTATAATGCTTGCTTCTGTAATTCCTTGGTGGGCAAGTACAGTCTACCCTGATGATAGGGTAAGCCTTCTCGTAGGGTACGTGCGGGATGTGTTTTACACCATTCCTGCAGTTGTCTAACTGGTAAAGCCTTCTTGACCTGCTCAATGATTTTCTGTGTAATAGCCCCGACAATTCTTTCAGGTGAAATAACAGTTTTAATTTCCCCTACTGAATTATCCACATTTTGTTGTCTAGACAAAGCATCCGCTTTTCCATTCTTACTACCTGGTCTGAATGTAACCCCAAAGTCAAATTCATTAAAATATTGAGACCAACGTAGTTGCCTAGGGCTTAGTGATTGTGCTGTTGTGAAGTATTGCAAGTTTTTGTGGTCTGTTACCACCACCACCTGATGTCTTGCACCCATCAAATAATGTCTCCATTCCACAAATGCTAATCGAATGGCCAATAATTCTTTATCCGTAATAGAATAGTTTTGTTCACACCCTGACAATTTCTTAGAAAAAAAAGCCACAGGATGCAAAATTCCCTCTTCATCCTTTTGTGATAGAATAGCTCCTACTGCCACATTACTAGCATCAGTTTCCACCTGAAAGGCTCTCTCTAGTTTAGGATGCCTTAACACAGGAGCGGTAGTAAACGCTGTTTTTAGTTGTTGAAATGCTTGCTCTGCCTCCACACTCCATGTAAATCTCACTGCCTTTTTTAGTAGTTGTGTAATTGGACTAACGATCTTGGAGAAATTGCCAATAAAACGCCTGTAGAAATTAGCAAACCCCAAGAAGGATTGTATATCTTTTATACATTGTGGAGAAGGCCAATTCACTACTGCTTGCACCTTCCTTGGGTCCATCACAATCCTGGTGTTTGTCAATATAAAACCCAGAAATTCCACCTGACTTACATGAAATGCGCATTTCTCTGATTTCACACATAATTGATATTCTTGTAACCTTTTCAACACTGCTGTTACATGTTTTACATGTTGTTCTGGGGAATCTGAATAAATCAATATATCATCAATGTACACAATTACAAAGAGATCAATAAACTCACGCAATACTTCTTGCATAAAAAACTGAAAAGCAGCAGGGGCATTACACAAACCAAACGGCATGACAAGATACTCAAATAATCCAAACTTTGTTCTGAATGCCGTCTTCCACTCATCTCCCTCCTTCACCCGTATCAAATGATAGGCTCCCCTTAAATCCAATTTGGTATAAATCTTTGCATTCTTTACTTGGTCCAATAGAACCGAAATCAAAGGTAAAGGGAATCGATTCTTGATGGTCACCTTGTTTAATGCCCGATAGTCTATGCATGTGCGTAGCGTCCCTTCCTTTTTAGGGACAAAAAATAATGGAGAAGAAACTGGAGAAGTAGAGTGCCTAATAAATCCTTTAGACAACATTTCATCAAGATACTCTCGTAAGTGTTCATTTTCCTTCTCTGTAAGGGCATATATTCTACTACAAGGTAATTTCGCCCCTTCTTCTAGTTCAATAACACAATCATAGGTCCTATGAGGAGGCAACTGCTCCGCCACTCTTTTGTCAAACACTTTTGAAAATTCCATGTACTGTGAGGGAATTCCTTTTTCCACTGCTCCCACCACTTGGGGCCCTACTACCTTCTCAATTAACAATGCTGTGGGGCCTGTTTCAAGCAGCATGTGTTCTTGACACCGTTGTTCATCAAACCTTACTGTCCGTAGTACCCAATCAATTTGCGGGTTATGTAATCTTAACCATGGCATTCCCAGAATCAACCCAAATTGCGGGGCTGCTATAAGGTCAAAGGTAATTAGTTCTTGATGACCTCCTTCACAAATCATTTCCAATTCCTCAGTCTGTTGTCGTATGGGACCTGATATTAATGTTGAACCATCTACCGACTGGACTCCTTCTACCTGCTGCTTGTCAACTACAGGTAACCCTAACTGAGTAGCCAGTGATATGTCTACAAAGTTACCTGTGGCCCCTGAGTCCACCATCGCCCTAACCTCCTGTTTCGTCAAAGCAAAACATAATGTAACAAGAATGTAAAAATGGGAAGTTGTCCCACCCACCATGTTTGCAATCCACCTGGGGAATCTTACTTCTAATGGGCCTGACACCTGTGTTCCCCTCAAGGCCGGCCCAATTCTTTTCCCGCCTCCTTTGAACTCTTTTCACCACTCTTCTGAGGAGTATTGGGACATGTTCGTATAAAATGCCCTGCTTCCCCACAATACAAACACAGCTTATTGGACCTACGTTGTTCCTTTTCTGCCGCCGATAATGGCCCTCTGACACTTCCAATCTGCATTGGTTCTGCTTCACTTGCCCTTCCTCCTCTACTTCTGTCTAGTCGTACAAAAGGTGCTACTTCCGGTCTCTTTTTATCACCTTTCCTTTCATTCATGCGATGATCCAACCTCAGCGCTAAATCTATCATAGCAGTACATGTGCTCGGTTGTGGCTCCACTTGTGCAATGGCATCTTTTAATTCCTCCCGTAATCCTTAGTAAAACAATACTGTTTGTTTGGCTGTTGGCCAGTCTGTCTCTATGACTAGCCTGTTAAACTGAGTTACATACGTTACTAGGTCCCGCACTCCTTGTTTTAATCCCAACAATTCCTTATCCTGAGCTAGAGATACCTCTCGGCGATCGAATAGCCGGCCAAATTCCGTCAAAAACCCATCCCAGTTATATAATAGGGGATCATCCTTTTGTACCAAGGGCATTGCCCATGCTGCAGCATCCCCGGTTAAATAGGAAATGACAAAAGCCGTTCTAGCTTGAATAGTCTCGAAGGCCGTAGGTTTACACAGGAAATGTAATCTACACTGTGTAAGGAACATCATGTACTTTCTGGGATCCCCCGAAAAACGCTCGGGGGCTGCCAAGGGGACACTACTGGGAGGGTGGACAATTACCGTGGAATTCTGACTAGAAGAGGCAACTCCCATTGCACCTACCCCCTCCAAAGGAGTTCTCTGAGCAACCAAACTTTGAACTTGAGTCTTCAAATTATCAGCTTCTTGTCTTGTCTGAGCTAATTCTAACTGCATATCTTGTAGGGCCTTTAGCACATCGGCCAAAGGCGGAGGAGTCGCTTCCATTTGGCTTGGGTGGTTTGAGTATCCCAATATGGGGGTGGCTTATTATGTCACAATACACAATAATAGGAGGAGAGGTCGACACTCTCCCCCGAACCACAGAAGCCGAATGAAGTCGACCCTCCCACCATGGTTGGCACAGGTACCTGATATATATATATAGACAGGACACCACGTGGCAGCCAGTGGGGGGAAGAGGGTTAGGGAGAGGTTGTGGACAGGGTGAGGGGTTTTAGGAACACCGGATAGAGGGTATAGGAAAACCTAGTTTGGATAGGACTGGGGGAAGTACAGGAAAAAAGCCTACACTTAGTGATACTTATAACATAATACTCTGCAATACTCTGATTACTTGATTTCATATGTGGTATTACTGCCTGTTACCTGATAACCCATACCTTGAGAACATCTTAATACATGTATCTCACACACTGCATGTCATTGACATGAAACAACAAAGCATGATTAGCAGATGAAACATACGATGGGAATACTCCCAAGATGAAGACATGACACATGGCCCCTTGGGCTGGTATATGCAACACTTATAGCAACTAACAAGTACAACAAGCACGACAATAATTAAACGTGTAGGACATAAAGATTTGTCGACTGCTTCCTTGCAGCAGAACAGAAAAATGTGCACAGTCTCTCAACGCCGAGTACTTCTATGAGCATGCTCGTAATCACATGTGCATTTCATTAATGACCAATAAACCCTTTCCGCACTTATCTTGTGTCCGGGAAGCTCCTGAGCCTTCCCGGACGTTGAATGCTGTCGCCCGTAGCAGCCGTGAAGATCACTCCTCTCCCCGCTGCAAAGTGCTCACGCCCGCCGCCTCCGTGTTCCTGCCAATTTCATAGCGGGCGGCTCCTGACTTCTCCGAATGCTGCTCCGACCGACGCAGCTTCGACCTCCAAACAAAATAAGCCACACCTGCCGCGCGGCGTGGGCCGCTCATAAACCGTTAGCAATCATGATCAGCTGGCCCCACGCGCGCACGGCAGTAAACTACCCAGCCTCCCAAGTACTGCTGGGAATTGTAGTTTTGTTGGACTTTTCAGTGTGTTAGCCCTCTGAGCCCAGTGTACACATGCTTGCCCTTATTCCTGACATTGATGATTCAGTGCAGAGTCTGCGTTCCCAGGCCAGTGCTGAAAGAAGCATACAGTGGTTACTTTTTTCGAGGTCACAGATTAGAGCTCACAGATTCCGCCAACGAATAATGAATTCATGAACATTTTATAATTCAAAATCATTTATGAAATACGATTTTCTAATGGAGCCGAAAAGAACCAATGCTTGGTCAAATTGCCTGGTAGAACATTTTCCCCGGGAAAAGGGTTAGAGTGTTCCCGATATGCAACATTTGTGTAGCAATAGGTCCGTGGTTCAAGGCTCTGGCAGTGTCATGGTGGTCGGCCATCCCGATGAGATGACCAGGGCAATTGATTAAAGTTCTGCTGGTCATCTCAAATGTTTCAATGCCTTTACTTTGTACTGTGGGATTTGGGGGTGGAATGTGACGTCAAATGTGTAATTGTGTACATGTGTAATTAAGGTTTGTGGATCCAATTGTTGAATGCAATGTATATTTTTCTATAAGGGTTCAAAGTGTGAAATCCACTCACCTCTGTGTGGGGCGATTTTTTCATGTCACACAATCATGGATACTAATTACTTTGCATTGTATAAAAGTTCTGACTTTAGGGACGTTTCTTTGACAGTGCCTTTTTATGCAGTTCTGTCCTGCGATCCGTTTGAATCTGCTGTCCCAGCTGCGTCTGGGGCCCTGAATAAAATGGTGTTACTTCTTGCACCAGTGTAAACTCCTTCTTTTGTAATATTTTGGTGAGTTTTACAAGGCTACCTCCCATACATTATAAAAGAAAATTAAGTCCAGACACTACAATGTGCTGTGGTTCAAAAATGTTTTATGTGATTATCTCACAAAGACAGACATTTTGTGAAATCATAAAGGTAAACCTTGCAAAAACAACAACATTAACTGATTAGCCAAAGCAAAATTATCAATGACAGAATACATATGAGTTAAAAGTTCCACAATTGTTTTTAACATTTAAGTAGTCACTTGTTAAGCGTTAAACAGGTGGAATAGCCACCCTAAAATATTAACTCAGCTACTTAAATCTCATTCAGCAATCTGGGCTACTTGCAAGATTTTTGAAAATCACATGACCAACTGCCTGGCATTTTGTCACCATACCACTTACAAACCACCTGAAAGTGGATAGGGGTAACCAACAAAGAGTGAGCCTGGTAGTACTGGACAGACAGTGAGCGGGCAGGGTTGTATTAGCAAGGGGGCTTTCCTGCCATAGATCCCTGTTTTATAGTGAAATGGACCCCTTTTTGATATGCTGAGAGCTTGCCTAAAGTGTTACATTATTCTGGGTGACGCCTGTTGGACACGCAGAAACACAAACACCATCAGACAAGGGGGCGCAACATGATCCCTCCACTTCCTTCGACCAGATAATGACAGAAGAATTGGTGGAAGGAGTGGGAATACTTTTAATAATCCCACTTCACCAAGACTTTCCATTGCAATGTCAGAGCAGAAAATGTGCACACAAATGTAATACGTTAGCATGCACAGCAGTAGCACATGCATAAAAACCCGAATACGCATACACATACACCGTTTTGCTGCATGTGGGAAAGCGTGCCTGGGCCATTAATCCTTGTGAAACGTTATGACAGATTTTAGACTTTTGCACTCGATCCTTAAGGGGGTACTGGTCCATAGTCGAGATTTTGCAGTAGGCCCGTCACCCTGCACCTCTTTTCGTGCAGTAACCTATTTTATTTCCAAATGTTCTCATAGGAAAAAGGCTTGGGCTTGCTGAAAATGTGCAATATGGGGCTACTACGGCATCTTTTGTTTTCAGTCCACCTCTGACTCTGAGTGAGTTCATTGCTGTCAGCATTCTAGCTCTAAACTGCAAGCTGTTGAGAATGAAAATAAAAGCCGCCTAACATAAGCTCAGGAAGGCAGCAGCATGTGTGGAAACTAATGCATGATTTACAAGCCCCTTTAAAAGAGTGTGACAGAAATCCACAGTAATGTTAAAAAAAAAAAACACAATTTGCATGAGTTGCTTAACAACCCCTTTTTGGAATCATTATGGCTGCGCCCAGATCCATTTTTGCTTTCTGAAAAACCCCATACCACCGTTAGTTTTTCAGCGAGGCATGCAGAGTTAATGCAACGCTGTGCTTCAATACATTTATCCTTATTAAAGCTTCAATTATTGTTGAGAGCTCTGTTTTTGATTAATGTTCCTGTACCTGCTTGATAGCTTTTCCTCAAGGTTCTTGCTATTTTACAAAACATAATGCAGTTTAAGCTTGTTAGATCGATCAAGTTCTAAATCAGGGCTATAAAATGTACAAACAGCTTTTAATATAAATGTTAAAAAAGTAATATATTTAATGCTCCATTGAACATACACTTGCAGTCTTGCAATGACTGTTCCCGGCGGTGCGCTTCTCTATTAACTGTTCCTTTGGACTATTTTTAGAATAGTCGGAACTAGAAGGAAAATTTATTCTGGCAGTGATTTTGCTTTCATTCTGTAACCTGAAAAAGGCAAATGTAGTTATTTACTGTGCTTTGGGGCAACAATACACCTGTGAGTCTTGGACTTAGAATTAAACATCTATATTACAGTGCCTGTGGTAGCGGCCCTGTAGTTATGGTTAAGTTGCTTTTTGGCCGGCTTATACTTTGCCCCCCCTGGACGAATCCTCACGAAACTTTGGAAAAAAAGTATATAGCCCTGTCAGATTGGTGAGGTTTTGTCAAGGGGAGGCAAAGTTATAGGAGTTGTCCCAAAATGTGAGGTCTTTCCCATTGACGCAATGAAAAAAAATATTGCTCATGCCTACAGCACAAACCGCCGGACGGATTTTCACCAAATGTTTGGCAGGAGCTGCGACTTGGTCCCGAAAGTGTGATTTTGTAAATTTGTAAATTTCAAGGTTGTAGTAAGTTTTGAATTGTTAGCTAGTTATTGCATGTTTAACATTACACAATCACCCGTGACATCATGTAACCAACATTATAAACACAACCCCTTGTAGGGACTTTTCATCAACTTAATTTTACATGTGATGTCATTAATGACATTTGTAATGCCATCTTTGATGTCCTGGGTGTTAGTCTTAGCAGTGCACGGTGGTGGCGCCACTTTAACAATGTTTTTTCATTGAATTTATTAGTGCAACTCAACCATTAAGTCCCTTTAACAAAGTTTTTTCAGTGAATTATATACGTTTTTGTTGGTGCAACTTAACGATAACATCTCTTTAACAAAGTATTTTTCAGAGAATTCCATGGGTTTTTACCAGTACATGCTATTTTCCTACAACTTACTAATATCATACTTACGCCAATATAGGCAACTTTTTGTCTAATTTACGTTTCACCTTTAAACTCTGCCATTTCCCACCTTCTAGCATCATTTTTAACGCTTCTATATATTTTCCAATGTTTTTGCTTCCGTCGACGTTTGCGAACGTCTGACATCATTGTGGACCTTCCGGATAGTGCCACATGACCATGCGGCTGCGCGTGGCATGATGACGTGTATATCAATATGTTTTCATTTCGCGTCCTTGCTTCGAGGACAGTTCGGAACTGCATTTTCTACTGATCTAGGAACTTTTAAGCTCAAAATGTACCCTGGCACAGCTCTTAGACCTATTCTTACTCATTATCCATTAAAAATCTAGGACGAAGCACATACTTGGAAGAATAGAAGAAAAACTGCTATTTATTTTAAAAATGGCATCAGCTATCGCCATACCTCCTCCCCAAGAGCCACCACCACCAACAGCTGGAGGACCCACACATCAAAAAAAAGTGCAGTATTTCCAAAGACAATGAAGACAACCAAGAAGATGAGGCAGAAAAGTGCTTACCTCAAGCACCAAGAGAGAATCATGGGTGTGGCAGTTCTTTACCACTGTCTGGAATCTACCAAAGGATAAAGCTACAAAACGGAAATGCACTGTGTACATTTTTGTGCTCAGTCGCGGACTACCTGGACATTACTCCTACGGGACCACCTCCATGTGCAGCCACACCAGATCCAACTACTGCAATGCTCTCAGAAAGATTGTTCCTTTCTTAGCAAGTAGTAGGTTGTTTTCCTCCACATCATCTTCCTCAACCAATAATGTAACCAGACAGATTCCTTCTGTGAGACACAAAATCCCACCAGCTACCTTGCAAGCAATACAAGAGGCTGTTGACCTATATGTTTGGAAGACAACAGTTCTCTGTATATACTGCAACACACCACTCTGCAGGGGGAACCAATTTGGACGAGTGTTTGAAGCTGTAATCAAGCAGCATGAGAAACAATGCCCACTACCTTACAAATAACACATGGGCAACATCTTCCCTTGTCCACATGCCCCTCCATATTAGTGCTTGGTGCCTCTTCCCTCAAGTCCCTCCTCACCTTACGTTGTAACCTATCGTGCACATTTTTTTTTTTTAAAATAAAAAACGAAAGTTTCCTTTAGGAACCACCTTTCACAGTTAAAAAAACAGAACAAAGAAAAATCTTATAGACTCCATTTACTTTACATTTCTCAGTAAAGTACATATGGCCTCATTACGGCCCAGGCGTTGGACCATGGTGCTAATAGCACCATGGTCCATGCCGGTAACTTACCGACTCCGCCATGGCGGAATGGGGAATTACCACCCCATTCCGAGATTGGCGGGGTGGTAATTCCCCATGCCGCCATGGCCCTTCCCCATTCCCATTTTTGCCCCATAGGGCTCAATGGGAAAGGGGAAGGCGCTAAGTACGGTACCGCTAATTGCGGTACCGTACTTAGCACCAAGGTCCCTTTGCGGCACCCTACTTTAACCAGCCGTTAAGGTCGGGTCCCGCAAAGGGACCTTGTAATCAGGCGCTAAGCGTTTAACGGCGCCGTAGCCTTTTACGGCGCCGTTAAACACTTAGCGCCAGGGTCATAATGACCCACATAGATTCAATGACCCTCATTAGGACCCTGGCGGTAAGGGGTTAACGGCGCTGTAAAAGGTGTCAGCGCTGTTAAACCCTTAACGCCTTACTTTGAGGTCCCTTTGTGGGACCCAAGACCAGCCGTTAAAGTAAGGGCCTGCAAAGGGACTCTCGAGGTAAGTACGGCACCGCAATTTGCGGTGCCGTACTTACTGCCTTCCCCATTCCCATTATGCCCTATGGGGCAAAAATGGGAATGGTGAAGGGCCATGGTGGCATGGGGAATTACCGCCCCGCCAACCATGGAATGGGGGGGTAATTCCCCATTCCGCCATGGCGGACTCCGGCATCGACCATGGTGCTAATAACAACATGGTTTTCTGCCGGAGTCCTAATGAGGGCCAATATGTTTTGCCAACATTTCCATTAGCATTTTGTGTTATGCTAATGGGAATAATGTGACGTTCATCCCCCGGCCCAAGCAAAATGTGCGTGTGTGTGCCCTGATGCCAGCGGGCTTTGGCACGTTATAAATAAATAAATAACAAGGGCTCCGGACCATTATCCTATATTACAGCCCCTGCAATGGGGTTTAAAGGCTATTAGTACCCCTGGTTCCCAAAGCAGTAGAAAGGGAAATCCTTTTCCAACATAGCCATCATGGAAAGAGAAGGCAGGGCTCTGTACAGAGCCCCTCCTTCTCTTTGCATGGCAGCCTGCAGAAGGTGAAGTCAGAACCCTATGACCATATTACCACAAGCAAATTTATTTTTCCTTTCAAACCTATCCTACTTTCAAATAACTTTACCACATAGCCAGTCCCAGGTGGACATGAATTGAATTGAATTGATATTTTATTTCTATCGCGCTCATACACGGGTGTTTCAGAGTGCAACAAGGCAAAAGAGGGGAAAAGGGGAGAAACAAAATAGCGATCTTACATGGCCATTTTAACACAATTTTTCGTCCCTCACGGTCATGGCCAGTAGCCACATTGTCCGGGTCATGACCTTATACCATGACTCAGACAATCTAGCCACTGTGCATGGACACAGGCTATACCTCAGTCCCCAAAGGTATATCACTATTTTTTGTACCTACTTTATGACACTTGGCAAAAAATAAAACATGGGCACAATTGCAAAACCATGCTTTAAGGTCCAAGGTTCAAGAGTTTGCTTGAAATCTGCCCATGTTTTATTTTTTCCAAAATGTATGTCATATAACTTAGCCCCCACTTGACAAAATCCATTCAGCCTTTACACAAACATTGAAGGTTGGATCTATAATCTTTCTGAAAACTTTTGTCCGCATTTTTCAAACGGCAACACCGTTATAAGTCATCTAAACATGTTGAGAGCCCCCTCTAATATAGCCCGTTCTTGAGAAAATCCCACCAAACATTAGAAAAACATTTACATCTAGATTTTAAATTGTTTTGCAAACTTGTGTACAGATTCGTCAAATGGCACCACATTTATAAGTCTTTACAATATTTTGCCCCCCTCTAAATGTGTTCCCTCTCGACAAAACAGCTCCACACTTTCCAAACCCATTCACAATCAAGTCTAGAAGAACATTCCAAAATGTCATGAAGTTTCATTGAGTGACGCCAACGCTATGAGCCATCCAATAATTGCTTTTCATCAACCTAGTAATGCAGAAAGAGGCGTAGATGTTCCTGAACACCTTAGTGGTCACGAACATCACAGGACTATCCCCACCGTACCCCCCGAACATCTGGAATGTTCACAGACTTTCAGGGGTGCAAAACACCAATTTATTTCTTACGGCTATATCCCATCCCATCCTCATCACCCCTCACGTCCCCAGAGATTGTTTGTGTTGTGTTTTTTTATATGTTTCTACCGCGATGTCCGCGGACACCGGCAGATGTCCGCGAATCCAAAATGGCGGGCATTTAAACAATCTGACACACTTCACGCTTTTCACCATCCAATCAGTGGGCACGTCTGATGTCCGCAGACATCACAGCACCCTCTGGGCCAATCAGATGCCTGCTCGAGGACAAAACAGGGAAATGGGTCCATGTAGCAGAGCCAGATATCACACATTTTTTGGACCTACTTTTTGGTCATTTAAAAAAAAAACAATTGGACGGATTTACACCAAATTTACAAAAGCACACTTTCACGACCAAAACGTCACTCCTGGCACAGAGTTGGTGAAAATCTATCCATCGGTTTGGGCTGTAGGCATGAGCAAATTTGTTTTCCATTATCTCTATGGAAAGAAAAGTGTATAACTTTGCCCCCCCTAGACAAACCCTCAGCAAACTTGCCAAAAAAGTTTAGAGCGGGCCATATACTTTTTCTTGCAAAGTTTGGTAAGGATTCGTAAATGGGGAGCGAAGTTATATGCCTCCTAAAAAGTGTTCTTCCAATGAGTTGAGCAACTTAAACATAACTATATGGCTGCTATCGCAGGCCATGTATCCATTTAGTTTTTGCCTTTGTTCTCTAACTCAAAGAGACAACAACAGCATTTGAGCTGGAATGTAAACTGTGACCAAATGACTTGAGTAGTGACTAAACCATCTGCTCAGCCCCCACACTTCTACAATGAACAATGATCCACATCATAAAAGTAAAACAGGCGCAGCCAAGAGATATGCATCCTTCACCTTTTGTGGTAACGTGGTGCAAGGGAAGGCAATTCTTTTAGAAAGGATGTGATTGTGATCCAGTAGTGACTCAAAAAAAGTCCAAAAATAAATGTCCAAATAAGGTTCTTTAAATAGCGCCGGATTTACAAAAGCTTTGTACAATGGCACAATCCTATTGAAAAAGGCTTTGTAAATCAGGCCCATAAACTTTAATTAAACACTAAGGTACAAATAACTATAAAAAAACTAGAAAAATACAACCTGTAATAGAGAACACAGAATAAGCAACGGTAGAAAGATACAGCACTCTGGGTAATGAAAACAGGGGTGAACAGGGAATAAACAACCAAGGAGCTCAAACGTAGATGTCGTTCAGTGGAAACAAAGGTGCAAAACTGACCTAACCAGTCTCTAGGGCCCAAAGAAATACATGGGAGCAGTTATGGGCCAATAGTGCCTTTCCACTGTTCTAATGCGGCTTGACAGCATCAAACCAGGTTTCGAAGGGGTGGTGCAGGTCAGTCCAAATTCAGGTCCCGGGAGTCCTGCAAGGTCAAACAGTGAGCTGGTGTCTAGTCAGTTCCAATCGGGAGCTTAGTGAGGTTTGAATGCAGCTTGGATGGCTCATAGGGGTCAGATTGGGAGTCAAGTTGGTTGAAGACATTGGTAACTGATGGCTTGGGTCAGCATTGCTCCAGCGGTTTGAGTTGAGGTCCTTCAGTTCAATGCAGTGATCTTGGTGCTTCAGTGGAGGGTTCAAGGAAATCGTGGTTTGCGTTGGGTCCACAGCTGAGAGCAGGTTTTTCAAGCCGAACAGCTGATATGCTTCCTTTGGCATGATGTGACAGAGAGACGGCTGGACAGGTACGATGGTCATTGTTCCAGTGGTTCCTCGAGTTTAATGGAGTGCCAAAAGCAGCACTCGCAAGTCCCTCTGGTTTGGATGTGGCAAATACGGCTCAAATGCAGTTCAATCAGTTTAATGCAGCAGGATAGGGAGCTTTGGCTGGTCTGCTCCTTCAGATACTGTTAGACTCACTTAAGGGGTTCTAGGACAGGATACGTGTGTTCGGGTTTGCTCTCCATCCTAGGGAGATCTGGTCTAGGAGTGGCAGTTCCTAGTTTTCAGCAAGAGTCACTCCCAATGTACCCTGGGAGTGCTTAGGGTGCAGAGCTGTCACGCTTACCTGACCCTCCGCAGGAGCAATGGAGTCCACTGGCTCTTTTGACTCCTACTTTCCCACTACTGTTGGGTGGACTATCTGCCAAGAAAGGTAACGTTTTAGAGGAGAGGAGGCGAGTAGTCAAAAACCCCACCCTTCTACCCAGTCCCCTCTAACCAGAGCCCAACCAGAGGATGACTCACCTTTCTGTTTAACTGGGCGAACTCTCCATCCTGCTCTTGCAGGGGCGCAATGTCTGGGGACCAGAGGGTGCTGCTGGAGATGGCCGCTTACAACAGCTAATGTTCAGGTAAGTATTAGTTCAGTTACAGTTCCGGACCAGTTGCCTCACTGGTAGATTTCAATGGTAAATTCAGTAACTCAGTTAACTCACTGGGTTTTGAGTTGGCAGTTAAGTTCTGGTACCAGGTAAATTCAATTCCCCAGTTGCCTCACTGGGTTACTCCGAGTTCCTTGCACTGCGTGATTTGCAGTCTGAAAGTGGTGAGCAAATGTTTTCTGAGACTAACCTTGTCTTCTCTTTCTCTTCCCAGTTCCGCTCCAGAAGGTGCTGAGGTACTGGATGGAAAAAAAGGAGCAAGAGGCCGGACCAGCAGATGAAGATCGCACTCCGGAGGTGAGTGTCTGTAAGCGGCCTCAGAGCATTATCTGAACGCGCTACAGAAGACGAAGTCAGTCTGACACAAGCCGGTCTTAATCACCTGTTCTTGTTTTCCTTTTCAGGTGCTGGTATGCTGTGGAGGCTGTGGGATGAAGGTGAGCTACTCTGGAGATGCATTTCCGTGAGCCGCAAAGTCCTCACGGAAATGCTGGTAGGCAGAGAAGTCGACCCGGGACTGCAGATAAGCAGAGAAGTCCACACGGGACTACAGGTAAGCGAAGAAGCCCACACAGGACTGCAGGTAAGCGGAAAGGTCTGGATAAGCATGTGATACAGAATTCACACAAAGCGTGTGTCGATCCCTGGGCGTGGTTTATACAGGCAACCACGCCCAGAGACTAGACCGCACTGCTTACTTTGTGCTGGGAACCTTTGTCCATGTTGGGGAAAGCAGGACGTTCTCTTGGATGTGATTGGATGATGAGGTTTCCCTGGTGACATACTCTGGGTTCTCAGAGCCTTAACCCATGCCACTCCTGATTGTCAACTATCCCTATGCACAACACAGGTAGAGGGCCTGCAAGTATGCCTCTGGCCCATAACCATGACAGAGCTTGCCTCGGCTTTGGACTGCAAGTCTTAACCTCAGTGGTTGAGGGCTTTGGAAAAATCAACTACTTTCTGAAAAGATGTCTAAAAGAATTCTTCCTCAGCTGTTTCTCCAGGAATGAATCAGCGGAGGAGTCGGAGACCCATTCTTTTAATGGCAAAAGTCTCCAGGATATGATATGATATGGCATTTATAATGCGCCTGTACACAAGTGTTTCTACGCGCCACAAAACAAGGGAGGGAAGACAAGACAAACAATCTTACTAGGCCTGTGTCATTCAGATTGTGCAAGTGCAACACGGAAAGTGCAGGGGGAAGGGAGAGGGGGGAAGTGGAACCCGTCTTCTTTTTTTGCCATTTATTTTTGGAAAGGTCCTTCTAGAGTTTGTCTATGCACACCAAACCAGGTTTGGTCTCTTTGTTCATTCGCCTTTGGGGGGAATAGGGGGAAAGTGCAATCAGGGCAGCAGGCTAAGAGTAAATACAGCCACAGCAGCAATGCACTGGGTAAGTGCAAGGAGGCATTGAGGGAGCGGGGCTGTAATGGTTACAATTACATTCTCTAAGTGTGTGGTAGGCCAGGAGGCAATGCAAGGGAGACTGGTCATGGGGGAGTCTGGCAGGCAGTGAGGCTCTGAGGGTACCAAGCAACCAGTTGGCACAGTAGACTGGAAAGTTAGAAAGGAAGCAAGAGAGAGAGGGCAGAGGAGAAAAGAAATGTATTGGGCTGCTTCTGGATCTTGAGGTTGTCCGGCTGAAGTCTGAGTGGGGCAGGGAAGCTGATCCAGAGGGCAGCACCTGCAGAGGAGAGAGATCTATTCCTCACGCTCAGCTTGGAGGAGCGTCTGACCCTCAAAGAGTTGGATGTAGCTGAGCGAAGGGCTCTAAAAGGAACTTATTTTGGTAGAGAGAGTTGGATGAAGTGCAGGATCGACCCCAGAAAGCCTTGTGGACAATGCAGAGGGCCTTAAACTTGATTGTTGCAGCCAGTGGAGAGATTTCAGGGCTGAAGATATGTGGTCCCTGTGCTTGAGGCCAAGGATAGGTCTTGCAGTCCTGTTCTGGATTAGTTGCAGGGGGCGAAGGGTTGAGTTAGGCAGATTCAGAAAGAGACTGTTGCAGTAATCCAGCCTGTAGAGAACCAGGGCTTTGGAGACAGTGAGCTTCTGGGGCTAGTGAGAAAAGGTAGAATACCTCTGAGGAGGTGAAGCTGGAAGTTTTTTTTTTTTTTTGCAAGGTCCATGATGTGAGGATAAAAGGAGAGTGTGGGGTCGAAGATGACACCAAGGTTTTTTGCCTCACACGATGGCAAGGGTAGAGGGGACGAAGGAGGGCGGCCAGAGTGAGAGAGGGAAAGTGGGAGTAGATGCCCAATGAGAAGGATATCCTTCTTTCTGGCATTACGGCAGAAATTGTTGGAGAGGCACCAATCCTGAATTGTGGATAGACAGGAATGAGCGAGGGATGAGAGGAGGCTGATGGAAGCCTGAAAGAGAGCTGAGTGTCATCTGGAAATCAGGTGAACCAAAGAGGCCAGATATGCATTCAAGCGCCAGGGTGAGAGGATAGAGCCCTGGGGCCACCATATGTGGAGAGTTAGGTGGTGGAGAGCAAGGATCCAGGTTAGACCTCAGAGGGTCAGTCCAAAAGGAGGGAGGTCAGCCACACCAGGGCCTGATCAGTGATTCACTGTTTCTCGCAGAGACGATTGATTAGGGTTGCGTGATTGACCATGTCAAAAGCAGAGGAAAGGTCAAGGAGGATGAGAACAGAGGGAGAGATGGAGTCAAGATTAGAGAGCAGATCTTCACCGCTGTTCAGGAGAGCAGTTTCCATATCTCTGGTTGCTCTGAAGCAAGAGATATTATCATGGAGATTCAGTGTGGAGAGTAAGCTGGGAGATGGCCAGCTTTTCCAAGAGTTTGCCCAGGAAAGGAGTGCTAGAAATCAGGGGATAGGTAACCGGACAAGTAGGATCAGCAGAAGGATTTTTTAGGAGGGCATGAACAAGGGAGTGCTTGAGGAGAGAGTAGAAAGATCCATTGGCAAAAGAGTGATTGCAGAAATCGGCCAAGGCTGGAGCGAGGGTGGCAATGTTGTCCTTGATTGTTCTGGAAGAGCAGGAAAGCACCTATTTGGATGACACTTTCATAGATTGGACTTGTCTAGAAACATAGTCACGTGCTATCAGAGAGAAGGAGGAAAAAGGAAGAGGAGAGGGAGAGATGGCCAAAGGGAGCCTGAGGGAAGTAATTGTAATTGGTTATTTACAACACGCTTAATACCCAGAAGTTTCTATGCACGGATCCAGGGATCAAACCTATGTTGCTCTGTGTCGTGTTGCTTCCAAGGTGAGCATGTTGCCCCTCAGCTATCTGCCCGAGACAAGGTAGAGGTTGAGGAAGAGGAAAGCGAGGACAAGATGTCCCCAATTTGAGTGGTGAGAATGGAGTAAAGCAAGCCTACTTTAGGGGTCCATTCCCTGTCCTTGGGTCAAGTGGGCTTTGCCTTCTGACATCATACCCAAAGTGCTTTGTGTTGAAGTAATTGAAGAGGACATGAAGGAGAAGAGTTATATAGAAACATCAAGATGGTGGAACCTTCCTCCAGCTTGTCTGAGCTCCCCCTTTCTATACTAAATCTTCCCCTTCCTGTGTTAATAGCAATAAAGCCCATATAGTATGCAGCACCATGATGTGAGGCTAGTTCTTCTGGGATGGGTGTAGCCTTAGATTCCTGTTTTCCAGTCAGGCACCAGCAGGGAGGTTGGCTCAGTGGAGAGGGGTGTTTCCCAACATCACAGATGATTAAAGGAGAGGAATAGTCATCCAGTATCCTATCACTTAGCAGGGATAGGCTATCTGACCAGAAAATACATAAACATATCACAGCTATATGATATCAACTTTGTATGGCTATGACAGGTACGAGAGATGCTAGCCAGCATACCCAGCTCAGGTATGGCATATATTTACACTTAACAACTGCCACCAGAATGGTCACTCTCATAGTTATATAGCTTGGGAACAGAGGTGCATATCATGACATTAGGCCCTGCTCTGCAGTGACTTGACTGTCACTGCGGCTGTTAAGAGGATGCATGTGACCTGTGTGCACTATATTTTGGGGGTGGAGTTTCCTGAAAGGAGGGCCTGGTTAGCACCTTTTCTAAAATACAATGACATGCATCATTTTGTTATTAATAAACATACATAAAATGCTAGGACATCTACACCCTTTCCAGATGGTCATCCTTCACAGAAACCATTGCCACAAACACCTGCAGTGGGTGTAGAAGCCAACATATTTCTAGTTAGAATTGGTTTCTGGAGAGGGGCAGCTCAAGTTCAGTCATTTGATCTGGAAGAGAAAATCTTTACCACAAAAACAGCTGTGCTTGGTGGAGAAACCAACAGGATTCCAACCAACAAGGTTAGGTGGATTTGTTTTGAATCATGACCATCTGCTTGAGCCCCAAGTCCATCTTCCTTTATACCATGAGGAGAAAGTGTTCCTCTTATGACAAGGACACTTATTTTGATAAGGCATTGGTGTTATCTGCCTGACATCTATGAATTTTGGAGATTAAACAGGTACTCACGTGTGCCTAGGTTATTGTCCATTTGTTCCCGGTGAAGGGTGCTCATTCAATCTGGTTGCTGGAACAGTGGGTGAAAATACAGTGCGTACCACCTACTCTTTCCAAACACCTGTTAGGCAGAGTTTGCATGTAGTACCCTCTGGGACCACTACACACAACTATGACTACAGGTGTAAGCAAACCAACCTTTGGTATAAGTCTGTACTACACAGTTTTGGAGTGGACCTGAGCAGCCAGGCTTATCTCAAGAGGGGAATTTGAGCAGTAATGATGCTACACAGAGGTCTACGATCACAAGTGTTAAAAAAAACTCTTACACTCAAGGTTTCTTTGATAAATACTTATTAATTTATGTATCTGTCAGTTATAAAACATTCATAAGAAGGAGGCAATTATATAACACAGAAATACACTTCAATACTATTTCAGAATACTTTTCAAGCAGAGTAAAAGGTAAAGATTATTAGAACATGAAAGGTTACAATTATTATTAGACAGTGCAAATACTTGGAGTTCACCAGAAGAGTCAATTCAATTCAATAGGCTAGGCCAAAGTCAATGGGCTAAAGTCTTGGATAGGATAAAGGGGTTCTGGTAAGTAAACAGTAAAGTCTCTGCACAAGTTCTTAGAAGTAGTTTGGAAAAAGAAGAATAATATGTTGGGTCACAAGCTTATCAGGCTTGCAAGTTGTAAAAGTTTCAATCACTTTCACTGTGAGAGGTAAGTACCCTCAGTCTCGTTTCACAGTACCTTTCAAATGAAGAAAAAGATGCAGCTGGTGACTTCTGTTCCTGGCAGTTCCTGCAGATCTCGCTGTTCCTGGGCCTCAGTCGTGGGGACTAGAGGGAGGACGTCGGTGGAGTCCTGCACTGCACTGGAACTGGTAAAAAAGTTCACAACTGTGAATCTTCAATTCCGGTGGCTGTAAGTAACGCACACAAGCTGGTGTCCCTCTCCGAGGTTATATGGTTTCCTGCAGCACACTGAGGAAAATGCAACTAGCTCTGAGATAGGTGTCCAGGTGGCTTACTGTTGAGTTGATTGGTCCCACCAACTCAAAGGGAGAAGTCATCCTTGCAGGGCTTCTCTGTCGAGATGAACTTGCCGATTCGGACCTGCAGCAGGGCATCACCGGGCAAACCAATGGTCCAGGAGTTGCAGCAGTCTTCCTCTTCAAGCTCATCTTTGGTTCTTTCTTTCCAGTGGTCGACTCTGGCGTCCAAGCCAAGAGACTCGCCTTTTATTCAGTTCTCTCCCATTAATTCCAGCCTAGCTGTCACTCACCCAGCAGGGTGGGTGTCCTTGCCAGACAGTCAGCCAGCCAATCACCACAGAGTGCATTTGGGTCTCCTATGAGATTAAGCACAGGGAATTTCAGGCACCTCCTTACTTCCTGCCCACCCCAGACACTCGGGCGCCAGAGGCAGTCTTCACTCCTGAACAAAGAGACCAAACCTGGTTTGGTGTGCATAGACAAACTCTAGAAGGATCTTTCCAAAAATAAATGGCAAAAAAAGAAGATGGGGACCTGTTTTTACAGAGGGGGCTCAGACGCCATCTTGAAAAACATGGCTCCCGCGATTTAATGTTACCGGAGTTAGTTTGCGGTCAAGAAAAATCATGGTAGTTCGTTGTAAAACCACTGTCACCAGCAATTCTGAGAGGAAAGGGTAGCATTTTACTGCCACATGAGTATCTAGACACAGGGGATACTAAGTAACCCCTCCAGCACGCTAATGTAAGATGTTCTGGGTCTAGGAATTTAAAAGACTTGTAAAGTCAATTTCACTTTACTTACTCTGGGAAACAGTCGTTTATCCCAGAGAAGGTAGTTAAACCTGGGGAAATCCTGAAAGGCTTCCCTGTGCCACTGCACTGAGGGTGCTGTGTGACACAAATGAAAAAGATGATGCATCTTGAGTTGTTTAGACTCCATAACCAAAGAAAACACAGAAGTAAAATACATATCAAAATACACGAGAGCGTGGGAAAAAGGGTCACATTCTCCCCAGGTAAAAAAAATCAAGTCCTCAAAATCCAGCAAAGTTGCTGTGGGTCTCTAAGGTGAAGGGAATTAGCACATTTTTTGTGAATTCTCCCTAACAACTCCAAAGGCCCTTCCCCAGGTGGCACAATCCTGACTGTGGAGAGGCAACAGGGTGCTTCTCCCTGTTGTCTCCCCACAACCTCACCCTCTTCCCTCCCCCCATGACATTACAACTCTTTCTTAACTCCTCCTCCCCCCTCTTACCTGCTGGTCCGTAGCGTTGTGCTCCCGTCCTGGTGCTCCTCACGCTCGCTGCTGCTATAGAAACCAAGTCCCTTTTCCTATAGCGGCAGCCATCTTTCCATATTTTTGTTCCTCTGGAGATTGGGCTTGTGCAATAAATAGCACAGAGCCCATCTCTTCAGGAATAAAAAATAAACTATTTCCACCCCCAGCAAAACCCAGGGTAAGAATAGATATCAACCCTGAGCTGGGGGGCATACATTGCCGTAACAGCCCACATCACTCGCCGGGCCCTCGGATTCCTTGGGTCTGCCTAGGCTTGGGGCTGGCGGACCATTACCAGCAATGTACACTCCAGAGATGGGGCATAGTTGCTCAAAGCACAATGGGCTTGCACTCATGGCACTAAGATGTAAATAAAAGACAACCCCACTATACTGCCTGGATTCATGGCCACCCCACCAGTGTGTTTCAGTCTTACTTTATGCTGACTCAAACTCTATGTAAGCAATGAAAGTGTGATCCCACAGAGATCTGCTGTCTGCTATGTAAGCCTACTAGGTATGGTCTCATCCACACCAATGGATTGAATGGCCTGCCATTAGGAAGCAAAATAATAATAAGCATATGTGAACATCAGAAAAACCTAGTGCTCAAGAGTCCTCACAGACTAACACTATCATTGTAGATAAGGGCACCATGATCCCCCCAAAATCATTCCAAATGACTGGGATATTTTCTTCACAATTCTCCCAGCATGCCTGTTGTGCTCATGAAAGTCTGATCCTAAAAAGGAGGGAACAGGGTCTCTGAAAAGTCTACAGCTGCATTTGAGCATATGATGTGTGGTCGAAAATCACAGTGCATATCCATCATCGGCCCAAAAATAAGACATCTGCTGCCTTCTGGCAGGAATCTTGCACCTTCTCCTCACCATATAAATATTGCTCTTCCTCTCCAAGCAAGTCAGGCCTTCCAGCGAAGGATATACTGATAAAAGGTTTTAAAACAACAATTGCGCAGCATGCACTAATAATGGAGGTCCACACAGAGAGGTCTAGCGTCAGCTCCAGCTTTAATTGCTCTCTAATCTTCATCGAAGACTTCCTGCCTTCATAGATCACTTCCCCACAACCTGCCCCCACACTAGCCCCACTTACACATAATGAGGAGGACTGTCTCTAACAACATGACACTTTCCCCCTTCTTAAACAAGTAGATAAATGTGAACCCATTTCCTCAATAAGTCTTATGGGTTTAGTGTTGACCTGTATGGGCCGTCCTTCACGTGGTGGAGCTGGACTGCGACTTGAGGCACTGAATTCCATGTCCCTCTATTCTCCCTCAGATGCCTCCCCATCTCCCAAGTAACAATCATCCCACTCTCCCAAGGACCAAACCACTGCAGGTTCATCCCAAAGCTCATCGCATTCCTCCAAGGTTCCACAGTACAACTTGAAGAGGGATACGTATTGAGTGATCTCTCGCCCCTCAGTGTCCGCTACCAAGATCATTGTACCTTTACTTGTGTGAAATCTTCTTTGTGATGGTGCATCTGGCGTATCATCCTGTCTCCTACTACAACTGTATTCTCACGAGCACCCCTTCTCTCAGCAGCTGCTATCTTCAATTTCTCTCTCAAATCCCTCTCTTGGATCTCTTGGTCAGATAATTTAAACTCTTCTAAAAAAGGGGCTTGAGGTAACTGAGTCCTCAATCTTCGGCTGAACGTGAGGTCTGCTGGACATTTGCCTGTGGTGCTATGAGGCGTGTGTCAGTAGTCCCTCAGGAGTTCACACAGTGGTTGCTTAAAAGGTTTGTGAGACACATAGGTGACCTGCAACGCTGTCTCGACATTTCCTATGAATGGCTCGACCATGTCGTTGTCCTGGTGCCAGAAGGGTGTGATCCTGCAATGTTCGAAGCCCATATATTGTGCAAAGTTGGCAAAGTCTAGGCTAGTAAATGGTGGGCTGTTGTTATACTTGATGACCTTTGGAATGCTGCATGCTGTCAGTATGCCATCCAGGCCCAGTGTGACGGCCTCTGCTGCAGTGGAGGTAACAATCTGTACCTCAAGAAATCTCGAATATTCGTCCATCACCACCAGAGCATATGTGCCATCCCAGAGGGGCCCAATGAAATCAATCGCTAGCTCTTCCCATACTCCCTCCATCAGCGGAGACATCTGTGATGGATTTGGTCATGAAAGGGGAGCTACCACGCAGCAGATGGCACAGTTCTTCAGTGTTTTTTCAACCTTCTTGTCTAGCCTGGGCAAGCATATCTTTCGACAGAGCAACTTCTTTGTGGACACCACCCTGGGATGTCCTTCATGTGCCAAATCCATGACCTGTTGGCATAATGACTTGGAAAAAACAATTTTCATCCCTTCAAGACAATGTGGTCATCAGTAACGGTGAGCTCATCCAGTACCAGTGTCATGTGTTTGCGTCATCTTGAGACATGGCATCTAGATGTTTGGCCATATCTTTAGCATGCTTCATTCGTCCTTGGCCAATGCACTGTGCAATGATGGCAAGGGCCTCATCAGCCTCCGACTCATGTTGGCGCATTCCCCACACTATAAGGAATGGCTTCATCTGATGTATGACATGATGCAGATATGCATCTGCAATGAAGTGTTCGGGTTGGTAGGTCTCGGCCGGATGGCGTGAGAGGTATTCAGCTGGGTTCTGGTCCTTTCCTGGTCTGTGGCAGATGGTGAATTTGTGGTCCTGTAGCCCGAGACCCCATTTTGCAATGCACAGGGGCATAAAGGCTTTTGGGTTCCTGTAGAAGCTAAGGAGTGCCTGGTGGTCCATGAAGACAGTGAAAGCCTCCCGAAAAGGAAAAGATGAAATTGCTCGGTGGCCAAGGCTTTCCCCCTCATCTTGAGAATATTTCTGTTCCATGGTTGTCAGCCTGTGGCTTACTGAGGACACAACTCTCTTGATGTGCACGGTCTTGGGGTCATATTGGGCCAACACCCCGACAAGACCTACGGGGCTGGCCTTGACTGTCACCTCTGTCCCTTTAGATGAACTGAAGTATGCCATATTGAAGAAGGATGAAATATTTGCTCGAATTGTCTCTAAACTCAAAACTGGCCTCGCACTCAGGAGACCCGAAAAAGTCCTGGTTGTCTCTGGTCAGTTCTTGTAGTGCACGCTCACTGTAGCATAGTTCTCCAGATAACGGGAGCAATAACTGGTGAGGCCAAGAAATTATCTCAGGTCTGATATGTTCATCGGAGTGGGGCCCCTTTTAAGGCTGCAACTTTGTCTGGGTTGGGGCGCATACTTTGATCAGAAAATATGTGCCCAAAGAATTTCACAGTGCGCTTCCTGAACTCGCACTTGTCCTTAGTTAAGGTCACCCAGGCGGCTTCAAACACCATTCAGACCTGCTTCAGGGTGTCATCATGCTCTTGGGATGTTTTGCCAAATACTAAAATGTCATTGCTATAATTGAGGCAGTTTGGGATATGTTTGATAAACTGGTGTATCTCCGTTTGGAATATTTCTGCCATTGTGGATATCCAAACGTTTAGCCGTTTGTAGCAATAGAGCCGCATCTGAGTCACCAACGTGATATAGCATTACTCAGTGGTCGAAGTGTATGAAAATAAGTAGTGGAACTATATTCCCTGCTTACCTGCCCCTGCTCCTCACAAATCCCATCATCACCTCCCCTCCCACGTGCAATCCAAACCCCCAAACAAACCTGCCTGCTGTTTCAATGAACCATCGGTGAAGTGCAAGTTTCAACTTCTTCCAACACTTTTATTTTAAATTGAAACCATATTGTAAAATAAAAGTATAGGAATAGTAAAACTTAATTTGAAAAAGTAGAGGAGCAGTGCTCCCAACTGCTCCCAACCGCCCCCCCACTTCGACCACTGGGGTTACTGTGGGCCAGTTCCAGCTGGTGATAACCCTTGTTGAGGTCCAGCTTGGAGAACACGGTCGCCCCATTGAGGAATTGGATCATGTCTGTGATTCTGGGAGCCTGGTGGCGTTCTTAGTGTATGGCTAGATTCGGACAGTGCATGTCCACACAGTGGTGAATGGACCCTCCAGCTGTTTTCTTTTGGGGCAGGCACAATTGGAGTGGCCCACGGGTGGACCCTACTGCCGACTCGATGATGCTAACATCCAGCAGGTGCCTGATCTCATCCTCTGCCTGCTTCTGGATGTTTATGGGAATGCCACGATAGTGTTGTGCAACTGGTTTGACCGTTGGGTCGATGCGGAGATGCACTCAGCAGTTCCTTAACTTGCTAAGACCTTTTAAGATGTTAGGAAAAGCCGTTGCGATGTCCCTTTCTGTGGTCAGATACCTGTGGGCATCATGTTGTATAAGATGTGGATGAGACCCATGTCGTTGGCTGTGGGAAAGCTCAGGAGGCAGCCACTGTTGGCTTCAGTGGAGAGTACATGTAGCTGAAAGTGAGAAGAATGGGACTTGTGGGAGCAGGCTGTAGTGAACATCCCTTTGCACAGTACCAGGATGTAGGAGCCGTATGGGTATATATCCACCGTGGATGATCTCAGGTTTGGCGGGTCTGGGAGCTGGTTGTATGCATCCTCACCAATGACATTTACTGTTGCTCCAGTGTCAATCAGAAATTCAGTAGGTATGTCATTCACCTTGCGGACCAACGTGGGGCTGTGTTCTTTTGCAGTCTCATTGCTCAGTGCCCACACATAACCCTTCTTCCTGTGATCATTTGGAGATGGGGAAGACTCGCTTCTGGAGGGGGATCGTACCTCCACAACTCGCACATTCTGTCCTGTTCTTTAAGTGGCCCTCCTGTCAGGGGACCCGTACGACCGTCGAGACTGCTTCCTGTCCCCTTCTCCTTCAGCCGGGTGATATTTCCAGTGCTCACGGCTGGCCTTTCAGTGATCAGGGCAGTATTTTGGGTTTTGCCGGCTGTTCCTCAGTACGCTCCCTTGTGGTGCCAGCGTAGAGGCATTTCTACACACAGCCCGGCAGTGGTCATCACCCCGTAGGCGGCACATTTATGGCACAGTGCAGGACACGTGCCCTGATAGGGAAACTCATACCCACAACAGAAGCATGTCTTGTTGGTGCTGTTGGTGTTGTCATGAGCCGCCAGTGATAGTTTCTTGACGTTCTACTAGTTTCTTGGTGATGAGGATACTTTCAATCTCCATAAATTGACAACATGCTGGGATATGGCAGAGGCAGGCTGTGCCATGGCTAGGACCTTTTCTTTTTACATTCAGGGGATTCGCATCCCTCAATAACTTGAGAGTGCAGTGCTTCCTCATTCGAGTATTGGTGGAATGCACAGAGTTTGATGCAGATGAGCAGTGGCATAACAACTTTGTCAAGAGTTTCAAATATATCCTGCATAGTAGTGTAAAAAATATGCCTCTCATAGTCAACATTTGTGTGTGGGGCAAAGTATGTAGCAAGCACATCTTGAATCTCCTGGAACATGGCTTTTTACTCATCGACCAGCTCGCACATGATGTCCCGCTCTGAAGCCCCTACTGCCAGAATCATTGTGTTCTTCTTGCACTCGTCATCCACGGGGCCATTGCCCCAATCTATACTTTGAAGTCTGTAGCCCATCGGAGCCACCATGAGACAAGGTTGTTGGTATCAGTGAGATTGAATGCTGTGGGGCAGTTGCCATGGAGGAATATCCCCCTGTGCCACTTGAAACACTTCTGATACGCAGGCAGGCACCATAATCAGTGTTTCTCCATCCGACATTGTGGCAGCGGTGTGTTAGTCTACTGATCTTCTGTGTTTTTTCTTCTCCAAGATGAGTGTGCCAATGGTGAGGGCTGGTCTGTAAAATTACTGTCTCTACAGCTCTTGGTGAAAATGGGAAAAGGCCTTGGATTCCCCTAATCAGTGTGCTGTCCCACCCTTTCTTCACCTCTAAGCAGTTTAGTCAGGTGGGCACCTCAGTGGCCCCAACATGGCAGTACTGGAGACCCACTATCTTGCTGTCTGCTATTCCCGGGTGTCTTACCAATGTCACACTGGTCGGTATAGCTCACTGCAGCTGCTGAGGAATAGGAAAACAACGTGTCATCATCAACGCTGCCTCCAGGTTGGAAGGGAGTGTGTTTTCCCCACTGCGGGAGGCGCTGCCATTCACACCTCTGCCCGGTGAGCAAGCCTTGTAACTGCAGTGTTCACCTCCGCTGCTTGGGCGGGACCCAAGACGTTGTCAGCTTCTAAGAGGCTGGGCCAACTAGGACACGGGTACAATACATCGATGGAGCAGCATGCACAAATAACGAAGGCCCACACAGAGAGGTCTGGCTTCACCTCCAATCTCTCTAATCTTCCTCGAAGGCTTCCTGCCTTTGTACGTCAGTGACTTCCCCACAACCTGCCCCCACTCTAGCCCCACCCACACATAACGAGGAGAACTGTTTCAAACAACATGACACTGCATAGAATCATCAACTGCCTAAGATGCTGCTGAACTTTTACTTTAAGATATCGTGAGGCAAAGTACAACCGCTTAAACTTTATTCTATCATTAACTCGCAGCCAATCATGTCTTGACCACAAGCATCCCAAAATAGGCAATCCATTTATGACAACCCCCCAGATTTGTGTGTGCTGTGCTGTGGTGTTTGTTTACTGTTTTTTTTTCCCTGTACCAATTCAGAAAAGCTTAGGCAGCTACCATTGTTATGCCACTGCCATCTGATCGTGCACCAGTCCATCATCCAGACGGTGTGAGGGAATCACTAGGCAGGTGGAGGCACATTTATCCTACTGCATTACCTACCAAGGGTACACTGTTAGTGATTTTGGCCGTCTATCTCCTGTTACCTGTCACTTTGTGTCACTCTAGACTGTTTCATGTTGCATACCTGTTGAACCCTAGTACCAGGTAAGAATGTACATTAAAATAATGTAGACGAAAATACTGATGGCAAACATAGCAAAGCTGAAATGCTCACTTTTTGTAAACAGCTTTTTAGGACAACCCTGCAATCCATGAAGCCAATAATGCCAAACTGGGTGTGCGGGTGACACCCTGTTCCCCATGTTCAGCATTGTTGGATTCTGCATTTTCTACTACGCCGAATGCTTCACAAACGTGTATGCATTATATTTGTCTTTCGATTATTTTATCCGAAACGCCAGGTAACACAAAGGAGTGCCACCTATCTGTGTGTGTGTGTGTGCTGTGAACATACAACCCTATGGAATGAATATCTATGTTGATTGTGCTACTGTCAGTAAATGTGTCTGTGTCCATTTGTACTTTCATATGGAGGTATTAATATCTCATATAAGCATGGACAAGTGCCCTCTGTTTGCATGCTGTTGAGGGTCCTCAGTCTTTGCAAGTTTCCTTGTTTTATATAGACTCTTATAGCAGTGATGAAATATGTAGGTGAATGGCAAACTCACTCTGTACTGTGATATGACAGCAGCATATAACCAACGTTATGTTAAACCCATTGAGTCCATGTCTTCCACTGTCAAGGATATACCCACCATCAAAGACAAAAGTCAAATTTACCAACTGCTTTGCAAAGAGAGGAGTCGCTAACAATTCTTCTCTCGTCGCGCACCCAACCTCTAGAACTTGATCCTTGTCTCGGACCCCATAATTATCCACTATGCAAATCTCTCAAAATATGCAGTGGTCACAGTGGACGGGAACAGTTGGAAGCAGTGTGCTTCTACTTTGTTTTTTTAAATTTGAGTACTCCATGATTTTATTTTAAAAAGAAATCAATCTGGAATGGTTTAATTTTTAAAATATATTTATGTGTGTCTTATGGCCTAAATTAGTAGGTCTTGACTTTTTTTCTTTTTATTTATTATGGTTTAGTCAACAGTAATCTGACTTTCACAAAGAAAAAATAATACACTGTAAATTTCATACACCAATTTGAACTCACATGAATTAAAAGACAATAAACCATGACTACAAATATAAAAAATATAAAAGGTGAGGATTGAATGAGAGAAAGGAGAAGAACAAAAAAGATAAAAAAGGATAGATGTTCCAGATTTAAGTCAGAATTCACAATAACTCCCTATCAGCCACTACAATATTTTCAAATCCATGTGAGTCGCTAATAACCGCATTACAGGCATCTGAAGAACAATAATAAGTTGCCCGTCACATCAAAACCCCACAAACATTTAAGGTCACTGTCAAGGATTAAATCCCACCAAATTCAACTTTTTTGTCAATTTTGCAATTTCTATTGACAGTAAGATTTCGTTGCCTAAGGCTAAACTCTCCCAAAAACAATCGGTGTTCAGACACCAATCATGACAGACAAATCTAGACAAGGATTGCGACCTCATTTCTGATGTCCCTGGACAGTTAACAAGCAGATGCCTCAGGGATTAGGAACAGCCATCCTCGCATAGAACACAGATATTGTTACCAATTACGTCTCTTTGTCTGACATGAAGGATTTCGTGGGTAAACAAAAGATTGAAGCGAAATCGGATTAGACATTCTTCCATACAATCAGACAGTAATAGAATTTTTGTGCATACCATCTTTAAATTATTCAAGTATTGATTGGTACAACCATGCAAAACGAAGGAAAAATCTTCATATAATGAAAATGAATTGAGAACTAAAATTGACCCATACAAAGACATCCACCTCCATTCCATTCATGCCTTCATTGACTGCAGACCCAATTCGTACCGTACGCTGCCAATTGGCACGCACTTGGGCAGGCAGAGAACACGCTTCCAGATGTTGCCCTCTAGTCTCTCCCAGTCTAATAAATGTGACTGGGGATTAGTTTCAAAACCAAATAGCAATATAGGTATTACTTTATCAATGTAATACCGAATAACCGGAAGAAGAGAACATTTGCAAAACTTGCTATAATCATTTTCATATGCAAGCCTAATTGCAGAATTTTGACCTATAAAGTTACTGTTGTTTGGTCTTTTGTTGGAAAAGATCTGACCCCCGAACCTAAATAGATGTCAAGATTAGTCAGGCGAGTACAAAGGCAGCGAATATGGCAAGGGAAATGTGCACCCAGGAACTACGACTCAGGTATGCTAGAACCCAGGAGTGCAAATAGAGTGTGACATCAAAACCAATATATGAAAAGGGATGTGGGGTAAGCACCTGACCGCGAGGAAAGTCGGCAAGCGCCTTACCCCCAATTGCTGTTACAGGTACTGACAGCGCTAAACCCACGTGGAGGGCAAGCAATGACAGGATCTGTGTACTAACACTCTTGATGGTATTACATAAGGGAATTTAAGAACTGTACTCACGAGGACGAGATAAACCTCTTGAATGTCAGCTAGCCCACGAATCCTGTTGAAGAAACTGGGACCCCGAAAGGCTAGAACAGCAATGGAAGGAAAACTAAATACCTAAGTGGGAATAGTGTTTACAAAATAGTGAGGAAAACATAAGCATTCACACAGGAGCTAGCTACTACCGCACACCACACCTAATAATCAAAGGGAAAACAAATGCAGAAGTGCAGTGGAAAACATGGAATGGATCCTCTAGAAAGTAAGGATCAGGAGCAGGGAAAAACGAAATAACCTATGCAAACTTCTCCCTACCCCTCCAAGGAAAAGACAGGAAACTAAACTAAGAGGAAGGCTAAGGCAAATGGGTAACAGCAGCAAAGGACAGAGTCAAAGAAATATAGAACACAGACAAACTGGGCTGCATCTAAAAGGGGAAAGCACTGAGAATTGCTGCTTGCAAACAGAGGAAGACAAAAAGGGAAATCAAGGGAGCAGAAATCAATTAGCGCATGAATCCGAAATTCAGGGCGGAGGAAACAAGAAAACAGGAACAAGGAAGTAGGCACAAAGGCAAAGAACCAGGAACCAGGGACTAGTCAAAAACAGGAACACTGCAAACGATGACCAGCGCTGGACTGAAGTAAGACTGAGGCTTTTAAAGCTGCTTAACGAGCACACGCCTCGGGTGTGCTGATTGCTGCACCTGCCGCCACAGCTGTTACCTATCCTCCACCCAACCTTGTGTTGCAAGGGTGGAGGTGGAGCAGTGGGCCAGGCATTCTGGGAAGCATAGTCATTTGGTTAAAGAAGCATGCTGGCTGCCAAAAACCTGGAATGGATCCGGAAGGGAAGTAGCTGGGAAAATAGGGATTTAGCGCTCCCAAATCATCACAGCACTGTAGCATAAAGTTCGGAGGAAAAGTCCAGTAGGGAATAAACCCCAAATCATGCCCCCAAATGGTGGGAACGGGAGCGAAGGGAGCGAGTCGTGACAGTATACCCCCTCCTACGGCCGGCTTCGGGTGCCCGCCACCCGCACGAGACATCTTCTTTCCATGATGGAAGTGCTTTTTCTTTGGAGGTGGCACTGATGGAAATGGTGGCCTGTGGGCAAAGGCAGATGGACTTCCATGATAGGAGTGCTTTGTCTTTGGAGGTGGTACTGATGGAAACGGTGGCTTCTGGTGAGGAAGAGACCCATGGTTCGAAGAAAGGCATGAAGGACTTGCAGGACCAGAAGCAGAGTTGGAAGGTCCAGGAAGCTCAGTCACTGGGAGTGGACCCTTATAAGTCTTTGAGGAGGGAGGCAGGCTGGTGCAACATGCCTTAGGCAATGGTAGAAGCTCTGTTAGTCTTTCTGCCGAGAGTGGACATGCGGGAGGTGAGGAAAATGCTGGCTTCAGGAAAGGTTTATGCTCAGCCATTAGAGAAGGTGGTGGCTGAGGTAGAGGTTCAGATTTCCTTCTGTCATCCATCTGGGAAAAGGCTTGTGGTTGAAAGTGACTAAGGTTTGACTGCACATGTTCTACGCCTTGGAGACCTGAAAGTCCAATGGGTTGTACAAGGCTAGTACTCCTGGTGACAGTCGTGTAGCCACTTTGTTTCACGTGGGATACAACAGCAGGGATGTTTGGCATACTGATAGGAGTGATAGACGCAGTACTTGGTATTTCCGGCAGACTCGCAGAAGGAGCAATAACAGACACATCTTGAACTGCAGCAGTCATTCCCTTCCTTTGGCTACTAGCACCCGACTGGTGCTTCTTGGCGGAATTCTGTTGCACAAGTCCTGTAGGTAATACGCCGGTCTGCACCACCCCTTGTGCACACCCAAGTGAGTGGTTCTGACTCACCACTTGGTCCAGCTTGATGACTCTGAAGCGGGAGCTGGCAAAAGTCTCAAACTCTGATGCTGCATCTTTAGGAGGCTCTGATGCTAAAGTGAAGCAGTTGGGAGAATCGTCTTGTGGAAAAGGCAGGCATTCTGGTGCTTCTCCTGAAGCAAAAGAAAGGCAGGCTAGACGTTCATCGACTGTAAATGGTTGGGATTCAGGAGGAATCGCTGGAGCAGAAGAAAATACAGCAGAATCGGATGGTGTAGACAGGTATACCTCTGATATTGGCAGCGAGGCTATGCAGGATACAGGCGTCTCATGAACTGAAGGCAAATACTCAGTATACTCCGGGACTGAAGACATGCTCTTTTGATGGACTACCAGAGGCTCTAAAGCTGAAGGATGAGTCACTGTAGCTGAAGACAGGCAGGTCAGGGGAAACCTTGAGGCTGAAGGCATGCAAGCTGGAGCAATCTCGGTTGCTGGATACAAACATGTCCAGGTCTTTGGGACTGGCTCTTGAGTAAATGGCAGACATGGCAGCGGTTCATTGGTTGAAGACAGGTGTGCCAAAGATGACTGCAGGGCTGTGGATTGAATCATAGAAGAGTCAATGGTTGTAGGAGGACAGACAGAAGTCTCAGAAGTTGACAGACCCATCGGTGGCTCAGGAATGAAGGGCACCTTTAGGGCAGTAGACTCCTTGGCACCAGTAACCAAAGACTGAGCTGTACCCTTGCAGTCCCTTTCTTTAGTGGGTAACACAGAGTCTTTTTCTTTGTAGAAGTCAAAATCAATCAGTGGAATCACCATAGTAAAGTCTCTGTTAATCAGGATTTCGTCTATTGTCCATTCCTCTGTTTTAGCTTCTGAAAGAGGCAGATTATCAATCAACAGTTCAGGAATCGCCTGCCGGTTTTTTGGTTCTGTATACTGTGGAATGAGTCCATCAGAACATGAAATCTGTACTGTCTCTGACTGTTCGTATTGATCAGAAGTGGCAGAAGGAAGAGTGAACCCAGAGGTAACATTGTTTTCCACATCAGCTTTAACATTTACTTCAGTCTCAGCAACTGTATCAAGAGCAGGGCCTAAGCCTACGGTAGTGACTGAATCTGTGTATGCCACCATTGTGGATTGTGTTTGGAAATCAGAAGCTTGTATGTGTGCTAGCTCAGAATTATGACAAACTGCTACACAGGGTATTTTTGGTAAAGGAGTGGCTTGTAACTCTTCAGCTAACTGCAATCCCTGATAAACAGCAGAACGATTGTTAGAACCTGTGCCTAGATTAAGCGCTGTGCTAGACGAAAGACCTTCACTCCCAATAGATCTAACATATCGACAAATATCATGGTTTACCAAAGTCTCTGCACTCAGGGGCTGAACAGTGTTCACTTCCTCCACATCAACAGATAAAGTCTGAGGTGTATTCAGTAAAGAGTGTAAGGTTTTATTTTCCTCTTGTGCAGAAATGAGTTCTTGTCTTAACTCCTCAAGTTTAGCTCTTAGCATGCCCTGCATTAACTGTACATCACTATCAGTAGGCACAGGGGGAAGCATAGTGGCATCAGGGCTGGATCCTGCACTAGCAATCTGGATGTGCATTGATTGTACATTGTCCTCTACTGCTTGCAGGTTCTGTGATTTATAGTTTATCTTTCCAACTTGGTCTGTGTTTCCCTTAAACAAACTATTGACATTAGACCTCTTGGCATTAGGGACTACAGTATGTACCTGTGCAACGGAGTATGCGTTAGACTGAGGGTAGAAAACAGAAGTTATGCAAGAAACCCCTCCATTCTTTATGTTGGTATCATGAAACTGTTCTATCTGAGGTGAAGCACAACTGGAATCATGGGGTTCAACAACAGAGGTACTCTCGTATAATAAGTCTAACAGTGTGTTGTTTTCTGCGGCTAAGGCTTGTGCTGACATAGAATCGGGATCAAAACCAAAGATAGAACTAGGATCAGGCCATGTAGGATGTGCCATCCTATGGGAAAAATACTTTGCACGTAAATGCCCATTCGTGACAAGGAGTTCATTGGAGTCAGGACTAGTGATTTGATTGTCACAGGTAAATGTAGGGGAAGCTTTCTGTACAAACTTGTTAGAGGCCTTGCTGCCTTTCTTTCTTAAACTTGCCATATTCAATGGGAATTTTGGGCTGGTCATACTGTCAAGATTAGTCAGGCGAGTACAAAGGCAGCGAATATGGCAAGGGAAATGTGCACCCAGGAACTACGACTCAGGTATGCTAGAACCCAGGAGTGCAAATAGAGTGTGACATCAAAACCAATATATGAAAAGGGATGTGGGGTAAGCACCTGACCGCGAGGAAAGTCGGCAAGCGCCTTACCCCCAATTGCTGTTACAGGTACTGACAGCGCTAAACCCACGTGGAGGGCAAGCAATGACAGGATCTGTGTACTAACACTCTTGATGGTATTACATAAGGGAATTTAAGAACTGTACTCACGAGGACGAGATAAACCTCTTGAATGTCAGCTAGCCCACGAATCCTGTTGAAGAAACTGGGACCCCGAAAGGCTAGAACAGCAATGGAAGGAAAACTAAATACCTAAGTGGGAATAGTGTTTACAAAATAGTGAGGAAAACATAAGCATTCACACAGGAGCTAGCTACTACCGCACACCACACCTAATAATCAAAGGGAAAACAAATGCAGAAGTGCAGTGGAAAACATGGAATGGATCCTCTAGAAAGTAAGGATCAGGAGCAGGGAAAAACGAAATAACCTATGCAAACTTCTCCCTACCCCTCCAAGGAAAAGACAGGAAACTAAACTAAGAGGAAGGCTAAGGCAAATGGGTAACAGCAGCAAAGGACAGAGTCAAAGAAATATAGAACACAGACAAACTGGGCTGCATCTAAAAGGGGAAAGCACTGAGAATTGCTGCTTGCAAACAGAGGAAGACAAAAAGGGAAATCAAGGGAGCAGAAATCAATTAGCGCATGAATCCGAAATTCAGGGCGGAGGAAACAAGAAAACAGGAACAAGGAAGTAGGCACAAAGGCAAAGAACCAGGAACCAGGGACTAGTCAAAAACAGGAACACTGCAAACGATGACCAGCGCTGGACTGAAGTAAGACTGAGGCTTTTAAAGCTGCTTAATGAGCACACGCCTCGGGTGTGCTGATTGCTGCACCTGCCGCCACAGCTGTTACCTATCCTCCACCCAACCTTGTGTTGCAAGGGTGGAGGTGGAGCAGTGGGCCAGGCATTCTGGGAAGCATAGTCATTTGGTTAAAGAAGCATGCTGGCTGCCAAAAACCTGGAATGGATCCGGAAGGGAAGTAGCTGGGAAAATAGGGATTTAGCGCTCCCAAATCATCACAGCACTGTAGCATAAAGTTCGGAGGAAAAGTCCAGTAGGGAATAAACCCCAAATCATGCCCCCAAATGGTGGGAACGGGAGCGAAGGGAGCGAGTCGTGACAATAGATGACTTCTTTGGTGATCGGTATAATTTGGTCATTCATGCACCAAGAAAAATGTTTTGTAACTTTTAACGGATGTTTGAAAACCAGAATTTTCGCCTTGAGGGGGTAATCCTCAAATCATTGAGCTGTGCATATTTCTGAAGCGCATAGAGCATTCGCTGGAGGCCAATTTGTGTATGGTCTAATAGAATAAAATCATTGGCGTAGGCTAACCAAGATATTTTTGTTTGTCCAATCTTTGGACTAGCCAATGCCCAATTCTTCCACCCATTTTGTCACATCAGAAAGATATAGATTGAAAAGAAAGAGGGGCAACGATACACCCCTGTCATACCCCTCCCTATGTATTCTGATTGGGCTGGATCATTTCCCAAATAGGTCTTAACACAATTCTCCAATATTAGCATACAAAGATAAAAGTTAACAATCACATAATTCACACACTCTAAATAAAATCTCCAGTTGGTATCAAAATGCAATGTCAGTAAATATAAAATGTTCTAATAAAATATTATAAATCAAGCAGTGGAGATCTTGAGCAGTTATACAAATGAACATTCTTCCAAAGTGATTTCAAGGGTTGTACTCTAAGGCCCTCAACATGTTGCCCCAAGAAACTACACCTAAGTGATTTCAAAGCCGCACACTCGCACATCAGGTGTTTTAGAGACTCTACAGAATTTGTGCAATGCCGGCTATTTGCATCATCTGGATCTTTCATTTTCCATCTAAGGGCCTCATCACGACTTTGGCGGTAACCCTTAAATCCGGCGGTAGCGGTATTACCGCCGGATTTAAGGGTCCGCCAAATCAGGACTTCGGTGGATTTTGCCCCAGCTCTGAGCTCCACCGCTGGTAAAAGCGCAAATTTTCCCCATTGAGCCCAATGGGGAATGGGGCATTCCCGAACGGGCTCAATGGGGAATGGGGAATTACATTACCGCCAAACTCGTGATCCAGCGCTATTAGCGCCGGGGAGTTCGGCGGTAGGGCTAATACCGCCAGTGGTAATACCGCCGGTGTTACCGCCCAAGTCGTGATCAGGCCCTTAACCTGTTCTCCTTAGTTGGTTCTCCTTAGTTGGTAACATGTTTAAATGGAAGTGTAATAAGCATTTGCCAAGCCCCATGAGTGATATAGCAACAAGTATGGGGCGCAACACCCTCTTTTCCTATGCGCCCTCCCTATGTCTCTGTTCGCATTGTAGGACCTCGCTTTATGACATGTGTTAATCCAGTCCTGATCTCGGGTCTTGCTCTTGGATGAGGTGTAATTTATGGCCACTTCTTCAAAATATTGCTGATGCCATGCCTAGGAACCTATTTCATGACTGGACCAAAATGCTTTTGCTTAAGGCCTTCGACAACGTTATCCTCTCAAATATGGATTTTAAAGGTGGTTGCATGCATTTGAGCACAAAAGGGCCCTGCTTAGACTAATCTTGGGAGACCCAGATCACTTTTCCATAGGAGCCTGGCCACATAATCAGAGTCATACTTTGTAAGATGGTGGGACACTTCTAAACCATAACACACCACCAGGACCACTTTCGATTCATAAAATGTAAGTAAGGGCTTAAGTGAAAAACTCCCAAATCGACGGTGTAATGATTTCATCTGGCAGGCCACCTGTTTTGTTTTAGCAATAGCCTACTCAATTAAGTGTGTTTTTTTCTTCCCACCATAGATGTTGAAACCCACGTATTTCACATATCGCACCTCTTCAATGTTCAGCGATTTTAAAGTCCAGCTAGTTACACGCTTCCTATGCCCCACATGGATTACCAGCATTTTAGATGTCAAAGTATTCGTAGTCAGGGCGTTTATAATAGCATACTGGCCAAATGCCCCAAGGAGTCACTGAATACCCACCATAGAGTGGTCTAATAGCAGAATATCGTTGGAGTGGATCAGCCAAAACAGCTTAAATCCTGGAACAGTCAGAGGGACAAACATTGTTTACTTTGAAAATAAAAGTGTAGTATGAAGTTTGAAGTTGCACTTCAGTGCACTGTACTGAACATTCCCTTTAGCAGCAGGTGTGTTTGGGGGTTTGGATTGCGCGTGGGCGGCGGCGTGGCGATGGGGTTTGTGGGGAGCGCGAGCATGCCCACAGGGAACATAGATCACTACTTCTTTTCGTACACTCGATCACTGAAAACATGGCTTTTCAACAACATCTGTCCAAGGACTAATACCAATGGACAGACAGACCAGATGCTAGATCAAACAATAGCTACAGGCACTATCTGTACAGTGCCCCTCTGCTCTCGAGCTAGCTCCGGCCTTTGAGGAATAACTTAAAATGACTAAGAAATGTACTGCCTGCTCTACCCATTGCTGGTTCAAACTCTTTCAGATCATTGAAGGTCAGTCAAAGCTCTTATGTATTAAAACAGACATTACAAAGCAGTGCACATGTGGATAAGAAGATTCTTGTACTGAAACAGCCAAAAGAACAGCATACACAACGTACAGTTTCAGGAATTGCATGTTGTCTTCCTCAGGGTTGAACTTGCAAATGAAATCAAAGGTAATCAGAGTTTTTCTATTAATGTCTATGATGTCACTCAAAATCCTTCAATCGGCAAGAAGAGATTGGATGAATTCATCTTATGTTACGCCTTTAGGCATGGAAAGAAGTTTGGACTGATTCATATAAAAAGTGCAAAGTCCCTGCAAGTACTTAGCACGTAAAACAACTTTGCGCCTACTTGCACGCAAACGTTTTTTTCCGCGTTCTGCTTATTCATGGATTTCTAACCGCAAAGTAACACGAGTTGCAAAGAAAATCGAGTTGTAACTCAAACGCCCACAACACGCCCACAGGCAAAAAGAAACCATTGCCAAATCACAACCTTTATGCCTACCTTTGCCCCACCATCTAGCACCACAGCAAAACTGAGCTCAGTCCCTCCGTATGTCAAGGCTGCACCCTAGCAAACCTTGCATGGTCCCCCCTTGAGTCAAGGCTACACACCAGCGAAACTGCACGCAGTCCCCGTGTAAGTCAAGGCTGCACCCTGGCGAAATTGCGTTTGGCCCCCCCATAAATCAAGGCTGCACCCCAGCCAAACTGTGTGTGATCCCCTGTAAATCAAGGCTGCACCCTGTTGAAACTGTGCGCAGCCCCCACATAAGTCAAGGCTGCAAGCCGGGGAAGCTGCAAGCAGTCCTCTCGTAATTCAAGGCAGCACCCTTGTGAAACTACGAACAATCCCCTGTCAAGGCTGCACCCTGGCAAAACTGCACACGGTCATCAATAACTCAAGGAAGCACCTTATTCAAAATTCACGTAGTACCCTCCATAAGTCAAGGCAGCACACCGGCGAAACTACAGACCTTAACCCCGGCTTTCAAGGCCCCCAAACTGCTAGCCTACTCCACTAAGTCATAGCAGCCCCCTCATATCTTGACACCACCCCCACTGAACTACGCCCCAACCTCCAGGCAGCCCCCTCAAGTCCTGAGACCCTCAAAACCCCCACTGACCTCTGCACCAAGCTCCAGACAGCCCCCTCAAGTCCTGACCCCCACCAACCCCACTGACCCCAGCCCCAGGTAGCCCCCTACTATTACACCCCACTCACCTCCACCACAACCCCCAAGCAGTCAACTGCCAGTACACCCTCCTCCCTCCACCCCCTGGACTCCCCCTCAATTCCTGACACCACCCCCACTGACCTCTGCCCCAACCCCCTGTGTGAGCTCCTTCAAGTCCTGACACACCCTACCACTCCCACTGACCTCTGCCCCAATCCCCAGGCAGCCCCCTCAAGGTATGATCCCACCCACCACCTACACTGACCACTGCTCCATGGCCCAGGCAGCCCCCTGTTACTACACTTCACTCCCCTCATCCCACTGTCCTCTGCCACAACCCAGAGGCAGTCCCCTGCCAGTACACCCCTCCTACATGCCCTTGATGTCTGCCACAAACCCCAGGCAGATACCTCAAGTCCTGACACCCCCCACTACTCCATTGACCTCTGCCCCAGGCGCCCCCTCACGTCCTTACATCACCCACCCCCATAGACCGCCGCCCCAAGCCACTGGCAGACCCCGGCTACTACACTGCCCTCACCCTGCTCACCTTGGCCACAGCCCCCAGGCAGTCCCCTGCCAGTACACCCCTCTCCCCAGACCCCCTGACCTCTGCCACACGCCCCAGATAGCCTCCTCAAGACCTGACACCACCCACACTGACCCCTACCCCAACCCCAGGCAGCTCCCTCAAGTCCTGACACCACCCCGCTGAACCTCTGCAACAAACTCCAGGCAGCCTCCTCAAGTCCTGACACCACGCGCCCTGCCCCCTGACCTCCACCACAACCCCCTAGCAGTCCCCTACTAGGCCCCTCCTTACCAGTCCAATTTGGAACTTCACCTTGCCTCAACTCATCTGGCCTGCCTTGACCATGAAGTATACCTGCCACATATCCTCCTCCAAAACTATCCACTGGGAGCACTGCTGTTGAATCCTGGCCTGTAGCATATGTGGGGGATCCTGCGAATCCCCTACCAAAACCCTGCCTAAAGCCTCCTCCCAGGTGGCCAGGAGAGGGCAGACGCTTCCTGATCTCAATCCTGGGGGTGGTGTACTGGGGGAAGGTCGCCTGGGCAGAGGCGGGGCAGAGTAATGAGAAGAATCCATGGGATGACAGGGATCTGAGAGGGATACTCTTACTACCATGAACTAGGAAAAATTGTCTAAATTTAAAGACACTCCCGTCCCCTGCACACCATTAAAGCTGAAATAAATCAGTCAATACAGTATTTATATTTTCAAAAATATTTAATTCAGAGTAATCAACTCAAGGTAAAAATATATATACATTTGGTTTAGCAAATGAATTCGTACAAACAATAGTAATTTACACATAGGGCCATCATAAAAAGTAAAGGAAAAAAACAAACAATATGTTCTTATGTTCAGGTGTGATTTCCACTCTATGCGTTTTGGGGAAACTCCCCTTCTTCAGGAGCAATAGAAATCTGCAATTACATATATACATACAATTATTTATCACCTTTTCAATAAATGAAACCTCAAAATTAATTAGACAAAGCATTCACATTATTCATTTCTAACTTAATGCAGAGAGAGAAATAGCTCATTCCCTATATGTTTTACTTGATTGTTGGTGGACCATAATTCTAACACCGGTATGACTCCAAAAGAAAAGAACTAACAAAGCAATAGTGTAAAAAGTTACCTCCACTGTGTCTTTATATGTAGTCTACCACACTGAATGAACATTATGTAAGTCAAGAATATCCACAGCTGTCTCTAATCTATGGGGAATCCATCAAGGATATCTAATTTAGAGAAGGAGGTCATACTCGCTAATCAAAAATCCGAACATCAAGTTCTGATTCAACTAATCGTCAACCAAAGATGTATAAATCAAAAATAAATAAATAAAGACCCAAGTGCTTACCCAAATGTTTGGAAGATAGAGAATAATTCCCAATGGAACATAAGTAGGAAAAACAACCAGGTTGTACAATCTCCGTTTTAGATATAATCGAAGTATTCTAAGGCTGGCAGAAGTCCTAAATTAATGTAAAAACTCACAGTTAGTGTTGAAATTAATCTAAATGAGCGTATCGATATCTCGCTATGGACCACCCTTACCTCAGTGAAGTATCTGTTGAACATACAGTAACTCCCAACTAATCAGCAAAGGTAATTCGACTCGTCATAAATGGATGACACCAGTGTTCCAGTCAAAAAGTCTAGGCACTTGCAGACTCAAAATCACATACTGTTAGATTCTAGAAGGGGTAAGCATAAAACAATGCTCATTATAATTCAATGAACCACGATGGCCCCATATTAAATAAAGATCCAGATACTTCTAAATGAAGTCACCATTGTGTTGCTTACAACAGATGAAAACGATCTTCTGCTCAGGCAAAATCCCGGCGATTAAGTGTAGCGTGCACCACTCGCATGGTGTCCGCGTACTGAATGAGCATTTTATACCGGATTTAATAAAACCAGGAAGAGGTAGGTCACATGACACACGTCATGTGACCCGGAAACTTCCAAGAGGGACAAATCATCCCCTGACCGCGTCACTCGACTCTGAAAGCCCAAAAGATTGCTTTCCGAGATGCTAATAGAATTCAAGTAATGGTGATGCTGATCAAAAACTTCTAAAGAGGTAATTTGAACTACGGAAATGTACAATAATGGATGCCACTCCAGGTGTGGAAAATGAACAGGAAAAAAGGAGGATAATATTACAGAATAGGTCCTGATGAGTCAAGAAATGTTAGAGGAAAAGAACACTTAATTCACCATTCATGAATATATCTTACGTGCGTATGACAATTATATGTTGGTGTCACGAGACAGAGTCACATGTTGGTGTCACGTGCTAGGAAGATAATTCGAGCTGCGGAAATGTACAGAGATAGATGCCAATCCAGGTAAGGAAAGAAGAGGTTAAGCCTTATTGTCATTTTAACATATCTCAACCTCGTAGTAAACCAAAAATGGTAAATGCCAAGGTAATAAACCTGCAAGATATTATGTTAAAAGAACACATCTTGTGTATCCCGAAAAATAAACATCTTCCTCAATACTAATGGTATACTACAGGGAAAGGCGGAAATGTTGCCTTTCTATACCATCTGTCTTCAATAATATTGAAACCCACAAACCCTCTTGTAAATATACTAACAGAATTAAAAATACCCTTAAAAGTGTAAAAGGATCGGAAAAACCTAACTTTATTAAAGTGACCTACATATCCCATAATACCACAGTTGGTCCTGTTTTCACAAACCGTGCCTGGCTGCAGCAGCACTGAGAGAGACGTTGTGAGATAGAAAGTCTTCCCAAGTGTGCTTAGTAGCTGTAATTGGGTTACCAGTCAAATGGTCGAAAACATTTGGTCGACAGACAATTTGGTCGACACCATTTGGTCGAATGCCAAATGGTCTAATTTTTTTTTTTTTTTTTTTTTTACCCATTTTTTGGTTTTTTTTGGGGGGGTCCCCCCCCAACCCCCTTTTTTTTCTTTTTTCTTTTTTTCCCCACACGAAAACCCACAAAACACATATATATAAAAAAAATAAAAAATTCGACCATTTGGCATTCGACCAAATGGTGTCGACCAAATTGCAGTCGACCAAATTGCAGTCGACCAGTTGACTGGACACCCTGTAATTGCAGAGGTGAAATCATGCTGCAACCCAAGGCGCATGTGCAGAAGCAAACTGAGGGACTGAAGAGTGAAGAAGACTACTCCTGTTAAGGCTGTATAAGAGACATCGATGCTGCAGAGGGGTGTGGGACCCAAGAGTCCCTGAAGTAGTAGGAGCAGGAAGAAAATTCGGGAAGTGGAAGCAGCCCACAAACGCAGTGTTTCTGGAGCAGGTGAGTGAAGCTCCACATTAAAATTCAATGAAAAGCTCTTGTCTGTAACTGTTACCAGCTTAATTATCCCTCGCGTAATAGCAGAAGTGAGTGGAAGTTGTTGAAAGTTGTTTGCTACTATGAGAAGTCCTAACAACAAAGGTAATGTATCACACGCACATCTAAAGCAAGTCGAAGTACTTGCATAAATGAAAAAAGCTTTTCATTTCCATTGTTCAACTATATAACCTACTGGAGTGATTGCGTGTTTCCAATTGAAAAGAGGAACACTTTGTTAAATCACTTGGAAGTTTAAACAGACTTTCACAAACTGTTAAAAGGGATATTACAACAAATACGGGTCGCGTGTGGACAATTATGATTCCCAATCAAAGTCAAAGTATCACTCCTTACTAGTGAAAGGGAATGCAAGCCATTACAGTTCCTTAATGTTGAAAATCTCAATCAAAGAGTGGTCATGTGTACATAAAGGGCCTCATTACAACCCTGGCGTTGGACCATGGTGCAATTAGCACCATGGGCCATGCCGGATTCCGCCATGGTGGATGGCGGATTTACCGCCCCATTCCAAGGTTGGCGGGGCGGTAAATCCCCATTCACCATGGCCCCTTCCCCATTCCCATTTTTGGCCCATAGGGCTCAATGGGAATGGGGAAGGCGCTAATTACGGCACCGTAAATTACGGTGCCGTAATTAGCACCAAGGTCCCTTAGAGGGTTGGACTTTAACGCCTGCAAAAAGCAGGCGTTAAAGTGTGAATTGGGCGTTAAGGGTTTAACGGAGCCGCAGCCTTTTACAGCGCCGTTAACCCCTTAACGCCAGGGTTGTAATGAGGCCAAATCTGTTTCTATTCTGAAGCTTGAACCTTGTAACACTCAGAACAAGTATTTTATAAACATTGTAAATGCTGAAGTAAAGATAAGAACAGGTATTATGCAAGCCAGTATGGAAATCCTTTCTGTATTAAAATCAGCCCTATTGAAATCTAACACATGTATTTGGACGTTGTTGACGTTTGTAAAGGTCCAGTGTCCTCTGATACACGTGTGACAAGCATATTCAAAGCTGGAAGAGTTGAAACACAGATTTGGGGTAACCTCTGGAATTAAGACAGTGTGTGAAAAGCTGGTGAAGGGAGCTGGCTGCTTGTAAGAAGATTAAGTTAACAATCTCTAATTATGAGACTGTTGAAGCTGAAAAAGAAGCAGTCTAGGAGTATAGGCAGATTATACTGGCAGGCAGAAGAGGCAAAGAGGCAGCCTCTTTCTTATAGCCTAAGAAAGAAGAGTGCCTTGCCTACCTTTGGAGGACGAAGAGTTGTGTCTTTAAATTGCCTAAGGTAGCACGTTGAAGCAGATCTATCAGAACTGTGGTTGTCTGTACTGTCAGAGAATACTGTTTGAAAGCGGTTGAAGCAGTGAAATACTGTAGAGCAAAGCAGTCTGCTTCCACGCAAACAGTAGTAGAATGGGGAGTGTCGAGAGAAAAGCAACACTATAAGAAGAAGCATCCTGACAAAGTATATTAAAGGCGCTGCAGAGGTTGTAAACATGCGGACAGTTGTTGAAGTAGAAGTGGTCCTTTTGTCTTTCCCTGAAGAAGTATATTCAGGATTACCATTGGTACTGTTTTCCTTGCTGGAACTGGAAGGGGAACCTTTCAACAGATCGGCAAAGTACTGCCAGTGGGTTTTTTTTTATCTGGGTGAACTTGTATTTGTTTTGAAACTCTCAGAAACTGATTCAAGACTTTGTTTTTCTTTATAAACACTTGGAGAGATTTAAGTTGGACAATCCAGGGAAAGGGATCTGCCCATGACAAGTGAAGATCATCCAAGTCACTGGTTGTTTGGTAAACACTTTTTTATGTTGTTTATACTTATTTTTGATGTTTTGTTGTTTAGTCTAAGGGCCAGTTTTGTGTATACTAGGGGTATTTCCCTTAGAACCTAGACTAGGTAGGGAACTCCCTGGTAGAATAGGCTTAGTTGGATTTTCTTTGAACTTTTTGTTATTAATAAAATGTCTAACACTGAGAAAATGGCAAGCAGTTGTCCGCCTCACATTGCTGACCCCTCACACATATTCCATTACTCCCTGGTTGACCACACTCAACTGCACATTGACAGGATAGCACACCGTTACACCACATACACTGTGACCAGTCAATGTACATGTGACATGGTAATGCAAAAAGAAAGCGGCATATGTATAGTGTCTTTCTGCCATTGAAAAGGCCTGAAAGCACAGCAAGTGAATGCCCTTGGAGGACAACAAATCACAGAATGTACCTAATCATAAAGAATAGCTGTGTGCATTCCAGCCTGTGCAACAGAAGACAGGTAGGTAGGGATGGCAAAGTCCAGGTCAGTGGCCAAAGCAGAACAGGCCTGTCTTGGGGTGATGTGAAGCATGTCAGGGAGTGTGTAACTCTGGCAGAAAAAAAAGTGTTTCAGCTACACTGAACCATGAATCATGGCACTCATCTGCATTCCAGAGGCAAAGGTGATGCATGAAATGAGAGCAGGTAGTGGTTTATTGCAGAAGTGGGTGGGTGGTAGTAACTTGTGAGGGATTCTGCAATCTCCCACTGAGTGCACACATGATGAGTGTATCCCAATAAAACACATTGAACACCCTCAATTAAACATACCTACAACAGTGAAAGAAGTATCGGCACTTCCACATTGACAAGCAAGTGCCAAAGGAACACCAAATCATCAGTAGACCTGAAATTCACGCAACATAGAACAAACCATGAATCCAGTAGCCAATGTACAGAGGTGAATGAAACATCACCATACAAAACACACAAATAAACAAAGTGGAACATGTGGTAAAACAGAGGAACAAGTGAGTATACATCCACAATGATAGAGCACAAACACATACATCACATTTCTCACACATCAACACAACCAACGATTTATGCACATCAGTACACAAACAGCAAACAATGTATCTCAAACAACACCAACACGCCAACACTGAACAAAGTGACCCTGCACAAGGAATGGGGGCAGATACACAGCTATTGCCACCTCATGCTGTCTGATGGACATATTGCTACGTGTGAAATGCATGTGCACATGTCGATGTCAATCCAAAGAATGCCAACATATCAGGAATTGACCAAACACAGAACATCAACAAACACTTATGAACGCATTCACCAATTGGGTAAGAACACAAACACACCGTTTACCCAAAAGAACATTCTGCATGTATTTCAAAGCACAAATGTAGACAAGTGACAAATGTGCATGACATACCTGTCAGAAATATGATAACGAAAAGCACAGCACCTCCGCACATCAACCAGAGCGCACCCTTGTACAGTGAGCATGGATGCCACATCCATCGCACACCAGGAGCATGCACACATGTTCAACAGCCAACATCACAGTAACCACTTGACACACACATTGAGGACCCAACCCACATAGCATCTATTGGACCCATGCACTCTGAGAACATAGCAAAACTGAAAGTGCACATGGTCAAAGAGACTGGAACAAGTATGATTTGAACGACCTAAACCCTCTATTAAAACTATGTTCACATAAAAAATGAGAAGGGAAAATGTCAAAGGATGAAATCAAATGAAAGTCCAAAATGAAACCAAACACGAATAAACTATTTACTATGGCAGCGGGCTAGTCTGATGGGTTTTTGATATAGGGCTCCCAACAGAGCTGTCTCCACCACAACATCCCCGTCCTGTAGACGGGCCTCTGTATGTTCCTGGAGGGCTTGAAGGGTGTCAAAAACATATCCCTCCACCTCCTCTGCCACCTTGCAGGACTCCCCCAGATTGGCTGCCTGCCCCCTTGCCTGTCGCTCATTGGCCTTGGCCCTGTCCCCCCAAATGGCTAAATCCCATGCCCGCTGCCTCTCCACCTCCTGCTGCCTTGCATATCGTATCGCTGGCAGACACCAGGCTCTTCGGGTTGATCCGATCCCTCTGCCTCAGTTGATGCACCTGGGCACAATTTTCCCTCCTCCGAATGACAATGCCATGCAGAATGCACCTTCCCACAGTCACCCTCTGCTGCTGCCTTGAAGTGAGTGCCCTAGGTCTGGACTCCCTCCGACCAGATGACTGTTGTTGTTGAGGGACTAGAGAACCTGCACTGCCCTCGAATGCCTGCTGCACCACCATTGCCTGTTCATGTGTGTGCTCCTGGGCTGGCTCAGTGACCACCTCTGCTGCTGATGCAGGGACTTCCAGCTCAACTATGGACAGGGGCACATCCGGACAGGGTGTTAGTGGGACTTGTGCACAGGGTGCCATGGTTGGAGTTGGCACAGAAGCTGTAGTGGAGGGCAACTCATACACAGAGGTGGAAGTGGTGGAGGGGGCCATTGCATGGGCCAGACTTCAGATGACACCTGAAAGTAGTGCAGTCGCCAACGGTGCCAGGTAGATGGATATCTACACGTGATGCTGTGGCAGATCTGCACGGGTAACCTGAGCAGCATCACAAATGGTAGCCTTCCACCTGGCAATACCTGCCAGTAGGGGCTTTACTATTTCTCGGATGCCATCATTGGCCAAAATTGGGTCCACGGTCTGGGTGGCCTCAACGGCCCCAAGTTGGGCCATGGTCTGGGAGGAAGAATCAGGGAAGGTGGTCACTGCTGCAGCAGATGGCCAAGGGACATGAAGTTGATCAGAACCCTCCATTGTGGACTGCGCTTCCTCATGTTCCTGGGCCATGGGTGCAGCCTGAACACCCTCCATGATTCCCCCTGTCCCTGTGTGCTGGCCTGCAATGGTCTCCTGCACCAAACCCACCCTATCACCCCAGAAGCCCACAGAGATTTCTCCACCCTAGTTAACCCCTGTGTAGCATCACACTGTCCCACCTCTGCTGAGGTGTCCCCCATGACAACAACCTCCTCGGAACGACCCTCAGCAGCCACACCTGATGTAGTAGGTGCTACTACAGCCACGTCACCCTCCAAAGATGATGACAAAATCTTGCATGGCTGTGGTTTGTGGCTAGGTCTGGAGGCCCTGCCCCTGATCATATGTTCCACAGCACTGCTAGTGCCCTCTCCATCGGTTGCAGCAACTGTGTACAAGGGCACAAAGAACATATACATCAGTGAAAATTGCCAATGCATGTGTCACATACACAGCATCAATTTTACCATGGATTCAGCACAAGTCAACCATCAAGTGCCCCACACACCCATGCAACCAGCAATAATAGCAAGACACAAGTGTAGGTACAAAGATTATTGCCAATCATGAGACATGCACATGTCCACCCAACACATTAATGTGTGGCCACATACACATGTAACCAAATCAGCACATGTCACTAAACAAAGGAAAAAGTGCAGGCATGTCCATGGGAAATGCACCTGCGTGTATGTCTCAGTTCCAATATAGTATGTCTTGCACGAGCACCTTGTCCGCTCGCATAGACATGCAGTATAGGAAAGGACACAAACAGGACTGCCACGAGAAGTCACGCATGGGCCAGGGAAATTTGACAGATATGGATTGAACATGCACAGCTTAGGCATTCGAGTGGGTGAAGATGTCACATGACACCGGATTGGGCACTCCGAAATCCTATTACATGTAGCAACATGCCCACATAACAGTTTCAGAAGAAAGCATGCAACACGTACAGGCACCCATTGATGAGGTCTAAGCACTTATAGTATTGCCGCCAGCACAATAAAATGTCAGGATTGCACATCATCTCTGGTTACACATGCATTGGTCAGACAGAATACACCGCAGTCCCTGAGAGGTTGATGTAGCCACAAGTTAATTCCAGACAGAAACACACATGGGTCTTTCTCAGCTGCTAAGTGTGGATTGACCAATGTTCAATAGATGATGTGTGACCCATAGGGTTCAAGTACATGTATGTTCCTCACATGCACTGAACATCGCAATCTGTCCCCTATATCCATATGGCTACATGTAGTCATGAACTCAATTGTCATGTTCACTAGTGCACCAAATCACAAAAACTGTCAGTGCGCATACCCACTGTTATACAAACAAGGAACTGACCATATCCCATCAAAAATATTACTCTTTTTACACACACTGTTTTTTCGTGTGGTGCTCTACGAAAAAAGGCTGAAAACTAGTACGCCTATAAAACAATAAATGTCTTCGTTGAAGCTGAGTGTCTGATTCATCTTGTATTAGTGGTAGCAGGACAAAGGGTCCTGGACAGAAAGATAGGTAAATGCCAGCTGTTTTATGTGTGTGAGGACGACAGGAGCGTAAGAAGGGAAATCTCCCTGTCTGACCTCTAAAAGAACAAATGTAAATAACAAATGAATAATTCTGTAACATACAACACATACCCTAGAACAGTAAGAACTGTATCTTGAACAAGTAAACTGGAGGGAAAACCCTAAGTGTTGGGAAGGTCAGGTTAAGAGCATCAAAACTGCTGTTATACAAACAAGGAACTGACCATATCCCATCAAAAATATTACTCTTTTTACACACACTGTTTTTTCGTGTGGTGCTCTACGAAAAAAGGCTGAAAACTAGTACGCCTATAAAACAATAAATGTCTTCGTTGAAGCTGAGTGTCTGATTCATCTTGTATTAGTGGTAGCAGGACAAAGGGTCCTGGACAGAAAGATAGGTAAATGCCAGCTGTTTTATGTGTGTGAGGACGACAGGAGCGTAAGAAGGGAAATCTCCCTGTCTGACCTCTAAAAGAACAAATGTAAATAACAAATGAATAATTCTGTAACATACAACACATACCCTAGAACAGTAAGAACTGTATCTTGAACAAGTAAACTGGAGGGAAAACCCTAAGTGTTGGGAAGGTCAGGTTAAGGGCATCAAAACTGCTGTTATACAAACAAGGAACTGACCATATCCCATCAAAAATATTACTCTTTTTACACACACTGTTTTTTCGTGTGGTGCTCTACGAAAAAAGGCTGAAAACTAGTACGCCTATAAAACAATAAATGTCTTCGTTGAAGCTGAGTGTCTGATTCATCTTGTATTAGTGGTAGCAGGACAAAGGGTCCTGGACAGAAAGATAGGTAAATGCCAGCTGTTTTATGTGTGTGAGGACGACAGGAGCGTAAGAAGGGAAATCTCCCTGTCTGACCTCTAAAAGAACAAATGTAAATAACAAATGAATAATTCTGTAACATACAACACATACCCTAGAACAGTAAGAACTGTATCTTGAACAAGTAAACTGGAGGGAAAACCCTAAGTGTTGGGAAGGTCAGGTTAAGGGCATCAAAACTGCTGTTATACAAACAAGGAACTGACCATATCCCATCAAAAATATTACTCTTTTTACACACACTGTTTTTTCGTGTGGTGCTCTACGAAAAAAGGCTGAAAACGAGTACGCCTATAAAACAATAAATGTCTTCGTTGAAGCTGAGTGTCTGAGGCGTACTAGTTTTCAGCCTTTTTTCGTAGAGCACCACACGAAAAAACAGTGTGTGTAAAAAGAGTAATATTTTTGATGGGATATGGTCAGTTCCTTGTTTGTATAACAGCAGTTTTGATGCCCTTAACCTGACCTTCCCAACACTTAGGGTTTTCCCTCCAGTTTACTTGTTCAAGATACAGTTCTTACTGTTCTAGGGTATGTGTTGTATGTTACAGAATTATTCATTTGTTATTTACATTTGTTCTTTTAGAGGTCAGACAGGGAGATTTCCCTTCTTACGCTCCTGTCGTCCTCACACACATAAAACAGCTGGCATTTACCTATCTTTCTGTCCAGGACCCTTTGTCCTGCTACCACTAATACAAGATGAATCAGACACTCAGCTTCAACGAAGACATTTATTGTTTTATAGGCGTACTAGTTTTCAGCCTTTTTTCGTAGAGCACCACACGAAAAAACAGTGTGTGTAAAAAGAGTAATATTTTTGATGGGATATGGTCAGTTCCTTGTTTGTATAACAGCAGTTTTGATGCCCTTAACCTGACCTTCCCAACACTTAGGGTTTTCCCTCCAGTTTACTTGTTCAAGATACAGTTCTTACTGTTCTAGGGTATGTGTTGTATGTTACAGAATTATTCATTTGTTATTTACATTTGTTCTTTTAGAGGTCAGACAGGGAGATTTCCCTTCTTACGCTCCTGTCGTCCTCACACACATAAAACAGCTGGCATTTACCTATCTTTCTGTCCAGGACCCTTTGTCCTGCTACCACTAATACAAGATGAATCAGACACTCAGCTTCAACGAAGACATTTATTGTTTTATAGGCGTACTAGTTTTCAGCCTTTTTTCGTAGAGCACCACACGAAAAAACAGTGTGTGTAAAAAGAGTAATATTTTTGATGGGATATGGTCAGTTCCTTGTTTGTATAACAGCAGTTTTGATGCCCTTAACCTGACCTTCCCAACACTTAGGGTTTTCCCTCCAGTTTACTAGTGCGCATACCCACACCAGGTCACATTACCAGATATCTGGCATCACATACACACAGCATTGGCATGAGGCTGCATACTGGTGTTGAGCAGTGGAACACACATGCTGTGTACATAAGGGAGTACCTGCATACCCATGCAGAACACATACACAATGTAGAGCAGTGAACCACATGGCTACTCACTGGCAGCTTTCAGACGTGACTTCCACTGAAAGGATCTGGGAGTGGGGCACTGGATAGAAGGTCTCCAGGGCAGAGGGGGTGACAACAAATGGCCGCCTGAATAGTGCACCTCCATGGTGGCACCTGCTTCGAGGGCTGTATTCTCCTGGCTCTGGTGCTTCCGGTCCTCCCAGTGCTTTTTGGTGGTGTAGATGGTACAGACTGCCACCGCCTCCATGTTGATTGCAGCCATAATGTCCACCCAGATCGTCATACGTCTGCCATTTGTAAGCTGAGTTGCTGGGTTGAAGAGGGCATCGAAGTAGGTCACAATCATATCCAGCAGGATGCCTACTTCTTTGTGGGTGACATGGCAGCCCTCTGCTTCGCCTTAGGGTGCCGCTTGATGGAGGGAAGGATGAGCCAGACATGGCAACTCCCGAGGCAGGTGTGGGACTGGCGGGTCTTGACCTGCTGTGGCATGGTAGTGGTGGAGGTATAGATATGTGGAAGTCCCTTGTCCACAGTAGAGGTGGTCACAGAGCCTCAGAGGTGCACCACAGGCTAACAGGCAATGATGGAACAGCAGGCCCTCAAATACAGTACTGGTGGGCAGCAGACACTCACAAACCGTAGGAAGAAGCAAATGGTGGGATTTGGAGGCAATACAGGGCTGGAAGAGGCAAAATAAAATGGACAGAGGTAGGAGAGATTGGATCTATGCCATCTAATGACAAGGCAGGGTGGAGATGAGAGGAAAGGCCCACAGCGTATAACTTACGTGCCCTGGGAGGTGGCTGTGTGCTTTCCATGTGTGGCACATGTACATGTCAAAATACACATCACTGTTTCCTGGCCTTCATAGCTGTGCCAGTACTTGTATGCAAAGTTCTTTAGTCTGTGCAAGACCATGTGATGTGTCCCCTTGACTGACAGACATCATTCCCAAGCCACGCCTCTGTGACACACAAATGAACATCCTTCACATCAATGAATCATTGATAAACTTATGGAGCCAGTCTTTCTGCGTTGTATATCAAGTACAAAAGATACATGATGTTGCAACACAGCAGTTGATGCTGAGGTGAATGTTTGTTCTATCACTTGCTCTTATGCAATGTCTTGTCTGAATGCCTTTCCAAGCAGCCTGTACTGACACACTGTTGTGTGACCAGCATCACAAGGTCTGAGTACCCACAGACCGCAGCCCTTTGTTTCAGGCATTATGTTGCTTGTATATTGCAAGAGGTGAAACTAGACCACACATAGGTGTAATTTGCTGAAAGAGGGTCATCATTCCAAGGTGGACAGTTTAGTACCCTCCTATTGTACAGTCCGAAGATTTTCCATGAGAAAGTTCAAGGGGATGATTAAGACCAATGAGTGTACCTATCTGTTTTGCATGTAATTAATGTGAATTTCCCAATTAAAACAATGATCATAGACCTTACATTCATCAATCTGTGACAAAAAGTTTGTATGCATGACTCATTGATTTCATGACAGACACATGGCTTGGTGCTTGCATCACTGTTCACAACACTCACCCTAACATAGCAATGTCTGTAAACATAACATACTTACTTGTACAGACATGTACATTAATTGGGATGTGGAATGTCATGGCAGCAACTGAGCCCTCATGCCCCATCTGATGGGGCACCCTCTTCAGTTCAGTTCAGTTGCTGAGAATTTCAGATGAGGATGGGCTGGGTCTCAGTCTGAGCATGCCCAGTCACCAATACAGACTCATCTTCATTGGGTGATGTTCCTACACAGGAAAGGATGCCCCACAAGAATGATTGTTCCACTTATGAACATTAGTCTGAGTATTAATGATCTGATGAAGCTTTTAGAACTAAACCAGCTTCTGATTTGTTGTATGGGGTCCGCATTTCCCCAGCCACTGCCTCCTTACCATTAAGAATGCCTTAGGGGTTATTCCTACACAAAAGGGCAGGACCAAGCTTTGTCTGACAATGCTGGCATGGGCATCTCTTCTTAGTGCAGGCCAACAGCCAGTGAATGTCAAGTTGTGGCAGTGTTATAAGGGTGTTTAGTCCAGTGGATGTTCATGTGATTGATTCATACGATTTAGTGTGGGGGCATTATGGCACACTTGTTGTAGCTGCATATTTCAACATTTCCAGTGCGGTATTGAATGGAAAAGTGACACAGAGATGGCTCAAGGGACTATTCAGTTGTGTGGTCACGCAGGACCACTGCACATATAGTGCACAGCCAAGACACACAATGCAAAGTGTCCCTTCACATTGTCTGAGCTAACAACACCCTTTACATGACACTGTCATATCTAGTATGCTGTCAGATCACACAATGTAATGTGACACCATCATGAATTGCACCAGGCAAACAGCAGGGGGCACACAAACAATGATCGTACTAGGCCTCATGTCATTCAGATTGCGCAAGTGCGGGGGGAGAAGTGCCAAGGGGTGGGGTGGAAGTGCAGGTAGCTCCTAAATGCAATCAGGGGGACTGTAGGGTTGGAGATACAGACTTGTAAGTGCATGGGAGGCCCAGATGCAGTGCAATGGCAACTGGTCATGCAGGAGCCTGGACCCGAAGTTGAGAGCGTGTCCAGGTAACCAGTGTGCGGAACAGTCAGGGACATCAGCAAGGGAGAGAGACAGTGGAAGCGAAAAGGAAGGTCTTATTTTGCTTCCAGAACTGGAGGAGGTCCTGCTCAAGTTTGAGAGAACCAGGGAGGCTGTTCCAGAGGGAGACCCTATCAGAGGAAAAAAGTCTACCCCCCACTCTCGGCCTGGAGAAGCGTCTGACCCTCAAGAAGGAATATTCGGAGGAAGAGAACATTGGAGCTAGTGTATTTCCTGGCCCCAGAAAGCCTTGTGAACGATGCAAAGGGTCTTGAACTTGATCCTTGCAGCGACAGGGAGCCAGTGGAGAGATTTCAGAGCTGGAGAGATATGACCCCTGGGCTTGAGGCCAAGGACAAGTCTTGCAGTCCTGTTCTGGATAAGTTGTAAAGGGCGAACAGTAGAGGCAGGTAGATTTAGAAAGAGGCTTTTACAGTAGTCCAGCCTAGAGAGGACCCGGGCTCTGGAGACAGTGAGCTTCTGGGGGAAATTGAGAAAAGTAAGAATACCTCTGAGGAGGTGCAGCTAATAGTGTGACTTCATAGAGACGTCAGAAATGTGAGGAGAGAAGAAGAGGGTGTAGTCAAGATGGCCCCAAAGTTCTTAGCCTCACAGGAAAGAGCAGTTAGAGGGCCTAGGGTGGGCGGTCAGAGTGAGAGAGGAAAGGAGGAAACAGGTGTCCCAATGTGGAGGATCTCAGTCTTACTGGCATTAACATAACAGACGTATTTGTAAAGCACACGTTCACCCCCAAAGAAGCAACTTGGAGCTAATAACAGATGTTTATTGTTACCCAACTTAAAGGTACTTTTTTTTATCGACCTCTGAAGGATGAAGGGCTGAGTTGACCAGCCAGGATTTGAACCCTTGACCATGAGGTCAAACACAGGTCCCTGTAGTGGATGCATTAGTCCACTGAGCCACAGACCCAGCTTCAGGCAGAGATCATGGAGGCCCACCATTCCTGAATTGAATACAGGCAGACTGGTATGAGATAAGGATCATAAGTGGCTGCGGGGAGCCTGAAGGAGAGCTAGGTGTCATCCACAAAACACTGAAAGTTAGAGCAGAAGGTAGAGATGCGGTGGGCAAGTGGTGCCAGATAGTGGTTGAAGAGCCAGGGAGAGAGGTTATTGCTGGCAAGGGGATGCATTTACATCATTATCCACTGAATCCACTGGAGCCCATTTGCAAGATACTACAGTGAACCTTCTCGGACCTGTGCCATATGTAGCTATGAGGTGATATCCATTAATAGTTTCCTTGTGTGCATTGACAAGACATGGAAATGGAGTACATGGTTTGTATCTTTTAATGTGTGTCATTGTTCACATCTTGAGAGAATGTGCAGATTTGGTCAGCTAACTGATGATCTGTACTGGCCTTCAGTTTTACACTGCCCCATGTGCAGTACTCATTATTTGGTTTGTCAAGCAAAAGCTTGATGCATGACTCATCAGTCAGTAGTCCACAATTTTACCGGTATTTATATAGTAGGGGCATGTTCTGCACATGGAGACAGTGGGGCAGGCTGGAGGATGTGTGTACGAAGAGCATCTCAGTGGCTGTGTTCTAAATGTGCACTCCATTATTGGATACATGAGTATGTATGTTATTTTACCAGCGGTGAACACAGAGTCAGATGTCAGGGTCTAAACCTTCCAAGGCACACATGTCCACCCATGTGTCCCTTGAGCTATGCTCCCGAGGAACTTGCAAACCTACGCATGGACCAGGATATGGTTGCTGCTTGTACGTGTGGCAATGGAATGCAGCAAACATGTGACTGTAGTCATTCACAGCGTCTTGAATGTGTATTGTCTAGTGGGTGATACAATCATAACTCACGCAGTTTCACAAAATAATGTGCAAGTTTACACATTCTTCCATTAGTTTGCCCTTGCGGCCGTTAGGCATGAATGAGCAGAACATGTCTCTGCATAGATGCATGAGGGCATCTTCCTGATGGGGCAACATGTGGAGGGCCAATAGTTGTCTCTGTTTAGTCCATTACACATATGGAGTGTCAATGGAGCAGTGGCCGTGCAAGCGTGACTTTGTCGGTTCCATGTCGCTGTCTCCTTACACATGTATGAAAGCCATGTGACTGTGACCAGCCATGTAACTTGCGGGGGACCATTGTCCCAATTGAGATTGGGGATATCATGGCAACACATATGCTTGAATGAAATTGGTGTCCTCGATGTGCAGGTCACACATCCACATGCTACCACATGAAAACGTCTGTTTTGTGCATGGGATAACTGATGATTCAAAGACATCCATCCTTCCACTGAGGTATTTCACTGTCATTCATGTCTGGGTGTATGTATGTACCCTTGCACATGCAGACCATGCCATGCTGCACTGACTGATATGCCCGGGCATGAGTGTGCATGTCCAGTGAATGCCATTCAACTGTGACATACAGCTCACAGTGTGTCTAGTCACGGTGTGTGTTGTATGGGTGTCCGTACATTTGTCTCTGTATGCATTGTATTGCACAAATGCATGTTTGGCAAGGTACACATGAATCAAAATGTTGTTGTCAGTCTCTGTGCAGGTGATGATTCAGCAGATGCAGAGGAGGAAGTGGAAGAGAAGGAGGTTGTATGACAATCCACCAGTGGAGGCAGTGGTGTTGTGTGTCATGATTATCTAGAGGTGCTATAGACAAACCCTAGTCGTGTATTTGAATCTTCTCACTTTTCTGAATCTGCAAGTGACTTTACTGAACCAGGTGTGGAGGACACATTGAGGGACATGGAGAGTGCCCCAATGTGCAAGCCAGATGGTGCTGTTGAGTCTAAGTAGGTGAGCCAGACTTCAGGGGTCCAGTCGGTAGTAGGCACCACGTCTGCGGTGGTTACTGAAGCAAGATCATCCTCACCTGAGTTGGGTTCAGATTCATGGACTGAAGTCCAATGGAGGGTTGCAGACCTGCACAGAGACAGCGGCCCCACTGCAACAGTACTGGACCCCAGCATCCCAACGCTGTCGGCCCTGCACAGGTAGTGGACATGTCCATGCCAGAGAGACAGTGTGGGAGCAACAGAAGGTTACATTCGGCCATCCAGCATGGTGACAAGCTGCATGACATTTCTGGGGAAATGCATTGCATGGCCAGGGAAATGCATGGCCTGGCCGAGAACATCTCCACACCAGCCACCTGGTATGCACAACATCAGCGCTTTCAGGGACACAACATCTGAGATCTCAGGGACATCAGCAGCAACTGTTTTCCAACATAGAGAAGATAATGCATGCTCAGATGCAGTCCTCAAGGCTCTCCCACAAACTGGGCATGGTGGTCAACATCAAGGGCCGACATGCTGATCTGAAGTGTCTGCAGGAGTCCATGCATGCAGATGCAGTGGCATATAGAGAAGCCCTGAAGCAGGAGATGTTGGCATCTAGAGACTCCAATCACAGTGAGATGGAGAGCTTGAGGGCTTCACTGCATGAGTACATTTTAGCCATAAGGTCACAGCTCCATGAAGAGATGGACGCCTTGAGGCAGATGCTGTCCCAGCAAATTGCTGCATCACACATTTTCAGAATGGACATATTGCACTCATGTTTCGTGCCGCTGTCCAGGATGAATGCGTTTTTGCTTTTTGACCCATGTGCAGGATGGACATATTTTATTTCTTCTTGTCAACCTTAAGAGATGTGTTTTTGACTTCTCACAGTTTTTTATGAATGAGGAACTGGATGTGCATCCATGTGCAGTGGTGTCAAGTGCCACTTATCTGTGACAGGTTCACATTTACAGTAGAGATTCTGTGAAAACATTGTGTAACATATGTGGAGTCTGAATCTTTAACTCCTATAGCTGGTAAAGTCCAATTTCCCATGTGGTTCCAGGGATCCTGACTCATCCAGTGACTGCACTCCTTCTGAACTCCACACAGCACCCTTACACCTCCATAGTCGCCTTGACATCTTCTGGGCACCGGCCCTCCATTCACAATTGCGGAAGAACATTTTTTGGTGGAGGTGCTGACAAAATCACATTGCGACAGCTATGCCAGTAGGAAAGGTTGTGCACTGTCAGTCATATCAATGGTTGTTTCAGTGTGCATCCCAATGTTGGCATGTTGTGGCACATGTAGGGTTTTGACGTGTCATGTGAATTCGGGATGGTGACTGTTGTGTGTGTATGGCCCCTTTAACATCCATGCATTGGTTTTCTGGTTGCACTTCCACAAAGGACAGCAAACTCAGGAGACTATGTGGTACTAATCCCCCATGAGTCATTGGCAGTCCTTTACACATTCTACAACAGCATCCTCACCCTCAGACTCCAATCTCTGAACATCTGCATTCTGATTTTTCACCTCTTGCCGCGCTGACCGATCTAAAGTCTTCTTCCTACCACCGTCTCCCCTAATGTCTTCTACGGGTTCCTGTAGGTGTACTCCCTGTCCACCCTAATATTCAACCTGTGCAAACTCTTATCTGCTCAAGTGACCTGTCCTGCTACAACTACACGTCTTAAACACACATCCATTCACAGGTCAAAAAGACCTTGGCTGCTCCCCATCGGGTCCTTGCCTCTGAAAACACATCTGGCTGTATGTCTCCTTGCATTCCACAGAACCAGTGTAGCACACCTGGACCATCTAGGTTTGTACATGTGGACCCCTGAAAGCTTTTACCTGTGCACCCCATAAAAGAAACGTGTTGTTTATTGTTGTGTTTCTCTATACTTTCTTCTCCTGAATGTATTGCTTGACTTATGTTTCTATAACTTGTTCCAATCCAGCACTGTGAGTGACTGCACTGTATGTGTGTGTACATTGTGGGCACATGCATGTGTAACATGATTCCCCCCCACACATCTTCTGTTCATCTGCCATCCCTGCAAGTGTTTCCAGTTCACCTTATGATCCCCATCCCCTTCCTGGGAATGGCTCGACCAGGGTGTGTGATCTGTTAGAGTGGGAGGCAACAGCTGGGGAGTGATGACCTGTCCATGTACTGTCGTGTCCAACAGAGGGGGTTGGTGGGTGATGCAGGGTATGGAGGGTAGGGGGGTTGGACAGCCTTATTTGCATTGCTATTGTGAGCATGGGTCTCTTTCCGGTTTACATGCCATAGTGTGTTGACCATGTTGCTTTTGTGATGATCAGCTGAGGAATCACCTTTCACAGGTGTCCTTTGTTTCCCAGTCTGGCCTTCACCCTAACCCCTATTGTCATTCTTCACCCTCAACATGTGCTATTTTTCCATCTATGTGCCTTCCAGATGCTCTGCCCCTGCTGCTTTCTTTTCCTGTCCATCTGCCTCTATCTTCCACTCTTCACCCCTTCTCTTTGCTCTCACCCACTGCAACAGCCCCCATTGCTCTCCTCATCTCCACACCAGCCAGACTCCTGCTTGCTTCATATTCCTCTCTCTCTCTCTGCAGCTGCTCATTCATCACTCTGTCTCCTTTCTCCCTCTTGCCTTCTTTCATAATTTACATCAGCTCCCACACTTGTACTTCCACTCCCCAGACCTTCACCTACTCACTTGATGTCCCTTTCTCTCCCCTGCATCCAAGTGTGACCCGAGGTGCACGTGACACCTGACAGTGGGTGTGCACAACTTCTATGCATCCAATTAAGGGTCCAGAATGTGCCTGCATCCAAGGGTAGACTGACCCATGTGTCCAGAGTGCATAACGTGTTGTGGTGGTAATGTGTTTGCTTCACTGCGCTGTACCAATGAGTTGGGATTTTTTGGGAATCATTGTTGATCACACTCTTTGATATGGCCTTCTGGTTGTTGACACTCAGTGGACCATGTCTGTCAAGTTACCTTGATCCATGTGGGAACAATCAAGCCTGAATTGTTTGTTTACTTTCATGAAATGCATGTCTTTGCAAGCTAGCAATGTAGTTTCAAGTGATATGCTGTGGATGTGAAACAGGTGTGTACCTTGTGCAGGTAAGTTCAAGGCACTCAGGGGGGCACAGTTTGAGGTGCAATTGGTGGCAGGGAGTTTGCCACTGTGTGGGATTTTTTTATTGCATTGGCCTGAGATCAGCAGGTCCAGCTGCATGGGTGTGAGGAAACATGGTGATGGGAGACTGAAGAGTCATTACTTGTAGTTTTTGCATGTCAGTAAGGGGGGCACAGGTTGCAGTGCTACTGGCGGCATGGAGGCTGTCACTGTGTTGGGTGTTTTCTTTTGCGTTGGACTGACGTGAGCGGGTCCAGCGGCATGGATGCGGAGAAACATGGTGATGAAAGGCTGGTGAGTCATTGCTTGCAGTTTTGCATGTGTCATGCCTGCTACATAGCATCCCATTCATTCAGCTTCTCATGGCATGTCTACCCACACTGGCAGTCACTCCTGGTGCTTCTGCTCTGTATGGGGGTGCACTGCCCAGGCAACTCAACACCCTCAACACCCATCACAGCATTGGAGACCATTTGGGGGCTGCTATGTGTATCCAACTGTACAGGGTGGTAGTGCCCCCACCCCCGGACACAGGGCATACCCAACAGGCCTGGTGCTGTTATTTACCATTGCAACATGCCACTCAGGGTAGCAGGCAGTGGGGGTGTTGTGTGTGGGGAAGGTGTGAGGTGTTTTTAAAAGCATTGGCCCAATGTGAGCCAGACTGGCTGCATGGGTGCAGGGGCAAATTTTGATGGAAGGCCTGCAGTTTTTGCATGGAACTCAGGAGGGCACTAGTTGTAGTTTAATTGGTGGCAAGGAGGATGTTACTGTGTTGGGTGTTTTTTATTCCATTGGCCTTAGGTGAGCGGGTTTGGCTGCATGAGTGTGGGGACACATGGTAATGGGAGGCTGGTGAGCCACTGCTTGCAGTTTCTGCATGGAACTTAGGGGGGCACTGGTTGAAGTGTCATTGCGTGCATGAATGTATTTCCTGCTCTGACCTTGTGTTATATTTCTATACTGAGGCATTTTGTAAGGGGAGATATTTGCTGCTATTAAAGGGAACAGTGCTGTGGAATTCCTGTATACAACACCTCAGCAGTGTAGGCTGGTTTGGACACCCGGGAGGGGAGCACACATGCATTCCTGGGTTCAGCCAGAGCAGGCTCATAAGGGGAAAGATGTGAGGTGAGAAGTGCATCTTTCTTGAAGTGAGCTTGCAATTTTCTCAGTCGGTATGACTATTTAAATGTAGATGTGTATTGTGTGCACAATGGTTGTCAGGGAAAGGGGTGGCCACTCCACCAGTATATTGTTGTGAGACATGTTAGTTAGTGCTTTCATTTTGTGCTGTGCCTCCATACATTTGTTCTCCTGTGTATTGTTGTGGGTCTGCACGCACAATAGTTGGTGGAGGGAATGTGGAAGTGGTAGGGGATTTTGTTGATTGTGTTCTGTGCTTTGGTGTAAGCAACATGGATTCAGTTGTTTCCACTTGCTATGACTGTGTCAGTTGTACCCAGAGGGCCCTTAAATCAGTAACACATCATGCATGAATGGAATGCAGAATCATTCTAACACCAAATAAGACTAAAACAGGGAGTTACAATGGATATCAGAATACATTTGCTTAAGTTCTCTCCTTAATTAAAAATCATACTTTTATAACAAAAACTCATCATAGGGATGTCATACTATGTGGCAAACAAGAAAAACCTATGGGGGGTTGTGATACGCTCAAAGGGAACATCTAAGTATCCTTTCTACATAGGCACGGGTTGTGATTGGGTCTCTACAGTCAGGTGGACAACATATGCCCACCCCTAGTGCAAGTCATCCTCATTAATTATTAGGTACATGGCATACTATTGGCTCTCACAATATACAACCTTTCATTATATGGTCCTCTACAATAAGTTGGCACGTGTGTACCCTTCTGGAACATTTGGCTCACTAGTAGCACGTAAGCTGGTACCCCAGGTGCCAGTGGGTGAAATTGACCATGTCTCCCCACCCAATTAACCCAACATCTCTCATCGCTCATGCCTTCTGCCATTCAGATTGTCTTTGAACTTGACCTTGCAAAGTATCCTTGCTCCTGGGAATCGAAGGTATTATAGGAACATTCTTATCACAGTTCTAGTCTGCACAACCAACTCCTATTTCAATCCTTCACTCATTTGACTGGAGACCATATTTCGGCCTGTTTTGCAGCATTTAATTGTCTTTAATCAACAAACTTGTCACTTATAGTGTTCTTTCTTTGTAGCTTAACACAAGATGTTTCAGCGCCTCACGGTTACTGTTCTTTTCAGAAAGATAACCAGTTCTTGGCTACTTCATCCTTTGACACCTGACCAGACAGCTCTTCCAGACCCTTCCATGCTTTTAGCTCCATGTTGCTGTGACACAGATTTTCCAATCCTTCCTTCTTTATGAGTCCGAGCTTACTAAACATGTGACACCGATGATCAGAATTCTATATAATGGCGGCACCGCCTGCAGTCTATTCACAACATATAGCTAGCCAATAAGATTACTTAGACTATATGCGTTGCTGCATCTGTACAGTTATTCAATGGCTTGCATTTTCTGCAGTGCTCTTCACATGTGCAATCTCCATTCCACATATGAAAGTTTTTTATTTCGTTATTAGATTCCATCAAGTCTATACATCCTCTTCTTTAGCCACTCTTCTCAGTGTGCGACACTTGCTTCTTGTGATATAATCAACTTCTCTTTCTCTCATCTTCATATTTCTTCGGGGATCTCCTCTAAGAGATTTTCATCTCTACAGGGATACATCACATAGGGTTTTCGCAATGGATACCTCTTCTCAAAGACTCTCCCTGGAATAGGCACAATCACTGGTGCCATGCATGTCATGATCTCTGGCTTCCAGCCTATAGGAAGGATGGGGCGGGACTTCCTGAAGAGGCATTCAGCTGCTCCTCTACCCCCCCCCGGTTGATTCATGATTCATAGACCACTCCTTCATCAGTCTTCACATCTTTGTATCTTCTTGTCAAGATTGCTAACGGCTAGGTCTCTCTCCCGTGACCCCTCCTCACCTGAGGTTCCTGAAGATGTGTTCAATGTTCGTGAGGTCCCTCTACTTCCTCTAGTAGTAGCCGTCTGGGTCTTCTTTCCTTGGCCCTTTACCTTCTTGTCGTGGAGGTAGGGACGGGCTCCACTGGAGGCCACCTTGGCAACTGGGGAACTCCCCGCCAAGAGGGACCCCCAGTAAGCCCGTCCGAGTATCCAGGGAAAAAGCTTCTGCGGCACCAAAAAACCCTGAAGCACACAGTCAGAGCGTGGAGCTTGATAGGACCGGCGGTTGAGATACTGTAGACCGTAGAAATATCCAATTTTCAGGGGGAAGCTCCGTGGAAGGTAATAGGGAAAGGCGGAAAGAAGAGGAAGACAGAACAGAGCGAGGTATAAGGATGAATGCCTAGAGAGGCTTTAGTGAGTGCAGAGGCACAGGAAAGGAAAGGAATCCTGCGGCCCGAACAGAGATGAAACTGGGAGCCGGAGGCGAGCAGAAGGAGAGCACTCAACCGAAGCCGGATGAGAGAGAGTGGGAGCGAGGGAAGAAGGCAAGTAAAGATGCCGGGCGGAGCGAGGAGGGGCGGAAGCCGGAGAAAACTCCCGCAAGCAGGACCAGGACCAAGAGCGAACAGCTGGCAACTCGAACAAGAGTACCAAAGCCAAAACAGGAAGTGGAAGCGATACAACGCACTGAACGTAGGTTTCAGTGCGTTGTTATAGAAACGCTGCCTGCAGGCGGCCAACTTGGAAGAAGACTAGACCGTACGTAAAGGTTCTAGTCATAGACCGATCACCTAAGTCGGGAAAGGGACCATCTATGCCAAACCTTCCATGGCCGGAACATAACACTTCTCTTGAAGATGTGCTTCTTTGGAGTCCCGATCTTTATCAGTCCTTTTAGGGACCCTGCTGATTTTACATGTTCATCAACACTCTAGGTCATGTAGCTGCAGTGTCCATTTGGGCTACAAGATATCCATCGTCCCACATACTTCTTATGGTTCTTTGGATACAGGAACTTCGTTCCCTCAGGTGCTACAATGCTGGCCTTTATGCACTCTCTGATTTCTTCATCAGTCAACTCCCTGGGTCCAAACCCTGATTAGGCATCAATCAAGATCTTCATTCCTACTGCTTTATTGGCTGTCTTCTTACACTGTGCAATGATTATCTTCACACATAATCCAAACATTATAATCACCAATACTGCTCCAAGAAGATTAAAGATGTTTGCCATCCACTGTGAAACCCATGAGAAGATAGATGCAAACCAACTGTCATCTGCAATATCTTCTATCTCATCTTCCATTTTGTTGTGCAGGTTTGTCAACAACGTCATGGCGTCTGTCAAGGTCCCATTCTCGTCATTGTGAGAAGGTATGAACGCGCAACATGATGGCCGATGTTGGCACAAACTCCTCCATCCATTGCTGTAATCATATCAAGGACATATCTGTTCTGGAGGGTTATCAATCTTATGGCCCTCAATTGCTCCTTGATAACATTGAATCCCTTTACGTTAGTGTTGATCGTCTGCAGAAGCTCCCAGTGAGTGATATGCAACCACTTTGCATTGGCCATCATCTGGATCCCATTGAGGCAGTCTTGCTGAACAGTCTCTGCACATATGGAATAGCATCAAAATCTTCTATTGATTAAGCTGAGAAATAGTTCTCCCTCTTTGTTCGATTGAGGAATTCAAGTGATCTTCTACTCCGCAAATGGGCATCTGCTTTTGGAAACTCTACAATATTCAGGTCACTCTTAGGAATCACTAATGCTGGAACATGGATAAGCACTATAGAGCACATCCCTCCCCAGTCCTTGGGCAGCTTCATGTAGGCTCTGGACCCACACGCCCAATAATGATCCATTAGGGCTACTGTCCCTTCCTTCATGCCTAGTACATAAAAAATGCATCCACACTGATGATTCTCTCCAACCTTCCTTGTACCATTACTTCTGAAACACAAGGACACTTTTTAGAGGTAGTATCTGGAAGGGTACTCCTTTGTCATTGACCCATGTCAACAATTTCATGATATTTGACCAATGATTCTTGCTTTCATTCTATGCAGTGTCTATAACTGGTTCATAATATCCAGTTAATGATGCTGCTTTACACACAATCAGGCCATCAGCCCATCCTTTTGCAGTCAGCACTGTTCCTTTGATTTGTAATTGACCTCTTTCCCAGCATCTCTGTATTTCTTCTGTATTCTTGCCTTGACAATTTAGCATTTTGTTTTCTTCCATCCTTATTCCTGCTCCATTTGATCCAGGCTGTTCATGTCTGATTACCTGATGCCTTGTTTCTGGCTTCTCACTTGACTTTAAATCTTGCACATAATAAATTATCTTCTCTTTGACATGTTTCTTTAGATATTCATACCAGGGATGCTGGTCTCCCTTGGAACTGTCCTCTTGTCTGGCGAGATGCGTCAGGCAATGAGATCTTTGCACTGGTACTTCTGTAGCTATGAATATCTTGGAGGTTCCCAAGGTGTACGGTATCAGGGAACACACATAGCAACTAGCATTAGATGTTCTCTCTCCTACCCTTCTCATGTGTTGATACCACATGTCATTACCCACATGCACTGAATTGTCTAAATATGTGTTGATCCCATCATTGTCTTCTTCTGCACTTCTCCTGTATCTCCCTCTCAAAATGTTAGCAGCCCATGGAAACAATTCTAAAGCAGCCTCATGATGAGGCGAAAACAAAAAGGGTTTTGGAACGTTTGTAATGGGCAAATCAACAAGAGTTCCCGGAGTAGGGAGGATCAAAGGGACTTCTGCCTTATTGTTACGCTCACCTGGCTCCCACAGAGGCGTCGATCTGAACTGGACAGCTGCGGTCTCCACCAATGTGACGCGTAGGGCCGAGATGACGGACTGGACTGGCCCACCTAGCTTTGTTTGCTTGGCCCGCAGGAATATTCTTCTGTAAATAGAGAAAGGGAATTAACCACCCTTGGGGTTGAGCGTAAATCCCTCCACCCCCGCTGTTCTCCCCACAGATCACCTTTGATGTCCCCTCTTATAGTCTCACCTGATGGTTTGAAAAGATGAGCTCTCCATCCTGCATTGAGCGCAGAGGCGTGTTGATAACCAGTTGCTTCACTGGCTCGAAGGAATTGGTGAGTTCCAGAACAATATTGACTCCGAAAAGTATGTAGTAAGTAAGAGTTCAGATGTCTGACTTTTACTCTTCTCCGATTCCATGCAGTTTGCAGCTTGACCCCAGCGAAGAGTTCCCCGTGGTAGCTGACGAAGTTCAGATAAGGATTTGGCTTATCCTACACAGTTAAATACAATAAGGCCAGAATGTAACCTGTGGCTTGCTCCCTTATTCAGGTGTGGAGAGAAAATATGAAGTTCGGGGAATAATGCCTCCTGCGGTAAAATTAGGTAAGTCTATTGTGGTGAGAAGAGTTCCCCTTGTTTGTCCCTTCGTCTCACCTTGTTGTCCTTTTGTTCCCCTTAGGGGCCAGGGTACGACGGGGATGCAATGGAGACTGCGCCGACCTGTGAAGAGGAATAGTACCCCCGGCGGTAATCAGGTAAGTCTATGGGGGTAGTTACTATTGCCTCTGTTTATTCCCTTGGCTCACCTTTGCTGTTCTTGTGTTCCCCTTATGTGCCAGAGTGCGGCGGGAACGTGCAGAAGGATGCTGTGGATCGTGAGGATGCTGCGAACGCCGGTGAGTTCAGCGCGGCGCTTCAGCAGGCGAGGCGGCGCGCGTAAAATGCTTCTTTCTTCCAGCTCGAAGGCGCAGTGGATCCGGAATTCAGGTAAGGATCGAAGGTTTTGCTCTTATTCTACCCTCTTCTCCTTCTGTTCCTCCCTTTTTCTAGGAGCTGCAGATTCGAGGCGGGCGTGGCAGAAGACTGGATGCAGGCTTGCAGACACGGTGAGCGCTACGCTGCTGGATGCAGAATAAGGTGAAGCGTGTGCTGCTCTTCGGGCGTGGTTTAAATAGCCTCCAAAGTAGTCCCAGGTAAGTATTCCTCCCCAGCCCCACCCGAGTAAAAAATAGTCCCTAGGTAAAATAGTCCCTTCCAAGCCTCATTTGGCTTGGAGCTCTGCAGCATGGTCTGCATCAAGTAAGCTTGCAGCATGGTCTGCATCAGGTAAGTTCTACTCTATGAGCCAGGCACCTATGGCACCAGGACTGCACCCAAACAGCCCCTCGCAGGGGTTTTTGGGCTTGCTCAAAATAACTTGATGCCTGCTTCCAGGGTTGCTGGACCTGGTCTGGTTCCCCGGGGATAGGCATCATGACACTTATCATGGTGAATGAGACAGAAAGGTGAATCAAAAGAAACAGAAAAACAGAAAGCAAAATGGTGCATATGTATATCACAAACCAACATATTAATCCCCACCACTTATGCCACTCTGGAACTTCTTGAGATTGCTCATTCTCTGAAATCATGTTAACTTCAACATTTCTCATTTTTACTGCAATTTATGGAAGCAAAAACACTTTTCTCCAGCAACTGTAATGAATTTGGTAGCTGCAGTAATTTGTCTACTATTGCTACAGGATCCTGTATAAGAGTGTAGATGTTCACATCTTTTCTGACAAGAGCAGGATAAGCTTGAAGGATAAACACAAAAACAGCAAGTACGATTCGATACACCTCTCTGTCTGACAAGACCATAGAGTCATCCAAACAAATACTCAGTGAGAAACGAGTCAGTGTACTACTCACGTTTCCAGTTATCGAACTCGAAATCCACATCAGGCATATTCGTGATGCATCAGTGTTTTTCTAAAATAAATTTTTCAGAATTCCAGTGACTCCTGGCAAAGATCAGCACGCCTGCTAAAATATCTATAAGGAGTGTCCGCGGGGAGTCACAGTCCAAATGCAAATCTGCATTTATTAGTCAGTAACTTTTGTCGTCCCTCTTCTTTGTCATCGATCGAATCTGTGCACGCTGAAATTCTTCTTCTTGTCTTGCTTCTGGACTGATGACTGGGGGTGCTGTGGTGTCACCGATGCGTAACTTTACGTCGTTTAGATGTATCCATGCTTGTCTGCCTTGGACCTTTACTGCTGAAGGAGTAATGTTTTCTACAACAAAGGGCCCGTTAATTCTCAGCACGTGCCACATCCTAGTGAAGTGTCTGATTAGGACGGCATCACCAACAAATAGTCTTGGTACTGATAAAAGTTTACTTTATCCGGTTGCTGGATGGTTTTCATCTGTGATCTGAGACCGACCCACCTGATGCTTGAGTTGATCGAAATGAGAGAGGTACTAATGGTCATACATGTCAAATACACACGTAACTCATTTCCTAACATTTCTCCTGTACTCTGGGCATCACATCTACTCCTCAATGGAGGAGTTAAAGGCATTCTCATTCGCCGTCCTGTAACTATTTCATGGGGTTTGAGGTGGTGGTCCAAACCAGGATGATTCTTTTGTGCATATAAAGCTAAGGGCAGGCAATATAGACACCTTTTTTCAACTTAAGCTTGAGCTTGGCAATCCTTTCTTTAAGGAGCCCATTGAAAGTCTCACATTTCCTGTTCACTTGCAGGTGATAAGCAGAAGAAAACATGTGCTTAACATTAAATAATTATGCTATTTGTACAAATACTTCATTAACAAAATGTGGCCCATTATCGGATCTCAGCACCTCACACATTCCCATCTAGGAAATACTTCACGTACTAAAAACCTCATTGCGCTAGTTGCAGCAGGGTTTTTGCATGGACCGGCTTCAAATCACCTGGAGATGGGACACATCACCACTATCCGATACCTGTATCCACTACACATTTGCAGCATATCAACATAGTCAATATGTAAATGCTGAAACGGACCATTCAGTAGATGAATAACTCCTCTACTCATTTGCAATGTATGCCCAGCGGTAATACCTTGGCATACAGTGCAGTTTACTTCATAAAATGCAACGTGTTCTACCAAGTTCAGAATAAACCAATCTTCTGCAATAGTTGCAGCAAGACTTTCCCTAGCTACATGCATATGGTAGTGCAGTTGTTCAAGCGCTATCTTCAACAATGCTACTGGCATTACCAGTTTTCCAGTGCTTTACTGTTGCGATAATGCTTCAGTGGGGGATAAAGAACACCCCAATCGCTTCCATAATTCCTGCTCCTCCTGTGGTGCACTGCCTTGAATGTCCATTAATTGGGTTATTGGCAAATTATTAAATCCTTCTTTCACTACCACAATCATGACTAGTTTCTCTTTTACATCTGGAGTATCAAAACTTGAAATATCTGGTGAATATGCAACCCTCTTGACTTCTGCATCTGCGGCTTTATTGCTGCAAGAGCAAGAAAAAAAATCTGTATGCTTAGTATGGGCTGTGCTTTTAACGACCGCTATGGCTACTGGGAGCTGTAGTGCCTTAACAAGTCTGTACAAAAGGATGCATGCTTTACTGGAGTGACGTCCGGTCGGAGGTAGCCCCTCCTTTTCCAACGTGCTAGCCCTGCATGTACAGTTGACGTCACAAAGGTGGAGTCACTGTACACTGTCATTTCCTGCCCTTTGTGTTTCTCAAGCATGACAATAAGTGCTGTGAATTCTGCTGCTTGCGCCGAAAGGGTGAGATGGTAGTCTTGCACTTGCTACAATTCTGAACTCGCTGTTTGCTTTATACCTACTTACAACTGCGCCAGAATGCCTTTCTCCAATGATTTGATACATTTTCGAAGAACCATCGATGAAGAGGATTTCCCGTCCTGACAACGCAGTTTCTTTCACATGTAGTATATCATCATAGAATTCTATTTAATTTGAATAATCATATACTTGGTCACTGACTCAGCTATAAACGTGGCAGGATTCACTATTTTACATGTGACAATTTTAATCCCTGGGTTCAAAATTATCACGTTGTGAGCAGAAGCTCTCTGGGATGTCAATGTACCCTTGGGTTTCTCTAAAATGGCAAAGAAAGCATGTTCCACAAAAAGCGTCATAGAGCAGCCCATCACAATACTTGTAGACTTGTCAATTGCGAACGCGCCGCTGCCAATAACTGTTCACAAGGAAAGTGTCCCTTCATAGCTGAGTCTAGAATCCCACTGTAATACGCTAGGGGTTTACACCACAATATGGTTCTCTGTCTAAGCACTGCTGTCATAACTGTTCCATTTGTGTGCGAAAATAAGAAAAACTCCTCAGCAGAATTGGGAATTCCTAAAACAGAAGATGCACAAATTGCTTTCTTCAACTCTTCAAATCCCTCCTCCATTTCCTCAGTCCATTCTATTGTGACTTTGTTTACATGTGCCTTTTTCAAAGCCTGCAAAAGGGGTCTTTTGTACAAACTATAGTCAAACACCCAGGCTCTTACATAAGAACATAGTCCCAAACATTGTTGCATCTGTTTTACTGTGCGCACAGTTTTGCAGATTTCAATACCGCCTAAGCCCTTTCATGTGTCACCTTCTTTCCCTCATGTGAGTTCAGTTGTTCTATGTATAACACCTCTTCTTGGCAGCACTGCAATTTCTCTTTGTCTTCTTTGTATTCCTTGTCTGCTAGGATGGTCATCAATTGAATCAAGTCTTGTCTGCATACATCTTCTGTCGTGCTACAGATTAAAATGTCCTCTATGTACTATTAATGGCATTTTTAAATCAATATTACCTAAATCCATCTGAAGGACTCTGTTAAAGATCATTGGAGACTCACAGTACCATAGGGGCAGCCCTGTGTGTTTCAGATGAGTCTGCCAGAACGTAAATGAAGTCAAGTCTTGTGAGCCTTGTGCAACAGGATTGAGAAAAACACATTTTTCAAATCCATCACTGGGAAATATTGTGCTTCTACTGGGATACTGCATAATATCGTAGCCAGGTTAGGAACTAAATTAAACTCTGCATCTTCAATCTGGTTAAACGGACCCATGTCCTGTATGAATCTCCATGACTCTCCCTTTGATTTTTTCACAGGATACACAGCGGTAGTACACAATGATTCTGATGGAATACCTTGTTCCATCAGTGCAGAAATAGTCTTAAAATACCCTCATCAGCCTCTCGAGACATGCGGTACTGTCTTGCTCAAGGTAAAATCGCTCCTGTTTCAACTTTATTTTGACTTCCCCTACCCCTTTTAACAGACCTATGTCATAAGGGCCTGTAGTCCATAGGACACTTGGCACCTTCTCCAGGTTTTCATCAAAAAATGCTGGATGCTGCCATACTATCACCATTCATGGTGGGATTTCCCCTTTCTCCATGTTTATCCAATATGTAATGCTCACAAAGAACACCACTTCATCGTCTGTCGGTCATCTCTAAACATGTCATCATCAGTAATGTCAGTTAGCCTATACCCTTATTCAATAGTTATTACTGTATTCCATGGACTACCTTTGTCATCTTTTCCTTCAAGCATCACCATTTCCCTTTGTACTATGGCTGCTTCTAATTATGTAGGTATAGCCTGTCCCCCCACTTCATCCATGGGTATCTGTGGTCTGAACAACAGTTCATCAGGTATTCTCCTAGTCTTCCCCCCCACTAAGCCAGGTAACCATGGTAATAGAATGCTCATGCCATAAAGGAAAACTTTTGGCTCTACTGCAATGCCTCGCAGAGCCACTTACCTTGTAAATGCCAATATAAATTCACCTATATTCATGTAGTGTATTCCACGATAGGAACACACTATACCTTTGTCAGTAAAGAAAATCATCATGTTAAGTTTTGTCATCAAATCTCTTCCCAAAATGTTAACTGGTGTCTGTTGAGAATACAACAATGGAACAGACATGTCACACTCTCCTATAGAGACTTGCCATTCGTCAGTAAAAGGAACTCAACTTGTAGCTCCAGAGAACTTCTGAGCATTCATGGCATTTCCCGATATTGGATGTTTTCCCTCTTGTATACATGAACGAGTAGCCCCAGTGTCTACTAAAAAAGATAAAGATTTGCCTTCTATCGTCACATTGACCCATGGTTCCTCTTGGGGGTCTAGTGCCACAGATAGTACTGAACACATAAAGTCACCATCTGAGCTGTCCTATCTTGGATACATGCATACTCCTGTACCCATGAAAGGATTCCCTCCCACTGCAGTGACACCGCCTATCCTAGGTGTCAACAATTGTACTGTGTTTGCATACTGCTGTGTCTGCATTGGGGCATGCTGCGACTGCCCTTGCGGTGGATTCATTTGCGCTTGCTGTGGTTGGGCAAACCCTTCCTTTGCTTGTGAGCTATATGCTGGAGGATAAGCTGTCCCCTCTTGAGAATTGGCCATTCTGTACATTCCCATGGCTCCCATATATTTGTGCAATGTGTCCTGTCATCCAGTTAGTCCAACATACAGGAAGACCCTTCTCATTATGCCCATTTTAAAACCCACCTTGATTGTTTTGGAATCCATCCCTTCCTATATATCCCATGCATCTACCTCGTGGCATACACCCATTCCCTCCTTGGTCCATCAGTGCTGATTATTTGCCTGCTATATACCCGCTGCTTGCTGTACTCCCAGCCATTTTCTGCTTGTCAATACCACCCCTTCTATGCCATACTTTGCATTTTTTCTGAACTCATTTGGCTTCTTCTTGTTTCCTAGTCTGATCCTTCTTCTTGTTTTTCTCTTGCAAGAGCCGACAGTGATGCACCATTGACAGCTGTATTGCAGCCCAAGCCTTGGCTTCCAGTTCCACTTGTTTCTTCATCTGCCTTTGTACTTGTTGCGGAAACCCTTGACATAAAATGTGGTAAAATATTACTACTTTTTTTCCCATGGCTCATTCGTTTCAAGAGTCCAATGCTCTTGAATATTCTGAATGTAAGCAATAGGATCTTCATCTTCTTTCATCTTACATGTCATAATTGCACCCATGTCTGATGTGTCAGGATACTGTACCCTAAGAATCCTCCAAACATCTGTTCTACAATTATTAAATGGCGATCCTTTGTGCAATGTGTTCTCACACTTGAATAGCCTGCTGTCCTCCTGTGGGGTGAAATTGCCCTGGATACCATAACTAAAGGCCAGAGTCAGTATGAGGGCTCCCCAAAATGAAAATCCTGCTTTGAATTAACACGGAAATAAGACTCTGAAATTTCAAAGAGAAAAGGAGCAGAATTAGCCATCAATACTTGGAGATGCCTAAAAATGTTCATTGCCTTACCGAAACAACATATGCAAAAGGTCTTAAAGAACAGAAACCATCTTGTCAGAAAAAGCAGTTTCCAGAATGTAAATGAAAATTCCAAGATTGTGTGCAAGCCTGCGCAGCTGAAAGGAGCTTTTTACTGTGACGAGAATAATTGCACATGAAATCTGTTTTTCCCTTTCAGTTAAAGATATGCTCCGCAATATGTGTGCAAAAGTCTATTAAAGGAACTGTAATTCTGCTCATAAGGAGCCCATCACAGAGGAAACCAATCTACAAGGAGATGTGAATTGCAGCAGAATGAAAGGTTTCATGGTTAAAAACTTCACCCATTGACATTGCAATTGTGCCTTTAAAATGAACACTTTAAGCATTCAGAGATACAGCTAAAGTCTTTAAATATATATTTATGATGCACCGGAGTAATCACTGTTTGCAGGAACCTACGTTTATAAGTGTTTACATGTTCAGATTGTGTGCATTTTCTAAGGTTGATTAAAAGTAAAATTCGATTCAGCAGGTAGGCCCCAAATATTGGTTGCTAGTTTAATTTCCCTGCTGCTACAACCACTTAGGCCATAATAAAACTGGCCATTAGCACTTAAAGCCCTTAAATCCTTGGGCTAATCTAAACACAGGAACTCCTCTTGACATCAGAGCCAGCAACAGAACTCTTCTAAGGGTGGGGGCCAGAGCTAAGGAGTAGTTTAACAAACATTGAACAGAATGGGAGATATGCTGTTTATGGGATAACTTCGGCAATTTTAATTGCACACTATTCATGCTCGGTTTTCAGAAAAGCTGTCAGCGAGTCGCATCTGGTGAGCCAAAACAATTTTGGTGACACCAACATAACAACGGTTATGAAGAAAAACTTGATGGGGATCTCTGTATAAAGGTGGGAACCATAAAAAGGTGAGAGAATATGTAAAATGTTATCCATATTCCACCCAGCGAGTGCCATATTTTTCATTAATATAGTTTGAGAGTATAAAAGAAAATACTGTAACTTTACACCAGTAGGTCTCAAAGACACAAGACAAAGCTTATGCAATTCACTGAAAAATGTAGTGTTACAAAATGCTGGCATATGTGTGCAGCTGACAAAATCTGGAACCATACTTGCAGAGTGAGGCTGACAATCTTGGAGTGGAACCAGGAGCTCTAGTAGCTGGAGGGGGACCCTTTTGGAGGGCAGAGAGAAGCCTTGACTAACCCCTTGATTGTCCCCGCAGGGATGCTCTGGTGCCCCCCTGATGTCCATCAAGCCCTCCCCTGTAAGTATATACATCCCCAGCCGTAGATTAAATAAGCCCTGTATTCTTCAGCATTGCCATAGAGATTCCCCCATGGAGAAGTGCCCTATCTTCTTTTTTTGTGTAATTCATTTTCTATTGAAAATCCTTAACTTGTCTGAGCATTGTAGTAATTTTCCTATTTGAAAATAATCCTGGGTTTGCCCATGCATTTCAGTCATTTCCCATTGAAGAATCTCCAGTTGCTTGTGCAAATCCCTAGTATATATTTGGCAGTAAATCAATTAATTTCCACATCGTGAGCCAAATCAGAGCTGTTTGCTGGCACGAGATTCTCTTCAAGGACTACCCGTGGACTCAAATACAAAGGATCACTCTGGTGTATTCCCCACCCACTTTCCCAGAATTCCTTATTAGAGGCTCCTGTACGCATCTGCACGCACGCATCAAGTCGTGAGCCAAGTCAGAGCTGTTTGCTGCCACGAAATTCTCTTCAAGGACTACCCGTGGACTCCAATAAAAAGTATCATTCTGGTATATCATTGGAAAGACATTTATAGATACTATATGCTAATTTGGACACTTGTATATATTATATTTGGCCCCTGAAATGCTATTTTATATATTTTAGGTGTATATGCCTTGCCCTCTTTCCCAGAATTCCTTATTAGAGGCTCATGCATGCATCTACACACGCGCATCAAGTCGTGAGCCAAGTCAGAGCTGTTTGCTGCCACGTAATTCTCTTCAAGGACTAACCGTGGACTCCAATACAAAGGATCATTCTGGTATATCATTGGAAAGACATTTATATATACTATATGGTAATTTGGACACTTGTATATATTATATTTGGCCCCTGAAACTCTATTTTATATATTTTAGGTGTATGCCCCGCCCACTTACCCAGAATTCCTTATTAGAGGTTCCTGAGTGCATCTGCGCGCGCAAATCAAGTCGTGAGCCAGGTCAGAGCTGTTTGCTGTTCGCTGGCTCGTATGGCCGACAGCCCAGCCAGCTAACTTTCTCAGCTCTGCCTCTAGCACACCTCCTCTGCCGTCCCACTTTGCTTGCACCCGAGCTGGGTTTTGACACCAGCTGGTGTCGGTCTTAAAGATTCACATCCAGCCTGCCACTAATCGGAAACCTGTATGTGTCCAGTTCGATGCAAGCATGCCCGAAATTCAGGTAACGAGAAGCTCCAGCACTTAACAGTTGTGTTTGAATTGTATACACAAGTGAACACTCTGGCACGAGCCAGACGCTGTTAGAACTAATGTACCAGCACTTTTGATTAAGCACTTCACTGGGTCTCGATTGTGTAAGACCAATAGCGTGGCAGTAAGCCGCGAAACATTTGAAGGCACTGGGAGTGTAAGTTGAATGTCTGATTCATATAACAGTCTACCCTAACCTCATGGCGAGTGTTATATGGACAATCTCTTATTGATCGTAGCCTTGTATTTAAGACTTTTTGTTTTGAGTTTGTAACATCTAACATAAACAAAAGAAAAAAAAAGAAGAAAAAAATGGAGCATGAGTTTGTGCAGTTCGTTTCTAGATCCAAGAGGCAATACCCTCTCCTTCCAATAGACGAGTTGATGGAAACTGGGACCAAAACCCCCACAAACATAATTTCCCTCGTGACTCCATCAATGCATTGACACACAATATTACAATTTCACACCTTAGCACGGAATGAACTTGGTCTGAGAAAACTTATAAAGGCTTGCAGCCAGGAGAAAACAAAACTTTCTGATTGCTATGTGATTCTCATAGCTGCCACACCTTTTACTCACAGGCTTGCTGGCTTCTGAGTCTTCTTGTACTGATCCATCTCGGCATATCTTTGCTGCGAGATTAAGGCCTGTAATTAACACTCTATAGGTGGTCTAGCAGGAATAAAATAAAAGAGTGCTCCTCCACAGTGACCAGCCAAAATATGGCAGGTCCCCTGCAGAGTTGCAAAGTGAGATCGTTAGCAATGGACAAAAAAGACATAACGAAAAACATCAATGGAGATGGGGGCACAGAAAGTTACTCAGACAATTATCTGGATAACAGTGGGGAGTCAGAATATGTACCGTTTGAACTTGTAAGCCCCCATAAGAAAGGAGAACAAGTCCTAGGAATTCATGGTGGCAGAGAAACAGACAATGATAAAGGGATGCCCAACATATTTCCTCTCAATGCAGTCACTGATCCAGAGCTTTCAATACAACAAAGCATTAAAGATTGCATTCATGTACCTAGTCGGTCACCCTTAAAGGTAAACTGCCTACCCACTCCCCACTTTGACACATCCATGAAGGGCTTAGTGGTGAGTACTGAACTGGACAAGCACATTTGCCTTTCCCTTGGCCCCTCAACACCTATACAGTCAAGGGGAGGGGGAATAGACAATGTGAATTTCCATAAACTGGATCACGGAAGCCCCTTTTAACCAAGGGTAGACTTCTCCCTCCCATATCGACCAGATAAACACTTGGAAAAACTCCCTAACACCTCTCTAAAGAGCAATTGCTCTCCACAGTCTGACTTTGAAGAACGTGACTTCAGAAAAAAGACGAGATCATGCTCAAGTCCCTGTCCTTCCGTTCCACCCACAAACACTAATTTTCCTTACAAGGCAGCCCCCCCTTTGGATTCTTCATTCCTTCAAGAACAACAGGAAGCGGAAGCCTCATTCCCAGTACTAACACGGATCCTAAATCTTCTGGACAAGGGGCATGAGCGCACACACAAGGACATAAAGGATTTTAATAATAGATTAATAGATGTCCTCACGATTGTAAGCAAACTTGAAGCCCTCAACTTTTCTAAGGATTTATTGAATAACATCAAACCCGACCCAATCCCTGATCCGTTCCAGATGCCCAAACTATCAAAGGACTTGCAAACAACTGAAAGTATCACTCACGAAATTTCCACTCAAACAGAGCCTTTCCCAGACTCTGAGAACCGGACACAAAAACTTGAGGTCCCACATATTGCGATTAATCAATCCAATGGGAAACCAGAACTGGCCTTAATGGAAAAACTGGCTAACCAAAATGTTGCCTAGTCGGCAATATTGGAAGCCATTTATACTCAATTAGAGGCCATATCCACACAAACCCTCCCTCCGGAACACCCTGCAAAGTCCGGACCAGGAGGCATAGAAAAACCAGATAGTCCCACCATGCTGACAGAAATCTTGGAAGAAGAGGCAAGTGAATCTGGCAGAAAAGTTGATACACAAATAGACAATCAGGAGATTAAGGATGACAGCAATCCCAGATAGTTTGTCTCAAAAACTCTATATGAATGCCCTAAAATGAAACTCCTTGAAAGACTGTGCCTCTGAAAAAGAAGCCTTCTCTCTACATAAGGGCAATAAAATGAGAAAAGCCAAAGCCAAAGGGACTCCCCAAAACATATCTGAAGAGGCGACTCCTGAGAAGAGCGCACTTTGGACCTAACTCAATTAAATGAGGCAAGAAAAAATTCTCTAGGGATGGTTGACAACTTAGTTAAATCCGCCTCGCCCACATCTACGGATAAGAATAATTTAACGGACGGCGCAGAAGGAAATATTTTCTGCCAAAGGGAAGGAGGACATTTGGCCAGTGACACCCTTACCTTAGCCTTGAAGTCAAAAACGTATTCCAAAAATGTTAAGGAGAAACATAAATCACTTCAAGTTGAACATTTCTCAGCTACCTCTCAAAAAAACCTACTTAACTTTTTTCTAAAAAAAAATCGAAGGGAAATCTTTGTGAAAAAGAGCAATTGAGTTAACATACAATCACAAGAAACGTATCTCCCGCGGATAGGGATTTGGCTTCCCCTATAACGGACGGCTCATCACATAGATCTATACCAGCTAAATCCCTCTCCTTACTTCTAATAATGTCGAGTATAGGCAATTGCAAGAGCCTGGAAGATAACAAAGACACTCAGAAAATTGCAGGAAATCCTACTGGCATGCCGGTGATCAACCGCCAACTCGGCTCCCCACCGGAAACCAGGGAGTAGGTCATCCTACCACAAGAAATAAATGAAGGGGGAGTAGCAAACATGAGGATCCCTCGTACTTTAACTTTGGACCAAAAAGAATATCTAAAGATCGAATTGACTGGCGAGACATCGAGTGAGTTGGCCATGAACGGTATGGGATTGTCAAGGGCACTTAAAGAGCTGGCCGACAAAGAAGCAGAGGCGATGATAAGAACAATCCTGCAATCATTACTCCAAGAGCAAGAGGTAGTAGAAAAAAGCAAGGGGCGACCCATACCATGAACATATTGAGATATGGCCTACTGGACAAACTGAGAGAGAAGTCTGGAGTCTCTCCAAGGAATAATTCTCAACTAAACATCAGCTTAACGGGGAGGGAAGCCCTAAATAGTGGGTCCCCTGCAAATAAGTTTCAGTCTGGAGTTTCCCAATTTGAGAAGGAGGGCGAGGCTTTTCACAAAGACAAAACAGCTAACAAGGTATCCAATTATAACATGGACCAAACACAATGGAGAAAGCCCGTCCACCCAGATTACCCAAGTGTAATCTTATACTACTTATTTGAGAATGATGGCCCGCCTTCTTTAACAAGGGGCAGAGTTCTATCATTATGTAATGAAATCGAATCACTGAGAATGATCTCATCAGATGACATTAAATTGGTGGACTTTATCCACCCAGAGCATCTTGATTGTGTTTGACTGGTCCTATATTCTAGGACTATGTATGAGCATTATTAGCAGCCTCTGATAAATTCAATAGGATTGGCTATGACCTGATCTCCTTTCTCAAGGACAGTAGACCGACACATTGTAGTGAGAAGCCAAGCAATATGAAGGATAGAGGGAGCGAGAAAGCCGACTAGCCCAACTTTACCAAACCAGCCGCAGAGGAAACAAGCTGGAGATGGCTGGCCTTGTCCTTGAGAGATTCCATCGCTCAATTAAGGGGCATGAAGGCTCCCCGTTTTTAACGTGAACACTGTATCAGCACTTTCAAGGAACTCGAGGGGCCATTTTGACCTGTTAAACTCTCCTGAAGTTTGTGAAAAACGAACTCAATACTCAGTGATCTGTTTACAGGAGACCTGGATGACAGGGCTCTTCACATTGGACGGCTACCAATGCTACCAGGACTTGGCCTCACAGGGCCCACTGGCTCACCCCTTTGGGGGATTACTCACTGCAATTCAGATTAAGGGTCCTCTGAAAGTCTGTAAATGTAAATTGGTGGCCACAGGTTTTCTGTCAGTGCTCTTGGCGATAATTTTATTGAAAGATAAAATTTTGCTACTAATCATCAACATTTATTGGCCTGCAAAATCCAATTTAGAAGATGTCTTAAAACCTTTGAATGATCATGTCTCAGACGAAATGTCCAATCACTCTGGCCTGCAAATCATGGTCGCTGGCGTCTTAAATGCAGACCTCCTCACTGATACTCAGAACAGGACCTAGATTTTTTCATCATTCATTGCCCCATGACATAGGGAGAGACAATCGAAAATTAAGGCAAGGGAGGCAATGGATCAGTTTTTTCACAGACTGGGGTTTATCCTCGCCTTATGTCAAAACCAAAAAAATTGTTTTGAAGGCTAAGTATTCAAGTCAAGTATTTGGTGTGGACTGCGAGGACTGTGTGGTCTTTAATTCTGGCTGCAGAGAGAAAGTGATAAGCATCTTTTTCTACCGCGGCTGACAGCTTTCCTTTTCATTGCGGCTGGAAAGAAAATGAAACTTACACGAGCTACGTGCAATGGCTGTGTGGGCTGGCCCATTTAACTTTGCCAGGTGGCTTATAACAATACTAGCCATGCGAAGCACCTGCGCGAAGTGTCTGAGTCAAGTGTTTGGTGTTCGGTGGCTCGGAGAGAGAGCTGAGAGGAGGCTGGGGTTTACTACTCCACGTAAGAGCGCTCAATTTATGAACTTAACGACAAGCAAAGGTGAGCTCTCTTTTGGCATTAAAGTTCAAGCCATTCATCTCTTAAAGCAACACCACTGCTGTCCCTGTTCATCGCTGATTCACGTGCTCGACTGCGACTGCGGGGCAAGACCCTTTGAGCAGTTGTGTGAATTCTCGCAGGCGCATGTGAGACCTTAATTGCTGAATCTCCACTTAACTGCCTTTTGTGTTGCTCGACTGTGACTGTGGGGCAAGACCCTTTGAGCAGTCGAGTGTTTCCTCACACCACAGCAATACTAATGACTGCGCATGTGGGGCACTAAGTGAAGATCTTCTGCTTAATTACTTTCAGCGCTACTCGACTGCGACTGCAGGAGTCAGACCCTTTGAGCAGCCGAGTGCAACACTACATTAAATTATTGTTAACGGCGGTTTTAGGTGAGGCAACGCCTGCTGCAATCCTTTTTTGCTTCAAGGGGACTTGTAACTACAAATGGTGTATAACACCTATACACTAAAAACAAACATGCCTCCCACTTTGAGAACAACTAGCACGTCGCTTATGTTAAAATCCACTCCAGTACGTCGCCCATCGATGAGTGTCCTCAAGCGCAAGATGGTGGCTTCTATGCTTGACAGTGGGGAAAAGAAACAATGTGCTGGAGATATACGAGACTTTTGTAAACCCATGTGTATGACCTCTTTTTATGTGAAAGTAGCTGCTGGTAACTGTACAACGCCCATGGTTGGTTCGCCTGCAATAGTGACCAATAACATTTCGATCATTGATACGCAACTATTGGCGGTAGAAGCTCTGCCAGGTTTGCCACGGCTAAGTCACCCAGAACTGGTGCCCTCAGTGGAACCTCGACCCTCAAATGAGGTAGATGGTGAGAGCACTCCTGCCGTTATTCCTGTGCCAAATTTGGATGGAGGTTTAGAAATCTCAGCTCATAATGTTGGAGTAAATCCCCCTATTTTGACATCTGCCGCTGCTCCAGGTAAATATGTAGAACATTGCAGTGTGTGTATTGGTGACATTTCCATAATTGCGTCTTCTTCTTCTTCAATAAGTGCTCATGACAACAGCTTATACCAGTCGACAAGCTTATTTGACAATTCCTCTAAAACAGTTAATTTGTCACTTGCACCACTTCCCATGTAGGGTTAAACACCTAGGGGCCCAAGTGATCCATCAACCCCGGGTTGACTTCCATCGAGGCCTCTACCCTCACATTTGTATGACATGACCATACAAGCTTTGAACACGACAATTAACACTCTGGTAAAACTGTTTGAAACTTTAGATTATAAAATCTCAGCTCAACCCAAACAGATTGATTTGATCGTGAGCTGGATGAGTGATAACGTGATAAGAGATGTACATCATTTAAACAAAAATACACCAAAGATACGTTTGAAGGACCATGTAAAACTCCATGATGATTTGGTGCAAATGCCGGTTGATGTCATGTGTGAAATTGAGCAGGACAAGTCCAGGGTGTGTGAAAAATCAAAGGCTGATGGCAGTAGCAATAAGATTGTTGTGTTTGTGGATGCAACGAATATCAGTGCAAATAAGTGTGTAAATAAGTCTGTTATTAACCTTGTAATGCAACCTGTGACTATTCCTTGTTCTGAAAGTGTGTTATCTTACAACTCAGTGATCTACCATGAAACTGATAACCCGATAATGGATAAAAACCAGAAGTTGTCTGTAGACACAGAAGGCCATTCAGACAAATGCAAAAAGAAACCTTATAGGCTATTTCAAATCAAAGCAGGAACGATGCGAAGGAGTGGGAATTCAGGTCTAATAAAGAAAATGAAGAATCATATGCTTCCCCCCTCGCGTTCTAGAGCCAATCTTAAACAACTATTGAAATGTGTAACGTCGCAGGTGAATCCTGGGTCCATTTTGAAAACAAATGTTTGTAAAAAATTGCCTAATGCACCCGCACATTCAATGCAGATTGTACCCGTTGTCCCTCTAATTTAGGATTACCAACCATTGAACAAGCTCATTTTGTCTATCTCTAATCAGAACCCTACCTCCATTGACACTCCGGATGCTACCACAGCAAGCATTGTCGAGACTCCAGATGCTGTCAAAATAAGTACTGTAGAGACTCCAATTGCTGCTTTGGTGTTGAAGTGCCTTGTGGAAGTGGGTGCCTTGGCGCTACTCGACGGTAGCACAACATCTAATTCTATTCAGAAATGAGTACTAACGACAATTCACAAAGCCAGTAACAGCTCCGTCATGACAGATATTTGTGAGCAAATTGAATCTTTCATTCAGCGATACATTGATTTCCAACGCACACATGTGAACACGTAATTCAAACAATCTCAAATACCTGTGAAAAGCCAGGTTCCCTGTCCATTGGCCAAAGCCATACAAACTATTGATGTTGACACTTTAGCAGCTCCAGCTAAAACAGCAATTGTAACTGATGTGATGCACTCATCTAGTGCGGTGCACTATAATCAGGAAGTAGACACTAATTCCAATGTATGCAGTCTCTCAAGAACAGGTGAGTACATAGACCAGTGGTGGACCTCCGATCTTCACAGGTTGAGATATGTCAGGTCAACATGCCGATGTTAAGCAGGAGAGAGTGCTTTCCAATCTCTGAAGCCCTCTCTTCGCAATGTCACGCTTCCAAAAATGCTGATTGGGCAGCTCAGTTTATATTCCAGGAGGCTCAGTCACATGTGGGGCAGCCAATTGATAACCAAATTGCCAAAGCAGTTCAAAGTTACCAACTATACTCTGACACGTTGACTCGGGTCCCTTTACTGCCCAACTGCCCAAGAAACACTTGCCTAAACTGAGACTCGTTTCCAACTCCGATTCCCAAAAAATAATCTCCAGGCCTAGAGACTCTGAGATATTGAGAATAAGCACAAAACAAGCCAAAACCAATATGGCTAATAAGAAACGTGCCAATTTCTCTGCCGAATTCTTAAGTGTCGTCCTGCACCTTTCATTGCCTATACAATGAACAGAATGAGCATTCTCGCTATTTTTGATGAGTTTAGCACGCTGAAAGGTATAACATCAGCGGATATCAACCAAGTTGATTTTGTTCAGGGCAATGACAACTCGACTGCTAGAATATGGCTGCAATCCCATTACATAAGAAATGCCTTATGGCAGGCAAGGATGGAGAGCTTTGCTCTGGGTTTTGTCCTAGCAATTGATCAGTTTACATTGGATACAGAGGGCAACTTAATTCTTCCAACCCTTCCTACGAGCTCCGAGAGAGTTAAAACTCATAACAACATCTATGGAGTAAGCCAATCAAAAAACGAGAAATCAGTTCAGCGTCTCTTTCCAGACAAGACCAACCATAATCGAAACTCATAACCAAGAATCGAACCCAGTAAACATAATATTCTAACAATTAGTTGGAACACATGTGGAAATACACATCTTTTTGATGAAAGTTTGGCCGTTTCGTCCAAGTATGACATAATCCTATTACAGGAGACGTGGTTAAAAGAAAAACCAGTCTGGGAAGACTATTCCATTGTCTTCCATCCTACCAAGGCCTCGGCCCAGTGGCGCCCTTCATCGGGCATGTTAGTTGCAATTAAAAACCGCAGGGACTGGCATCTCATGTGGTGGGCTGCTCCAAATCCTTTTCTACTACTCACCAAGCTCGAACATGACTGAATTGGAATCCTCAATCATTACTGGCCTTTCAGAATCAGGTGGCAAATTGCAATCAGGATACCATAGCGACAAAGAATGACTATACTACCCAATTACACTGTTACCGTGAGAGGGTAATCTCTCGTTCACAAGTTCAATTTCAACTGCGGCACAAATTCGATCCCTTGGTACAATACAAGAAGGCACTTCTGCGCAAAAACAAAAAGCTTGTGGCTTCTTCTAATTGTGCGAACAAACATGAACGGCTATGTGCATTACATTGTCAGTATCGCAACTGGATGCGCAGTCATCAAATACAGCAGTTGCAAACTAATGGTGAAAGCATGTTGAGAAGTGTTTGATGCAAGAACTCCACTCGAACCTGGGCTCTAATAAACACTGCAAACCCAAAAATCAGTCCAGATCAATGGTGTCAGTGTGTCAGACTGGATAACACACTTCTCTACCCCATATCAAAGGCTGACATGCCGCGAACCTCATGCTCTCATGGAGTCGTCCAATTATGATTGCCTCACTATTGATGAGGGGGACATTCTTGTAGGAATTAAAAAACTTAATAATCCTCATGCCCCTGGCCCTGATGGGCTAAGCAATTATGTTTATAAACAAAATGACAAATTATGGCCTAAAATTCTCCCAAAAAATTTCGATCAAATTTTGGCTGCCAATAAGATCCATTCCTCCTGGCTGTCTGCAATAATTGTACCAATTTCTAAAAGGAGAGATCTGTCTGTGGCTACTAATTACAGGCCCATCTCTCTCTTGGATGCCCCTGGCAAGTTGTTTGCTAGAATCATACTTAGATATTTCAACAACTGGACCCGTGATGAGGGTATTAGAGATCCCTTCCAAACAGGCTTCATTTCTGGGATGGGCACTTGTGTTAATATTCTGACATTATCATCTATCATCCACAGTCATCAAATCAGAAAACAAGCGTTGTATGTGGCATATATAGAACTAAAAGCTGCTTTTGATTAAATTTCCAGAGAACTGCTAATACACAAATTATTGCAACAAAGTTGTCCACATTATATAATTTCCCTTATTAAAGATCTGCATGCGAACAACACGATGCAGGTTAGATTGTCTGCTGACGGGAATCTCTCAGCTCCAATCAACGTTCATCGTGGAGTAAGATGGAGATGTACTCTTGCATCTGCCATTTTCACTTTTTTCATTTCTGATGTTTTTAAGGTCTTTCAAAACATACAAACTGACCCGCAGAAATTGGCCCAAAAACAAATACCATTTTTAATGTGTGCAGATGACTTGGTCATTATATCTAAAACACCAAGTGGACTCCAAAATGCATTGGATGCGCTTGCTAAATACACTCAAGACAACTTCTTAACCATTAATCTTGATAAATCTAAGATTATGGTATTTAATGTATCATTCAAGCACAAACCCAAGGGGAATATGTGGACTCTCAGAGAACAAAGCTTGAAAGTGGTTTGCATCTACACCTCTCTGGGTGTTCAAATAGCTAGTCAACGAGCACCCGAAACTAATAAACAGCTTCTGATTGATAAGGTCAATGCAGCCAAGCACCAAACCAACATGATCCAAAGGGCATACGGCAAATTCTCAGCCTTGCCTGCACTGACCTATTATCAACAGAAAGCCACGTCCATCTTACTTTACGCCGCCGAAACAAGACCCATCTTGAATGAGGAGTTCTGGTCTATGTTAGAAGGGAAATATTGGCGAGGAGTCTTTAATTTGCTAAATTGTACTCCACTCCCTCTAATCCGATATGAACTTGGTCTTACCTCATTGTTTAGCAGATATACTTGGCACGTGATTGCATTGTTCAGAAAGTGCATCATGGCCACTCAAACTAACTCAGCAATGGGATTTCTAGCTGATTACGTGTTCACGTCAACTGATCTGTTCATGAGCATATGACAATCCTAAATTATTCAAGTGATGGCTGAAATAGATGTATCTTTAACCATACTGCTTCAAAATCTCATGCAGGTTAAAACCAGGTTATATGCAATGGACTGGGCTAACAATTGCGAGAAGTGTACTAAATATCGCGATGGATATTTTTGGATGACACCAAAAGAGAAGATCTACAGCACCTGCTGACGGAGTGAAAAGCTCTGTTACTGCAGTGTCAACGTCATAATAAAGCAATTTCGATCAATATGAAGTTAAAACTTCCACCACTTTGTGGCAGATGATCTATTCTGGCTTCTCTGTCAAAGTGAGAATTCGAACCTTAGCGCTTTTGTATGAACTTAATTTGCAATAGAATACTGTGGTAATTGGTTTAGAGACTTAAAACTGGCCTCAGGTTTCGAATGTCTTACACACAAACTTAATGTTGCTCTCTATTATGCAAACTTCCTGTTTTGTTTTATTTTATTTTATTTTACTTTATTTTAGTTCTGAATTTGCACAGGTGTGTAATGTTATGCTGTGATCCTTTCTTTTATGATCCTTTTTATGCTTTGAAATGATGAACAAATTTCAAGTGTTCTAAATGTTGTAAAGTTGATATTTTTCAGCTATAACAATAGAAATAAAAATAAAAAAAAGGACTGGACCTCCCTAACCTGGTCGAATGGGGTCTATTTATCCACGATAGACTACATATTTGTCTCGCAATTCTTACTGGACGCGGTCTCAAATTTTGAGACACTCAAATCAAAACATAGTGACCACAGTATGCTTATGATATCTATATCCTTAAGGGTACAGCTTTTGGAAGAATCAAGAATTACTGGAAATATTGAAATGATAGTGTGGATAGAGACATACTTTGGGGAAAATTGAAATTGTTGGCTATTCCCGACAACCTTCTATCGATTCTAATCCACCTTCATCGCCGCCCCCGAGTCCAGATCAGGCTAAACATGGATGGTCTTCTCTCTCGCAATGGCATAAAACAGGGCTGTCATTTTGCCTAGACTCTTTTTAACCTCTATGTATCAGACTTGGGGAACAGCCTAGACAACAGTGCCTTCATTCCCCCAAAAATAGGTGACACGCAAGTGGCATGGATAGTCTATGCTGATGACTTTTACTAGACCAGTCCCCTAAAGGTGTACAGCGTTTGATAACGTCTTTCTATACGTATATAAGTGCAAATAAACTTACCATTAATGGAGCTTAATCCATCTTCATGACCTTATCAAACAAAAAAGGGATAAAAAAGGGAAATAGATTCTCCTGGTTCTTAAATAAAGAAATATTGCGTGTGCAATCAGCATTGATATATTTGGGCTTTACAATATTTGACAAACATAGCCAATGCCTGCACCGAGAACATCTCATGAATAAAGAGAGGACCTTATCAGCACAACTAAAAAAAATAGATAACAAATTTGGCAAATGTTCACCTTATCCTCTGCTGCATTATTCCAAACTAAAATTGACCCCAAAAAAGGTCTATGGGACCGATTTTTTTTTCGGATGATGCTACTAAAGAACTCTCTAAAATTGAGTCTAAAATACTAAAAGGAATCATGTATTGGTTACCAAAATCAGTTCCTGTAAAGGTATTGCAGTATGAGCTAGGACTGCTTACGTGGAACTTCTGGGTGTCATGGCGCAAAGTGTCCCTATACAGAAGATTAATCTGTGATTCTTATATAGAATTGTGGGTAAAGGTCTCAAGAGTGGCCAATCAGGACTAGATCACCTGTTAAAATTGGAAGCCTTGTGGGAGGAACTTTTCCAGAAACTAGGGTGGGAAGGGAGACCCTACTCAAGAACCCGATGCACGTTAAAAAATGGTTCCAACGTGCAGACTGGGCCAAAACCTCTGAAAAGGTTGCCAGCCTTAAACTATATGGTCATCTAGTCACCCACCGGAAGGCGGTAGACCACTTGGAACCCTACCTAATGAAGTATCCCAGTCGGGCCATGCGTAATGAGACTATGAGATTTCGCTTCAATGTATGTGCCACGGGTGAAGTTTTCCTGTAGGTTTTGCCATCATCCTAAAGAAAAAGAAGCACTTTGTCATTTATTAATAGAATGTAAGTCATTAATGACAGAAAGAATAGAATATTTCTCCAAATTTGTAAACTCAATTGAAGGGATTATATCTGACATGTTATGGTGGGAGATGCTGCATGGATCTGGGACATCTCTTAAGATAGCGTTTGTCCGATTTAAAAAAAATGTTTGTAACATGTTGTAAATCATCACTGTGTTGTAATCATGCATTTACTTTGATTAACTGTGAAAGAACATCAACTTGAGGAGACAGGTTTTCAGTTCCACTCTTTAATAACTTAATGTGTCTCTTTTTTCTCTCTTGCAATGGTGTTCATTCCTTGTAATTTGGAGGAAAGGAAAATCTAATTTCCACTATTATGAAGTGTTCATTCTGTGATGTCTCGAGGATTCAATTATGTATTTTATCTCTTTTAACTTTCGTAAAGGTTTGTTTACAAGCCAAAACAATAACAGAAATAAAAAAATACACATTTATTTCACGGGACTGGGATAGTTGAAATTCAAAACGATCTCTTCCCACTGTATTGTTTGCTGCTATAGTTCTAAAGTGTTGCCCCAAGAATTACTTTCATTGTGAGCTGAAAACAAATTGGTATGTGTGTTTAAATGGTATCATATAAAACACATTTCTATTTGCATCTGTCATTTTAAACACATCCCGATTTTCCAATTGTGTTCTATCATTTTCCCCAGAGCCTACCTGTTATGTGCCTCTGCCAATTTAGCTAAACACTGAATTTCCTGTTGTGAGTTCCCCATTGACTAGAGCTTGCCTGTCATTTGCAGCCTTAGTAAAAATATTTTCATTTCCCTGGAAATTTAGCTTACCCTTTTAAAAACCATTTTTTCCTAATCTGTTCCTTTTCCCCTACTGTATTGTGATAACGAATTTCTAATTGTATTCCCTTTCCATTTGGCCATGCATTGCATTTTTAAAATTGATGTTCCTATTGTGTGCTGGCTAGTATGTTCTGACGCCCTATTTGTCTTTAAGAAGAAACAGCGCAAAGTCCCTTTTGTGCTGTCCCATAGCAGTTGTCCTAACTAAGTAAAAAACCCATTTTAATCTGGTGCAGAAAAATGTATTGGCCCATTCATTGCTGGCTCCCCATATTGTTTCTAAACGCCCCACTCAAAATCCGATTTTAATCTTGCGTTCCCATTCCTTGCCACTGCTTTCCCTTCAAAGCTGACAAGCCTAGTGGAGGTGTAGGGGGGCTGAGGGTTGCTGGTACTCAAGAATCCTTTGTGTCCAGATGCACTTTCTAGTGGGCTGCATTCATTTTCATGGTGTTTTAAACGGTCTTGAAAGTATTGGTGAGAGAAGTAAAAAGTAAATCCTGTGCTATACATGTTTGAGTTTTCTCAGTGTGCCGCCTGACTGAAAAAAATACTCTGTAGTTTGTGTTGCCACACCTTGTTGGCCATTGTAACTGTTTATTCAATGTTACCATTAAATCGTAAATTAACAAAATATTCATTGATAACACACCGGCCTGGTTCCTAGTTTACTGTGAAATGGTGTGGTTGTGGAGGTTGGTAGACCTCCTAAAAAACTAATTTGTATTTTAAAAATAAAAAGCGTTTTTATTGTGCGCCACATTTGTTGCGGGCGAAAGAGATCCCTGACTTGCTTGGGCTGTATAATATATTGCGACAAACTTGGGGCTCATAGTCCGGGATTAGGGAAGTGTTTTCACCTGTGACAGTATAGCACAGTGGACTAGCCCATTGAAGGTATTGTTACATTTAGTGGATAGTAAGCAGTGTTATATTATCAAACCTGCGCCCTGGGTGTCAAGGCGGTGTATCTAAATAAAATATTGTGAGCATAAACTAGGCAGGAGCAGGGTGGAGATTGTATCCTTGCATAGACAACCCATCAGGTGCAGAACACTCTTCACAATGAGCATCATAGAAATTAAGATGGCTAGGAAGCACCATCTATACAAATTGTTCATTAAGGGGAAATGGGCAGAACAGGAACATGAGGTCTGGCAATCTAGAATAATGAAACAAGTGACCTTCATAAATCTGGATGTGTGGCAGGACAGTGGCCTGTTACATCAAGCCCTGACAGATTTTTATGTGACGTAGACCACCAAAGATGAGCAAATTAAAATGGTCAAGCTCACTGCTTATATGTACTTCTACATGAAGATCATGGAAGAAAGGTACCAGGAGAGTGTATCCTCTGTGCAAAATCAATCTTAGCATTTGGATCAAGCACAGAGAGAGTTAAGGCAGGTAAAGGAGAAGGTGCTACAGAGCCAAAATTCAGAGTTAGAATTAGGAAACATCATTCAGCAGCTAAACAATGAGTTTGCAGCACAGCAACAAATTCATTCAGAACGAGAGTCCCAATTCTCTGCACTGAAAGAGGAGTGCCAAGAAGGAGTTGATAACCTGAAAGAGAGTGAACTAAAATTGAGTCAACAAGTGGCGTAAATAGATTGGGCCTCATTACAACCTTGGTGCTAAGTGCACCAACTTTACCACCATGGTGTAAACTCTGTTTACACCATGGTGGATGGCGGATTTACCGCCCCATTCCAAGGTGAGTGGGGTGGTAAATCCCCATTTCCCATTTTCCCTTCCCCATTCCCATTTTTGCCCCATAGGGCATAATGGGAGGGGGGAAGGCGCTAATTACGCCGCCGTAAATTACGGCGGCGTAATTAGCACCATGGCAGGTTAGCGCCATGGATTTTAACGCCTGCTAAAAGCAGGCGTTAAAATCAGAATCAGGCGTTAAGGGTTAACGATGGCGTTAACCCTTAACGCCTGAGTTGTAATGAGGCCCATTGTGCTTAGAGAACATGTGCCCTTTTCAAAATAAGATCAAGCAATTGAAAGAAGAGAATAACCAGTTGATTATTATAGAGGGTAATTCCCAAGCGGATTTTGACCAGGAGCGCCTGAAGTTTAGCGCTATGAAACAGCAGAGACATAACCTCAGTGAACAGAATAGCACACTGTATCAGGAAAAAGAGGCCCTTAATCAGGAAGTGTGCCAGTTGAAGGCAGACCTGGAGAAAGGCGAGTCATGTTTTCAGGAACTGACTGACATAAAAGTAGAGAATGAAAAAATTAATGGGACATATGGGACAAATAGAATTTGACCTAGAGAAGACAACACGGATCAAAAATGCACAGAGTGAGAAGATTAGTCTCCTGCAAAAGAAGAGGCCCCTTGTGAGGAGAAGAAGGGACTCCATGGTCAAGTAGTGGAACAAGGTAAGGTCATAGGAGCCAGTCAAGCCCTGCTAGCAGAGTACAAAGCTCAGGCCTCTGAATACTACCAAGATATAGGGGCTGAGAAAGATAAAACAGAGAGATTAGAGAAGGAGCGGTCTATATTTAATCAGGTCTTGAGGAACCCCAAACAGTTAGGCAATAGAAGTGCAACCCCTCATCACAGGGTGATGTTCTCTGAACCAGGTGCCTAAAGCCAACTCACCACCTTGTATGTGCAAGGCGCTGCTAACTTCATGCCTATTAGTTCATAAGAACAGGGAACTATGAGGCAGCTGGACTCAATTGGCCTAGCATGATTGAGCTGGCAGGTCAGCCCCCATCAGATATTGATGGACATGCATCGTTGATTGGGTTTCAAAATATTATGGTGAACACATCTGACCAGGAGGACTCCTATGAAGAGAAGATCAGGAGTTAGACTGGCAGGTTACAAAGGGACCATCTTTGCAGATAAAGACGTTTAGGCCCCAAAAGAGCATCCTGAAAAACTCCACACATTCAGGGATGTGGGGAGGGCTCTCCACCAACCCCAGGGGAAGGGAGGAGTCAGATGAGTACTCCGCTGCACAAAAGGGAGCCCAAAAGAAGTGACCAAGAGAGCTCACCATACAGCAGGTGAGAAGAGACTAAACCCGTCATTCTGGGAGAGACTTCCAGTCTCAAAGAATCAGGGAGCACCCACAGGATAGGGACTGGACCACAAATAGTAGCTGCTCTGAGTCTGAGTGCGAATGGACTCAGGTGCAGCAGAAAAGGTAGGCTGCCAAATAAAAGAGAACTCTGGTAAAAGACCCCATTGGTCAAATAAAAGCCATCAGAAACGTCATGACTCTTTGCCACAAAAATGCCAAGTATTCATTCTGGGAGCATCTGGAGCTGTATGACCAGATGATGATGTAATTTGGCATCAAAAATGACCATTATTCCATGGAGTTTTTCAAGTGGACATTCTCCCCAGAATACTCCAGCTTCTTTACTGGGCTGGAGGATCAAAATAATTAATGATTGTCTACCTACAAGACGGCCATCTTGAAATACTTCTCGGTGCACAGGAATCCCCAGGAGGCTCGCAAGGCAGCTCTCAGACCCTTGGGAATCTTCCCTCTGGCTCTTCTCAGCTGTATCTTCTGTGGAGCTGTCAAGAGTCTCTGTCCTCTTCTCTTTCTAACCCTTTGCAACCCTTCTTAGCCTCCTCTTCCTTCTTCTCATTTTTCTCCTTCTTCTTTTGGAAGAGATAAGGGCCGGCTCCCCCGGAGGCCTCCTTGACTGAGTTGGAACACCACAGACAAGAGGGCAATCCGGGGAACCAGCCCCAAACAGGGAAAAAGCCCAGGGCTAAAAGAAAATACCCTGTGTAGATTGCGGAAGGTCCTGCAGGTTTAGCCAGGTAGTGTGGAGAAGCGTAGTAACTGAGATACTGATGCAGGCTGGAACCAAGGCAGAAGGTGTACTGCCACTGTTAACTATGAGGATTGAACAAGGAAATATGGAAAGGCCACAAGGAAAAAAATGCCAACATGGAGAAAATAGAGAAAGAGAGGGTTGCAGATGCAGAAGAGACTGGGAGTTGGAATGAGAGGAGGAGCTAGTCACACCGCAGCCACGACCAAGAGAAACCAGGTAAGGCTGCAGACAATGCTGACTCCGTTAGGCAAACAAAGTGAGCGCGAAGTGGAAAATTAAACAAGGAGAGAGGAACCAAAGTGGATCGCTGCAGCAACCGGCTCCTCAAGGGAAACCAAAGGGGGCAAAAACCGGCTTCTGGCAACAAGAAGGAAGAAAGAAGAGAAAGACTGGTGTTGTTGGCTCCGCGGATGACACCAAATGGGAGAGCGCGAGCTGAGACACACCCCTGAGGGCGTGATGGAGAGAGTAACAGAAAGCAGCAACTCGGAAGCACCAAACGCTGAGGGAAAGCAACCACAGAAGGCAGGGGAGGCACAGAGTAACAAGAAGTGAACTTAAGAGCGTAGAGCAAACACAAGTTGCAACACTCAGATCATGGGGCGTGGCCTGACTATATGGTGGAGAGAGAACCAAGGGAAGGCTAGACCGCTGCAACCGGTAGAACATGATGTCCAGCAGCTACCAGAGCCTCCTACGCTGCCATGCCTTCCAGAGGCGGAGCGTCACAGTATGTCCCCTCTTCATTGGGGTACCCCCTGGTTTGCCTAGATGTCATCTATGAAACTAGCGAATGAGACGAGGGGCATTGATATGCTGTCTGGGTTCCCAGGTTCTTTCAGCAGCAGTATAGCTCTTCTATTGTACCAAGTATTGCAGGGTACCATGTTTGTATCTGGAATCTATCAACCTGGCCACTTCGTACTTTTCCGGCTTCAGATTCTGTGGTACTGGCAACCAGGGTAATTGACGTCCATGCAGATAAGGTAAATATTCCTTCAAGTGGGAGGTATGAAATACCGAGTGTGCCCTTTTCAGCCTTTGTGGTTGGCGTAGACATAAGGCAACTTGATTCTCCTTAGAGACGATGTGATAAGGCACGATATACCCATCGGGGCAGGTATTTGGTGGACAACCTCCTATGGGGGTCTTGTCTTCTCCTTTGGTCGTCGTATTTCTTGTATCTTTTCTTGCTGGCTTCCAGGGTTTTAAGGGCTTCCCTTTGGGTACGCTTCATGCCCTCTGGGTGTTGGTCTACGGTTGGAGCAGTGGTGGGAGTCATCCCAAAGTGGGGAATGTGTCTGGGAAGATACCGGAAGGTAAGGAAGAAAGGACTCATTCTGATTGAGGAATGCTTGGCATTTTTATAAGTAAATTCAGCCATATGCAGGTGTTATACCCAATCCACTTGTTCCTAAATACAGAAGCAACAGAGATATTGCTATAGAGTGGCATTGCAACACTCTCTCTGACCGTTGCTCCGGGGGTGGCAACCAGAAGACAATGCTCGTTGGATACCCAATTGCTTACATAGTGTCGACCAGAACTTTGAAGTAAATTGTGATCCTCGGTCGGAGACTATGGTGTGTGGTAGACCATGAAGGCGGAAAATGTCATGAGGGTATACTGAGGCAGTTTCGGGTGCCAGAGGCAATCCTTGTAGAGGAGAAAAATGCACATGTTTGCTGAAGGAATCGACCATGACCATGATGGTAGTGTACCCTTGAGATGGGGGAGGTTGATGATAAAATCAGTGTAGATGTGTTTCCACAGTCTCAACGGCAGATCTTCTTGCCGAATCAAACCAATGGGTCTCTGGGTTGGGTGTTTGTTTGCTGCACAAATAGGACAACCTGACACATAAGCCTTTACATCCTTGTGCATAGTCGGTCACCAGAAATGTCTTGCCAGGAGGTCTAAGGTTGTTTTTGGCTCTTGCGTCCTGCATTTGGAAGGTTGACCAAGAGATGGCTCGTGTCTGTCATTCTCTTGATGGAAGGAACAACTTCCATTCATGAAAGCATAAAACTCTCCTTTCTTTCCAGAGACAGTCTGTGCTGACTGGGGACAGACCTAAGGTGGGTCGCTTGTTGCACTTCCTGTAAAAAGGTATTGATCTCTCCCAAAAACCTCTTGCTGGTTAATAAAACTTCACATTCTTGATATTGGCCAGTATCATCTCCCAGACCTCAAGACAGAGCATCAGCGAGAATGTTTTCTTTGCAAGGCAGGTAGGTAATATCAAAGTCAAACTGATAGAAGAAATAAGCCCAGCGGGCATGACGTGAGTTGCAGCATTCCATATGTTGTAAAATTCTCAGGTTGCTATGGTCAGTACGTACAAAAAAAGGATGAGATGCACCCTGCAGTAAATGCCTCCACTCTTCACAGGCCTGAAGAATGGCCAATAGTTCCTTTTCAAGTGCTGAATAATTTCTTGTGCTAGAGGTAAGTGTCCCGGAGTAGTAGGCCACTGGGTGTTCGAGGCCGTCTTCCTCTGTCTATAACAGGGCAGCCTCTACTGCCCCTCCTTAAGCATCAGTCTCTACTATAAATGGAAGTGTCTGGTTGGGTTGAACTAAGGCTGGGGCTGATGTAAATGCCTGTTTAAGCACACAGAAAGCGGTGTCGACTTCCTTATTCCATTTGAATGTCTTCCCCTTCTTTAGCAGGGAGGTAATGGGCAAAACAATTTCTGAGAATCCTGGTATGTATCTCCTATAAAAATTTGCTAGGACTAGGAATCGTTGGATATACTTGGTGTTTGCGGGTGTGGGCCATTGAAGTACAGGCTTAATCTTGCCAGGATCCATCCAAACCCCTTCCTTGGAAAGAATGAAGTCCAGATAGGATACCAAGGACGCCTCAAAAGCCAATTTCTTTGGCTTAACCAACAATTGGTGGTAGCGTAAATGCGACAGTATTTTTGCACACGTGTCTTTGATGTTCGCAAGAGTGGATGAAAAGACCAATATGTCGTCCAAATAGACAACCACTGAGGAGAAAAGCAAGTCGATGTTACACTAACCTGGTCTTTGCGGAGGTGTCGGGGCACGGTTGCAGCCCTCCCAGGAATTAGCTCTCCCCCTTCAGGTCTCTCCCCCTGTGGATAAGCTGTGGGCGGCGACAATTGGTGGCACTGCTCCTGCGCGGAACTGAGAAAACGTGAGTGCGCTGATTGGTGACTGTTGTACCTCTCCAACCCTTCTACCCAAGGTGTGATTTCAGTGGGCACGTATCGGCCCATAAAGCTCACCTGGTAAGTATGGAGGATGAGCTTTCCATCCTGCTACTTCTGGCAGGGGCGCTTGTTGGTGGGATCTAGTTCCTTCACTGATCCCTGAATAGTCCAGTCCAGCTGCGACTATGCTCTCCGGGTTGAAGGGTTCCCCTTTCTGTTTTCACTCAATGTCTCTTGTCTCTTCCCTTTTCTGTATTTCTGTCTTGGTATTATTGCTCTCGATGATGTTGTTCATTTCTGAATAACGTTTTCTCCTCAGTTTTCTTCCCAATAGCTGGAAATGCGGGCCAAAGAAAATGTGGAGGTGCAGAACGCGGCCGGGAGAAAGATGACTTAGACTGCAATGTGCGAGAACAGGTGAGTAATGGTTTAAATGAAAGCGCAAGGTTCGGTGGTAGCGTGACCTTAAACGTAATGTATGTTTAGTGTCTAACCTTGCCTTTTGTTTTTCTCTGCAGGTGCTGCAGTGGCAGATGAAGCGAGTTGTGCTGTGGTGTCTACATGAAGATTTCAGCGTCCCCGATGATGTGCAAGGGAACCGCGGTACCCAGAGGAAGATGTCTGCACTCCGGAAGATTGGAGGTGAGCTTCCGTGCCAAGATGAAGACGCGCACAGGTGAGAGCAGGATCCCTAGGTGGTAAGTATGGAGGCAGGAAGCAAAGTTTCCAAAGGTACGTTGAATCCCAGGTGACGGTGAGCATTACGCTGCATGGAGGTGCAGAAAAACGTAAAGCGTCTGTCTTAGGGATCGGAGCAGCTTTTATAGCTGTGATCGTGGGCACGCCCACTATGCTTGGCTTACCTGTCACAACCTGCCACTCCTAGTGAGTCAGCACATGCCAGGAAATCCAATAGCAGTAGCCCCACCCAAGAATACATGTGGGGCTGCTTTAAAGATGAAAGTTCCATGTGAAATACACTATGCACCCGAAATAAAAGTGCCATGTCCATAATAAAAGCATTTCTTTACTCAAATGAATGTCTTGTGTATTTGTTCTTTATGAGCCTGGTGCCAAAGGCGCCAGGACTCTGTCCATCCGGGCCCCCTGTGTGTGTGACCCTGTAAGGTCTGCGTCCTTGGCCCAATGACCATGACAGTCGGCAAACACCTTGTCCATAAAGCGCTGGAAGAAAGCTGGCACGTTTACCAAACCAAATGACATAACCTTATACTCAAAGTTCCCTAAGGGGATTCTGAAAGGGGTCTTCCACTCGTCCCCTTCCTTTATACGCAGCAGAAGGTAGGTTCCTCTGAGATCTAGCTGGGTGAAAACAGCTGCCCCTTACACTGCTTCAAGGATCTCCTTCATCAATGACATTGGGTAATGGTCTCTGACCGTAAGGCTGTTTAATCCAGGGTAGTCGATACACAGCCTGAGCTCCGTAGTACCCTTCTAGGATATGAAGAACATAGCTGCTCCAGCGGAAGACTGTGACTCCTGAATGAGGCAGTTTTCGAGGTTCACTTCTAGGTATTCATTGAGGGCGCTCCGTTCAGGTAATGACAACGGATACTTTCTTCCAAAAGGTACAGATGCCCCAGGGACCAACTCAATCGAACAGTCCTCTGGCCAATGGGGTGGTAACGTACAAGGGATTCTGTCCTCAAATATGTCCGAGTAGTGTTGGTAGTGTAAGGGTATGGACTTTACCACCAAAGTGGAAAAGGACACATTGATTCCCTCTCTGGGAAGACAACGTCGGTCACAGTATTCTGAGAGAAAACAGATGGTATTAGCTTCCCAATCGATCCTAGGGTTGTGTTTCTCTAACCAGGGCATGCCCAAGATAACCGGGAAGTGAGCCGTCCTAGAGACATCAAAAACAATCTTCTCCTTGTGTTGGAACAAGGTCACTTCAATGGTACCATCAACTCCTTCCACAGGAACAAAAGTACTCTTGTTCTGTAGGGTATCTGTTGCTACTTTGCCAATGTGATATCGAGAAAATTACCTGTGGCCCCACAGTCCAGCATGACCAGTACTTCCAAATGCAGCGAGGATTCAAAGGATAACTGGACATTGAAGATCATTAGTCTGTTGTTGCCATTGGTGTCTTCCTGTTGGGTGACATTGCAGGGACAGGCAGATTCACCCCCGAACCTTGCCCTGCTTAAGGTCAGGGAGTAGCATTTCCCTGCACTGGGGAGGAATCTCTGGGCAATTTCTTAGGAGGTGTTTAGACGAACCTCAGTACATACAGAGACCTTGGTCTCGTTGTCTCTTGTGCTTTTCAGGAGTCAAAGGTCCCCGTGCTGTGCCGATCTGCTTTGGTTCATCACCCTGGGCTCTTGTGGGGGTATGAAAGTGTTGACCGTAGAAGGTGGATAGGGTCTGGATTTCCTTCTCTCCTGTCATCTTTCGGTCAAACGGAACTCGATTTGGAGAGTCAAGGACACTTGTTCTTGGAAAGTGTTGGTTCTTGCTACCCTGGCCAATTCGTCCTTAATATCATTGTGGAAGCCCTGACGAAACAGAGTCTGTTGGGTGGGGTCTTGCCATCCAGCGTAAACAGCAAGCTTCATGGAGGAAGAAACGTAAGTCTGGATGACTTGGGACCTCTGCCGGTGGTCAAGCAGGGCTTCAAATGAGGAATACTGCACTTCTGGACAGTTAAATCTAGCCCGGAACAGCTGGATAAAGAGTGCATAGTCGTTCATCGCCGGATCGGACAGAGTTATCAAAGCTGTTGCCCATGCCATGGCATTCCCCACAAGGTTGGAGACTAGGAATCCAACTTGATCTCTGTCCAGTTCATAGGTCCAAGGGCAAAAGGCAAAGTACACCAAACAGGCGTCTACGAACTCCTTGAATGTCTTTGGGTTGTCGTCATATTTCCCAAAGGGAAAGGATATGGGAGACAAGTCACCCCGTAGGTCGTACCAGTTGGTTTTCTGCTGCCTTAACATGGCGTTTTCTGCACAAAGCGACTGCACCTCCACTGTAAGTTCTTGTAATGCGGCAACCAATTCCTGGTATTGTTCTAGAGATGCCATGTTAGTCCGTTGGCGTTGCAAGCTCTCAGACTCAGGAGAATCCTACCGCTGCAACTGGTAGAACGTGATGGCCCGATGCTACTAGAGCTTCCAACGCTGCCATACCTTCCAGGTGCAGAGCATGACAGCCGCCAACAACCTGCAGTGCGGAGAGGATCAGGCACTGAGAGAGTTTGTGCAAGAATTGAAGCAGGCATTTGACCAAACCTCTAGATGGGTGCACACACATAAGAGGGAGGAGTTTATTAATACTTATTTTCATGCTCTCCCTAACGACATCATGACACAAATGGTTATGAACTTCACAATGAAAGGGCCCTGGATTGGGTAATAGAACAGGCTGCCCAGATCTATGGAGTTCAAAATCCAGTGGAAAACACAAATTCTGCCAAAAATCCAAAACCGCCCAACATCCCTGCTGCTGCCAAGGTGGCAGAGGAGAAGAATACCCCCACTTGGACGTGGAAATAGGGGGGCCTAAAAATACCCCTCTCTCTAATAACCCAAATGAGAGGCAGAGGAAACCCTCTGACCAGACCCAAGTGGGTGGAAGCCAGGCAGGGTATCCCATAAATGTATCACCTGACTCTGCTGTCTACATTAGCCCAAGGTAAATGGGGACCAGACCCATCTTGGGATACATATGGACTCCCCCGTCTCAAGAGGGGGGTGAATCCAATCAATTGTATGCCCCCAGGAAAATGTCCTTTCAACTTCCCTCCAAATTTCCCACAAATTTTCCCACAGGAGAGCAGTAATATACCACCCTCCAATTTAAGTTTCTTCCCCAGGTACCCTCAAAACCCCAACGTTCAGAACAATCCTCTTCTCTCCCCCGCTTTCGGGATTCTAAACCCTCAAATCAGGGCAAAGGGAGACCAAGGATGGAGGGCTACCAGGGAAACCCTCAATACCCAAGCTACTCTGGAAGAAAGAAAGTTACCCTTTTAGAGAGCAGCAAAGGTTTGATCCTAGACCCCCATATGAACCAGAGAGGATGTCACAACTGGAACACAAGGTCCAAAGTTTGGCCCAAAACCTGAGATGTATGTTGAGGGCTCAGCAGAGCCCTCAAATGAACATTGCTGCCCAGAACAGCCCCAACCCAGTGTCTGGTACCCTGGAGCAATGACGGGGAGAAAACCTTGACAGTCAGCAGTTTCCAGAGGAGGAGGCCCAGGTCATGGGGGATGCAAAGCCCTAGAGGAAACTTCCTTCCTCACCCATGAAACACCCCTAGAAACCTCCTACCCCCGAAAAGCTGTAACCTAGGGAACAGAGAGCCAGTAGGAGAAACCAAGGGACAAAGAAAACCCATTTTGTGGTGGAAGTCTGCTTCCTCCAGTTTGAACGGGAAGAATCCCTGGAGGATTCGGGGAAGAAAGTCTTCTCTTTCAAGATCGAGGAGATTCCTCCCAAAGAAAAATGGGTCCCAAAAGACCCTTACTTAGACTAGGTAAGTATGGGGTCTGTCCCAGAACCACCTATTCCTGTACCCCAAAATGGTCACCCTGATGACTCAGAAATCAATGAGGGCTCCTCCCTCAAACGGGCTCAAGTGACTGTCTCGAGGAAAAGGGGGACATCACGGAATCAGGGGAAAAGGGGTTTCCCAAATCCCCCAAATCTCAGGCTGCCAAATTTTCCTTACTGATTCCCAGACTTCGACACAGAAAACTGCCCAAGATCACATAGTGTTGGAGTTCAAAATAAATAAATTAACTACCCAGCTGGCATAAAATTCACATTTCCTTTGCCCCTTGAGGAGAGGGAAGGTATGTGTTATGCCTCTGTCAAGGTACAAGGCCAGTGTGCATTTTCAGTACCGGGGATACAGGATCCCATGCCAACCTTCTGTCCAAAAAGGCATTTGATCGAATCAGTTCGGGAAGTGGGGAGAGTGACCAAGTTCCCCTCAGACCTCTTCCTGAACAACTTTAGAACTTCGATGGAAATTACATTCCCATCGACGGGACTGTGGATCTGGAGATCAAAATTGGCCGACGTAGGGTGAAGCATCCGGTCATAGTCATCACTCCAGAGGGCACACCCTGTCTCCTAGAGAATTACCTCCTTCAGAGGTAGTCACCCCTAACAGACTGTCTGAATAAGGTCCTCTGGACCCAGACTAACCGGACAATAAAACTAAAACAGAGCACAAACTATGTAAGTCTGAATGGCACATACTATATGGTTGAGTAACGGTCTGAACAAGTTGAATTCCATTTTAGGAACATTCAAGTCCTCAACATAACTGTAATCTCTGTAGGAGAACAAACTGGGGATGGCACCCCTTCTCTATTTTTGAAAATCAACCTTCCTCCCAGTTTTAAGTGGCATTCCACACTGGAAGGAAATACCCTGAAATTTTATACTGATCCACCATTTGAAGAAAACCCAAATCCCATGATATAATGCAATGAAAAATTAGCTAAAAGTTTGGCTGATATTCAGAAAAAGGGTGAGCAGCTGTTCCTCCCCATTCAGGTAAATGAGGTGAGGGGTGAAGGGGCAGACCCTGCTCTCACCAGAGTATGCTTGAATAATGGAAAAAGCTTCATCAGCAAAGTGTTATTAACGAAATTCCCAAAAGATCAGACCATTCACCCCTTTTAAGTTGACTTAAAGTGCGAAATGGGCATGGATACTCCCAATTCCAAACATCACCTGCCTAGCAGGTGCATGTTAAAAATGTCCATTGGTGATAAGAGCATAGATCATAATTGTTGGGGTGTGCAAGATGTCCCCTCTGCCTTCTACATCGGCAGTGACATTCTCAATCGATTCATAATTAATTTGGACCTAATTAATTACAAAGTCTGGTCCTGACTGGGGGTAACCCCATGGGATTTGACATTCCTGAAAAGGCATTTTGGTAATCTCAATTGCGGCTGTATTAAGTTGAAATTCAAACTGGAGAAGAGGTCACCATCCCAGGACTGGCCTGAAAATTCACCATTACCCTAAAAATTAAATGAAGACCCCAGACGCTCATGTAAATTTAAATTATCACCTCCAACAGCAGGGGTTGTATTTGAACCCAACACCACTACTTGACCTAGAACATGACACCATTCAAATATTGGTGGATAACAGCGACCCTAGGTGTATCACTCTGGGCGCAGAATGGCGGTTGATGCCCAACATTTCTCCATTGATTTAGGGAATGAGATCATGGGACAGTTCCCTAATGACTGCTACGATTGCGACTATGACTTACCTCCAGAAAAGAACTTCATCCGGCGAGGGGGGGATTTCTTGGTTTATAATTCCTGCCTTTATTGGGGGGAAGAGGTAACCTGTGACATCAGGAAGGATGGAGTGGTATTTCAGGTCAACAGTGACTGCCTCTCCTACTTTAAACCTCTTGTCCAGGCCAACACCATAACAAGAGATCTGTCCACACAACTGGAGGATACCATGGAAATTGCAAAACCCGAGGTATTTCCAGGCTTCAGTCAGATGGTTGAGGAATGAATAAACCTCGCTGATGCCTGTGAAACTGAGGAGCAAAAGCAGAAGCTGAAACAGGGGTTTCTGGATTATCAAGAAATCGTTGCCATGGACTCGTATGACTGTGGTTGCACCGAGATATATTCTACATCCATTCCCATGGACGCTGGGATGGCTCCCATATTCGTGAAGCAGTATCGGTTGCCTATTGCATCTATGGAGATCATAAAGAACTTGTCCAATCCACAGCTCCTTTAATAACCTGGTGCTGGGGATACTAAAACCCAATGGCCAATGGGGACTTTGCGCAGACTTTAGGGAGTTAAACAAATGGATCCACATGTCCCGATGGCCTCTTCCCTACATTGACCAGGGACTGGTCCAGATCCAAGGGTCAAAGGTGTGTACCGCCATTGACCTGACCAATGATTAATGGGCAGTACCCGTGAGTAGGGTAGACCAGTACAAGCTGAAGCTGGCCTTTACCTTCGGGGGCAATAGTACATATGGACCCGAACCCCCTTTGGATATATAAACTCTGGCAGCAAACTGAATTTTTTTCTGCACAAGGCCATGTCCGACTTGGGTGAAAGGGGAAACCTGGCCTCTGTAGATGATGTTCTAATTAAAAGCTCACCCGTGGAATCTGCAATGTTCTGATCCAGTTGAAAGAAGCCGGAGCAAAACTGCCGTTCCAGAAGGCGCAGTGGTGTAAGACCTGCGTGAACTTCCTAGGGCATGAAATCACCTCTGCGGGTCTCGGTCCCCAGGCGAAAAAGTTGGAAGCATTACTAAAATTGAAGGACCCTACGACTCTGCGTGAACTAAGAAGCCTTCCTCGACTGACTAATTAAAGTAGAAAGTTCATAGAGGTCACAAGACCCTTGGTCCATTTACTAAAGACCGGGGTCAAGTTGGAGTGAGACTCAGAGCAAGCCGAGGCAGTGAAAGAACTGAAGAGAAGCCTTTCACAAGAGCTTTGTTTAGCTTACCCCATCAAAAACAAGGAGTTCTTCTTGGAGACGAGGTTCTCAAATACTTCCTTAACAGCAGTATTATACCAAAAGCCTGACAAGGTCAACAAAGTAATCTCCTATGCCAGTCAGACTTTGTCCTCTTGGGAGAAAAGATTCAACGATTGTGAGAAGGCGGTCCTGGCAACGGTGTGGACATTGAAAAATTACTGCCTGTTCTTCCAGGGAGAGCACATCATTGTTGAGACTCCTCACCGGCCTTTGTAATGTCTCCAAAGTGACAGAATCCTGGCTGGGAATTTGAGTTATTCCAGAATCACTTCCTGAATTCTGTCCATACAAGGCTTTCCTCTGGAGGTCAGATATGGCCAAAACAAGAAGAGTCCTCTTGCGCAAAGTTTTGGCTTACTTGCATGATTGTGGCAAGAAACTGTCTCGGGGACGGAAGTCTAAAACCCCAAGACAACATGGAGGCGTACATGACCTCCCTGCACAAAGTCTATGAGGAAAACACATGCCAGGGGATGCCCACAGTCTATGTGGATGGGTGCTCCTACCATGTTGATAACAACAGGGAAAAGGAACTGGTGGCTGGTGTGGGGAATGTCTATGTGAATGATGCCCCGGAGCCCTCCGCTGGGTACAAGATCTGTCCGCGAAGTAGTCAGGTGGCAGAGTTGATGGCGGTTCATCAGGCCATCCTCACTGCCGTGCAACACCGACTCCATGAACTCGTCATAATCATTGATTCAGATTATGTCAGGAGTTTGTGGAGCACCTGATGAATTGGAAAAACCGAGGCATGCTGAGTGCAAACAACAACCCACTCAAGCATGGGAAACTAATACAATCCATTGATGATCTGGTCACCTCTAATGAGATGACCATCTACTGGAAGAAGATCAAGGGTCATTCCAGAATAGAGAGACCGGACAAACCAGGAAATGACCTGGCTGACCAGTTGGACAAAATCAGAGCCATCCATGGGGATTGCATTGAGCCTGAGTCCCTGTTGGGAGAAATCCAGGTCGCTGCTTTCACCAGGTCCCAAAAACTTGTCCAAAATGAGCTCTCAACTGCCCAGTGGAGTAAGTAGACCCCAGATGCTGATTTGATTAAGTCACAAAAAGGGGGATCGAGTTATTGGGAAATGTTATAAACACATTGAAGACACCGGGAATTTTCCGCTGACCGAAACAGATTCCATCGGGAAAGAGGATCTCCGAGTGTTGATGAAGTTCCTCAAAATGTTCCGAATCCAATACGGTTTGTTCGTACAGAGATCTATCTCTGGATGTGACAATTGGCTGGTACCTCCCTCTTTCGGAAGCCTGATGCTAAGTCAAGCCCGTGACGTGGCAGCATCCGGTCATTGGGTGGTTTCATACAACTTTGGAGATCTTGCGAGAGGTCCCATACTGGCCACACATGGGTCAGGACCTTGACCAATACTTGAAATGGTGTCTTGTGTGTGCACAATTTCAGCAAAGTTCCCTCACACACTGAGCTCCCCTAAAGAAAAGGGTGATGACACTGCCTTGGTCAGATTTACAAGTAAATTTCTTCGGGCCTGTGATTCGCTCCTCTCGAGAAAACAAATACATGTTAACTGTTACATGCTTGTTTACCAAGTGGGGCGAATGTCTTCCCGACCCAAACTAGAAGGCAGTAATAGTAGCGGCCCTGATGATCAACCACATCTTCTTGCATTTTGGCCTTCCCCAAAGGATTGATTCAGACAGAGGAAGTCACTTTACCAGCGAGGTGATGACAAAGATGTGGGAGATGCTTGGGGGTAAAGAGAAAACTCCATATTGCCTACCGCCGAGCCTCTAGAGGGGGAGTTGAGAGGTACAATAAAAAGATTGTGGGCATCTTAAAGAAGTTTGTGGCAGACTCTGGGCCTAGTTGGAACATCCGACTACAGCTTGTCCTGATGGTCATCAGGTCTTCACCATCTTCTGCGACAAAAATGTCTCCATTCGAGCTAATGACTGGATGAAAAACATGGTGCTACCTCAGTTTCTGCTCTACAGAACACAAGAGCAGACCCTGATCAACACGTCCAAAACACATGAATATATTGAGAATTTGAGAAAACACCTTCAGCATGCTTTTGCGTACACTCAACGAAATCTGGAAAGGTCAGCAAAGGGAATGAAAACCCACTATGATTTAAAGATCACTAAAAAAGAATATCGAGTAGGAGACACGGTCTACTTGTACAATTTTCATAGGACCCAGACCAAGGAGCAGCCCCTTTGAAATTATAGATAAAATCCCACCTGTAGCCTATAAGATCTGCATCCGTAAAGGAGAGCAAATGGAAGAGAAATGGGTGCACATCAATCAGTAGAAGAGCTGCCATCCCAGGCAGATCTTGTGACTGATTGAAGAACCCAGTGAGGGTAGAGCCTATGAATCCTCAGAGGAGTAAAGGTAAGGAATTGGAACCTGGATAAAGAAAATCATACATTTACAGCGAGTAGAACAATTATTTTTATTTGAAGATGAACAGGGCTGTGAGACTTGTCCTTGTCCTTAAGCCCAGGGATCGTATCCCTCCAGGACTGAAATCTCTGCACTGGCTCCCAGTGGCTGCAAGGATTAAGTTCAAAACCCTCTGCATTGTCCACAAGGCCTTCTGGGGCCGTAATACCTTCAAATCTCTCTTCCTAAATATCTTCCTTCTCGAGCTCTTCGCTCATCCGCCTCCAAATCCCTCAGGGTCAGTCGTTTCTCCAAGCAACGAGTTGGTGGTAGTTCTCTCTCTTCGGCTGGGGCCACCATCTGGAACAATCTTTCTGCTTCACTGAAACGTGAGGAGAACCATCTCCGGTTCCGGAAGCACCTCAAAACCTTCCTCTTTGCTTCCGCTTTCTCTCCCCCTTTCCCCTGCTGAATTCCTGGCTGAAACTGCACTAGTTACCTGGCCAACCTTCTGATCTCGGTCCCAGGCCCGCCAGTTGCACACCTGCACTGCCTCCCTAGCAACCCCTGCACCTGGGGACTGTTTTCTGTATCCCTACAGTCCCCCTACCAGAACTTATGAGTGCACTTACCTTGCACTTGCCACCGGCTGGCTGCTTTTTATTTATATTATTTCTACTATCCCATGTACTGCACTTTTCCCTCCCCCTCCCCCACGCACTTTTCCCTTTCCCCCCTCCCATGCACTTGCGCAATCTGAATGACACATTTTTCAGTCAATCGCATAAACTTTTTCCGGTGTCTGTGCGACCTACTGGTGCAAAGCTACAGTATTTTTTCGTTTACTCCCAAACTATATTAATTAAAAATATGGCACTTGGTGGGCGGAATATGGATAACATATTACATATTCTCTCACCTTTTTATGGTTCCCACATTTATACAGAGATCCACATTAAGTGGAACTAGGATCTGTAGTAGCTGGAGCGGGACCCTTTTGAGGACAGATAGAAGCCTTGACTGACCCCTTGATTGTCCCTGCACTGATACTCTGGTGCCCTCTGATTTTTATCAAGTCCTCTCCTGTAAATATATACCTCCCTAACCATAGATGAAATATGCCCTATATCCTTCCGCATTGCCATAGAAATTCTTCTTTGTTTGTGTAATTCAGTCATTTTCCCATTGAAAATCCTTTACTTGTCTATGGATTGTAGTAATATTCCCATTTGAAAAAATTCTGTTTTTGCCTATGCATTTCAGTCATTTCCCATCAACAATCTCCAGTTGCTTGTGTAGATCCCAAGTATATTTTAGGCAGTACATCGATTAATTGCCACATTTATTTCACAAGATTGGGATAGTTGGAATTCGAAACTAACTATCTCTTCCCAGTGTGTTGTGAGCTGTTATAGTTCTAAAGTGTTTCCCCAAAGAATTACTTTCATTGTGAGCTGAAAACTAGTCTGTGGGTTTAAATGGTGTCCTATAAAACAAATTTCTATTTGCAGCTGTCATTTTAAAAACAAACCAATTTCCCCATTGTGTGATATCCTTTTGCCCAGAGTCTACCTGTTATGCGCCTCTGTCATTTTAGCTTAAAACCAAGTTTTCTGTTGTGACTTCCACACTGACTAGAGCTTTCCTGTCATTTTCAGCCTTAGTAAAAAACGAGTGTCATTTGCATTTTATTTTCCCAGGAAATTTAGCTTAACATTTTAACAACCATTTTTCCTAATCTGTTCCTCTTCCCCTACTGTATTGTGATATCAAATTTCCAATTGTATTCCCTTTCCATTTGCCCATGCGTTGCATCTTTTAAAATCGATGTTCCTAATGTGTGCTGGCTAGTATGTTTTAAAGACCTATTTGTCTATAAGAAGAAGCAGCAGCACAAAGTCCCTTGTGTGCTGTCCCATAGCAGTTGTCCTAGATAAAAACCCATTTTAACCTGGTGCAGAATAACAAATTGTCCCATTCATTGCTGGCTCCCCATATTGTTTGTGAAAGCCCCACACAAAATCCAATTTTAATCTTGTGTTCCCATTCCTTGCCACTGCCTTCAATTCAAAGCTGATGAGCCTAGTGGAGGTTTGGCGGGGGGAGGGGGGTTAAGGGTTGCTGGGCCTCAATAATCCTTTGTGTGCGCATGCAAATTCCTGTAGGGTGCATTCATTTTCATGGTGTTTTAAATGGTGTTGATACTATTGGTGAGAGAAATAAACAGTAAATTGTTGTGCTATACATGTTTGAGTTTTTTCATGTGCCACTTGACCGAAAATGTACTCTGAAGATTGTGTTGCCATATCATGCCGCCCATTGTAACTGTTTATTTAATTTTCCCATTAAATCATACATTAACAAAATATTAATTGATAAAACACTGGCCTGGTTCCTTGTCTACTGTGACATGGGGTGCTTGTGGAGGTTGGTTGCAAGACGGGTTAGAGGCCTCCTTAAAAACGATTTGGGATTGTACAAATAAAAAACAGTTTTATTGTGCACCACATTCAAAGAAAGAGATCCCTGACTTGCTTGTGCTGTATAATATATTGTGACACTCCATATGTCATCAGCTCTTTCGCCAATGATGGCTGCCAAGAGACCCTTAATGTCCCCTATGGCCAACTTAGTTCCGCCTATCATTTTTTCTACTTCATAAATCCATTTTGCTGCACCTGGTGTCATACTCAAGAACTTGCATCTTAAATGATCCTTGTCCATCTGTGGTCATGGAATATACTGTGATCTTGCTCCCCCCTTTTCAATAAGGGAAACTCTGTAAACCCTAACCCGCAGTCTACTCCCATTGTCTGCCTTTCCATGGTGGGGACAATAGTCCCTGACCTTCTACTCCCTGTCAATAATCTTAATCTGCTCACATATGGCAGTGATTCCCTTTTCACTATGAGATCATCCTTGGGGATGCTCTGGATATGCTCTGGATATGCTATAGGATCCAGCGACCTATTCTTAGGTTGCTCTTAATCAGACCATCTTACTTCCTTGTCTGCCTGCCGGCTTCCCTTGGGTGCACAGGAACCTCCTCCCTCTTCTCCACTGAAGGATTCCATCTCCTCAACAGACATATCTAGTCCCCAACTAGTGTGACTCTCCTCCCCTTCACCCTTGTCTGAGGTCAGTCTGCTTAAGGATAAGGCCTTGTGCTTGAGACTGACTGGGTTTTCTTCTTCACTTTGTGGTTGGAAGACTAGGGTTTGATCTACCTTCCATCGGCTCCCTGATTTGCTACCTTTGCTTAATTCCTGATAAGCCTTTTCAATCCTGTCTCTGATACTTCCTATATCGAAATTCTCCTCTAATGCCACTCTAGATGGCCCTGGTGTTGCTCCCTTTACCAGGAGGAACTCTTCTATACTGCCCCATTGTATTACTGGACTTGGTTCCATCAGCTTCATTTGAATACGTTTAATATTAAGCTCCCGCTGTCTCCTCTTGCATTCTAATTCTTCATCTAATTATCTTTGCATTCTCGCTTCCCATCTATCCCACTACTCTTTTTGTCTTATCTCTTCTCTCCTTGCCCCTGCTCTCCTTTCTTACTCTTCTCTTCGTCTCTGTACTCTTTTGTCCCTTAACTTCTGTGCTTCCTCCTCGTCTCACTTCCCTTCTCTTCTATCCTGTTCTTCCATTGCTCTCTGCCTGTTGTCAAACTTCCTTTGCTCCTCTGCCCTTTCTTCTTTCTTTTGTTGCTCCTCCTGATACATCTTTTCTTGCCTCTGCCTGCTCTTTATTTTATGCTTATCCTATTTTAATCTCTTCTCTCGTTCACAGTCTTTCCTGTACTGTTCGCCCTGATCTTCCTTTTGCCTTACTTTTTTTGCTGCGGCACATATAAGAAGAATGTTTCTTTTAGCTGTTCAGTGTGCTTTTTTTGAGATATGGTAGCATATCGATTTAGTTTTATGCATCCCTTCTCTTTTAGTGTTTTTCCGGATGAAGACGTTGTTTAAGCTACCTTTAGACGTCAAAACCGGTCGAGAAATTGGGGATGTGATCGCATTTTACATCTAATTGATCCACTCCATAAGTAGATCACGTATGTTAGAATTTTAGTGGTCCTGAACATTGAATGCACTTTACAAAATTAGTTTGTTATCTGTGACCAGTAATAGGTCCTACCACATATTTATTGTATTTGGGTAGAATTTTACAAGTGATGTTGGATGAATGGAGTTGAATGCGGATGAATGAGCGTATGATTTATTGTCAGTTGTATTAATTGGAATGTTCTTAATGGTTAGTTCTCCTGCAATGTAAATAAGAATTTAAGTGCTTATTAAGTCATGATTAACTCATCTGCACAAATGTTGTATCAAGTTCAATAAAATTCCTTTTGATACTTTGTTTATAAATGAAGCTCCTCCGGACACATTTTTTCTCCAGCACCCGGTTGTATAGTGTGCCACATGACTGCATGCATGTGCGTGACAGTTGATACTCACTGATAAACCAAGTGTGCCAAAGGTTTCAGATGCCATGGCCTCGTAGAGTGGTGACTGGTAGTAAATGAACTTTGGAACTCTCTCCCTTCCAACTTCAGAACGTGTCAATCCCTCCCTCGTTTCAGACACAACATGAAGAATTGGTTGATCGCAAACAATGACCCTTACTAATATTCCAACATTACCATGTATATATACCTTATTCTTCTGTTACTCTGAAAATACCTGTGTATATAGTGTTATGTTTTTTTATTGTATAGATTACATGTGTAATAAAGATATTTTATTGTACAGTTTATCCATGCCTGTGTAACCAAGCATTTGCATTATCTTGTACTGCGCCCAGATACCTTCAGGTCAGGCGTGCATTATAAATAAAAAAACAAACCAAACCATACATGTATAAGTAAATGTGTTATTCACAACAATTTGCACTGGACTAAATCATGAGCTGACTGTAAACATCTCAGATTTGCACTTAGTACCTTATACATGACTCACAGACCATGAACTGTTACAACTCTTGACTTGCCCGAGCTACTCCTCAGCAAATTTCTGTGGATCACATTTGTACATAGACACAGTGCTTAATTTGTGGGGGTGGTTGCCAGTGCCCAACACCGGCACTCTTTTTTGGGCACCGGAACTCATACGTGCCATTGCTTGCTTTGTTCTTCCAATTCGCTTTGCTTCAATTATAAATCATTGGGATTTGTCATTCTGATCTCGATCTCTCTCTTGCTTGCAGGTTGCAAGCCATGGCTGGCTGGGCCCAGGAGGGGCCAGCAATAGCAATGAACAACAAACTGTTACAAACAGCCAATGAAAACTACCATTCTGTTGTTATTATGCAGTATTTGATACATTCTGTATAGTAACACAGAATGTGCAGTTTTCATTGGCTGTTCTTCTGAACCAGTGAAATTACATGGTGACGTGTTGTTGTTGCCACAGGAGGCAGCGCGGCGCCACCTTCATTTCACGAGTTAATGTGAAGTGAAGGTGTCGAGGCGTGGCATCGTTGGTCCTGACTTGTGAGAGAGAGAGCCTGCCCTGCTGCACTGCATGGTGCGGCCTAGTTGCTTCCTGGGGCCCCCTCTGCCTGCTTTTTCATTTGTGCGGGTGCCAGTGTGCGCACCTGCCCCCCCGCACCCCACCCTGAGGCCCCGACAGGAGACCAAGTCCCAGCCGGCAAAGCAGGTAAGTCACTTGTTGTTGCGTGCGGTGCAGCATGACCCCGGGCTTCTGTCTGTGTTACCTGTGTGCAGTGTGCTGCTGACTGCAGTCAGTGCTAGGCCCATGCCAATTTCTGTGACCAGGGGCTGCCGGCTGCCACAGACTGAGTCGGATGACTCTGCCGCGGGCGGCCGGGCCTGTAGATTGTGCCCAAAAGTATGTTTGTTTACCTTTTTCTTTGAAAACCTGACCTTCCTCGCGGCCGGTGGCCGGGGCCCCGCTCCACGGAAGGTAGGTTTTAAAAGAAATAACTTATTTTGAGTGGCAGCTGTGGCCCATCACTTTGAAAGTGATGGGACCCATCTGCCCAAATATACATTTTTTCTTTTTAAATCTTTGGGGCCGCTGCGCACCTATTTTTGTCATCATCAGGCTCAGCATGGCCGTGTTGGCCCCACGGAAGGTAGCCTAAGTGATTGGGGCAAGGCATGACAAGGCCCAGGACCGGGGCATGGGCGGCAGCGTGGTCCCACTAGTGTCTGTCACAAAAGGAATGAATTGTCGTTTGCAACTTTGGCCACCTTTTGATTGGTGCCGAGCCCGACACGAGACAATTGTATGCCCCAGTACGACCCTGGATAGCATTCATCTAAGCAAAACATGAACTGTGAATGTTTGCCTGGGTGTTTCCATTCTTCCTTTTAATGTTATCGGCCTCATTAGTTCACAAACGAGCTTCAGCGAGGGGACCTGGAACGGTGCAAGTATTGGGCCGAAACCGAACCGGCTGCACTTCGCGAGAAAAGCCCATGCAAAGACGAACTTCTAAAATGCCATTTCAGGCTTAAAGATACACACATGGAAACTAGACGGGGATAAACATGGTGCACATGCCCACTAATCTGTTGTCATAAATAAAATCACTAGTTGAGTATTTGTGTATAATTCTCAACCGTCTTTTGCTGTCATTTTTTTACATAATTCCAGCGCATGTTTTCTATCCTGGTGTGTGGTTTATACACCAGTTTTCTATCCTGGTGTGTGGTTTATACACCAGATGTGGCCCCTTAACCTGGGTACAATACGCTCCGAACATGTACTCCGAATGAGAGCACATGCAATCCTCAGATAGGAATCCTCAGATAGGGAGGTGGGTGTCTGTTACACCCCGCAGTTTAGTGAAGTATGTCAAGAACATGTCAGTGGGAAGGAGATATCCGAATATGCACCACCCTCTGGCTTCTGAATATTGGGTGACAAAACATATTTAGTTTTTTAATATGTATTAAGGTGGAAAGAGGCCCTAAAGCAGAAGTAGCACAGGCTGTTTATTTCACAACAATGTCTTGCAGAAATGACTTTTTCCAAGTTATACACCACCATGCTCATGCTTGAAGGAAGGGTGAAGGGGGATGTATTTATGAGATGTGATGACTGATAAGGGCTTGTGAGTAAATTGATTACACAAACGACCTGGATGAGGTGACTGAAGAACAGGCTGAGGGAGGGTACTCTTCCTGGAGGTAACCGATTAACAATACTTGGTGTACTTTAACTGACTGCCAGATGGGGCAGAAGGGGTAGAGACAAATGCAGGTCAACAGTGACTGAAACAGAACGATTTTTTATTTATTTGCATTTTTAAAGCGCTCACACAGCCCGGGGGCATCGAGGCGCAGTTACAGGAGGAGCATGTCTTAGTTGCGTATTTACTACTAGTCTGTGCCAGCAGTTGCTGCAGTGCCAAACATGTGACATGGAGCAGCAGCAGTGTGATGGGCTGGTGGTGGGCCGATCTAGGTAGGTCTAGCACTGAACTGGCATGGCCGGCGCGCCCGTGCTGAGGGCGGCGCCGCGCCCGGCATTACGGGGCCAATATTTTTTGGGCACTGGCACTTCTTTTTTTACAAATTAAGCACTGCATAGACAGCTCAAAGATGTTTCAAGGATAACCATATTTGGTTAAGTTAAAAGCTTTGTGAATAGGTATCAAGTAACAGCTGCACAACTGAGATACTCAAAGGCGTCTCTGCAGTGCAAATCCTTAGGATCTGGTCATTTGATTTACCTATCAAATATGCCATGCAAACACACATTTAGGACATTGTCTTAATGGAATAAAGACGATTTGAAATTATTTTAATTGTGGTGTGTATTCCAAAATCAGCATTTAACTGCAGTGTCCTGCACGATGATGTCTGCATTCTTACCAACACAAAGCTGGGAGATTTGTTGAGGATGCTCTCTAAAATAAATGCAGGTACATAAATCATAGTGAAAGGACAACTGAAATAGTTTAGCGCGTCCAATGAAAAATGGAAGGGAAAGAGAATGTACGAGCAGAAACAAAACAATCAGATAGAGTTTGATCAACGATATCAAAGGGAAAGAATGACTTTGCTGCACTATCTGATAGAGCACGGAGGCTACTTCCACAGAGCCGGAAAGATGCAACCAACTGCAAAGATATCGGAGACATCAGACAATGAAGCTCACAAAACTATAGCGTCGCGAAGAGCGTCATCGCCTTTAAAGATATTAAGCACGCAGAGAGTGTAATAAGCTTAATTAGAAGCAGAACTGTACAACTACAAATAATGCTCGACACACATATTATGTGTATAAAATAATTAAAGGAAGCGAAAGCAGCAAACAAAAAATATAGCTGTTCTTGTAAATATCAAAAATACAATGATAAAAAAGAGCTAGGCGTGTATCCGTTGGAGATGTGTTCAATGTTAATCTGAGGAAGTCTGTGTATTATTGTATTATTTTATTTCTCAGCTCGATGCTGATCCAGTCCTACCCAGAGTATTTTAAAACGTCCTCTCAAGTTATTTTGAATGGGTGTATAGAGCTATACCAATTGTGCAACTGCAAAGGGTCTTCTTGCACTGCGATGCATCCACATTTCAGGGCATTTCAGGGCACACTGGTTCATTGATGCAATCGTCACTAAAACATCGTTTAATTTCAAACTTGCAGTGGAATTCAAGAAAAACAACGATTAATGTTAGTGCTGTTGTGCTTTCGAAAATTAAACTGCCCCAGCACTTGAATTAGCATTTGTGCAAAAACTTCTTTGCAAAGGGGCTTGCACTTTGGGGTTTACTGGACTGCACAGGTGCAAGGGACGTTAGCACATTTGCAAAAACCCCTTAGAAGATCACTTTGAAAAGGGGAGCAGAGGGATATGTGACAACGCAACAAATATGGACCAACTAGAAATCTACAACCGAAATGGCCCATGTTGGGATGAATGAATTCTAAATAGGATTTGACTGTCCTTCAAGGCGGACATCTGGCAATGCAAGGCAAATGCAAGGTGGATATCTGGAAATGTGGACCTTGTTCCATGATCTGTAGGTGGCGTGTTATTGGTCATGTGTTCTTGTGTCATTACTGTGGTTATCCCTTGTCGCTTGGCCTTTTGTTCTTCACTTTTCCCTATTTCTCCTTTTTCATATTAAATTCTGAAAAATAACATTTTTAGGCTACCTTATATTAGTAGTATAGGTTCAGGTCCTTTACACTGTTTGTGAGACAGGTATATAATATGTTTGAATTCGTTATCCTTCCATTGATTAAACGTAATGGGGCAGTGTTACAAAACATTTTGGGAGAAACTGATGAGACGTACATCTCATAATTTGCACCAATAAATGTGCGCCCAATTGAACATTTTGCACGTTCAAATGACCTTTTTCACCCACTTTGCAAAATTACAGAAATCAGGGGGAATAAAGTACGCTCCATATTCACATATTAGATTCGATTTAAAATGTGCATAACAAAGGCAATCCCATATGTCTGCTTGGAAGGTGTCCTGGTGGATTCACAATGCATGACAGGGTCACTCCTGTTCATGTCATGCATCTGTTTAAGTTGAATAGAAGCAGGGTGATCTGCTGCTGCCTGTCTCTGATTTCTATCCCTCAAACAGGGATAGAAATGTATTTGTTGCCATACATTTGACAATGAGGGGACCTATAAAGGCCTGTGGTGGTGAAATGTTTTCCCAGTTCCCGCGGGTGTGCTGGGAATCTGTCCTACATTCAACTCTTGGGTCCACAGTAAACGCCAATGCATGCAAGGGGGTGGACAGTGCATCATTTGTGCTGCTGCTTAGCTCACCTGAAATGGGCAGGTCAACTTTCAAATAAAAAGTGACCTGCACATTTCTCAAACTAATGCAAACAGTGCATCTCCTGTTCTTTTTTTTAAATTTATGTTCATTTTTTCGAAGTTTTACAAATCTCTTTAGCAGTTCTGCATCAAATACCTCAATTCATACTGGATTACGTTGTGTCCGTCTTTCCTTTCTACCCCTCTTACCAAACAACTCTTCATCAACCAAACAAGACACCCTTTAGGAACCACAAGCACAGATCAGATGCATCCTCATCAATGTCAGATCAGCAATAAATAGAGATACTTCATCCATGACCTTCTAGGCAACACAGAAACACACCGGCTTTTTATCAGATGAAACTTGCATCTCTGACCCCTCATCGTCAGCACTTGGTGAACTTGCATCTTCAGGTGTCAATATTCCGTGCAAAGACTGCACCAACATGATTGGCAGAGCCATTGCCAGGGGAGTTGCTAGGTCTGGAAAAGACCTGGAGGCTACACTGATGTTGGAACTGTTGGTACTGGGGGCTAGCTAGTCTTTTGGCTGTAGCTCTTGAGATTCTATCCGGGGCTACAACCAAAAGATCAGGGACTATAGCCCTTTTAGCCCCCCTAGCAACGCCCCTGGCCATTGCCATGATTTGCCAACACCACTTCAATCTATGGCTCGCGGGACCGTCAAGAACACCTGATTCTGAAGCTCTACTTCTAAGTGTATCCTATCGCCTTCCTTCTCCTGCAACAATTTTCTCATATAAAGACTTCCATCAACTAGCCGAGCCTTCCTCTAAAGTCCTCTCTGATCTTTAAACCCTCACAATTTTCCCTGCTTCTATCCAATAATCCTAGATAAATTCAGGTTCTGCATAGTGGCCTAACAGAAATACAACCCTTTCTAGCCTGCATTCCTTTCGTTGGACGCATCCAATTAAGTCAAGGCCCCACACCTTCTTAAGGTCTCACCGTCTTAGTTCTCTTCTGTCTTCCCCACACCACTGTGCGATGGATCATTACGGAACACAATTCCACATGACTGGGCCTGAGAAATCTAGCCTTCACAGCTATGTCACACACTTAGGACCTGAATTATGGAACCTTTAGCTGGGTGCAAAGTGCCTTTGCACTGCCAACAAATACCCTCATTCACAGACTGGGGAAAAGTGTAAATACTCTTTGCACAGCTCCGTGAATCATGGTGTTTTTTGGCAGTGCAAAGTCACTTTGCACCCCACTAAATGAATCAGGCCCTTTATCCTTATACGTAAATGGGGCCAAGTCACAACTCAATACATTGCCATGATTATATCTTCACGCACTCGCACTGATGCACACACCTTTCATTCGTCGATACATGCATCCTCATTCAAATAAACTCACACACAAAATATACATTAACACATACATGTGTGCATTTTTTGTTTACTTTATCCTTGGATAATGTTGTGGGCGAGTTGGTCTCTCACATAGAACTCCTGGCCCTTGTAGGGTGGTGGAAGAAGCAGAGAGCAGGTCAGGGGCCATTTTTATTCTTTCATCTCTATGCTCCAGACCATCAGGTCATGGCGCTAAACAGACCAGACTGTTTGAAAATGCAAAGACTACATTTGCATTACGAGGTAAGTACAAGTCACTCGTTACATAATGCAAATGGAAGGAAAAAGTAACTTTTCTGTATCCAAATCACTTCATGAAACGTGGAGGGTCCTGCAGAAATTGAGGGGTGGTGCCCAAGTGCTACCTGTTAGCCAGCCTGCACTGGCTCGACCAGAGCCCATTAGCAATGCAGTGAGTGCTGTAGAGTACTGTAACCAGCTGCATACTGCCCCTTAAGCACATTGAAGATGAATTGTAATCCCATGTTGCAATCATGTGTACTATTCTGATTATATATTTATATTGGAAGAGAATATTGATCTTAATCTACTGTCAAGAAAGATAACATCCTCTCCTTTATAAAAATAAAAAATAAAAAAAAGTGAACACATACACTTGCATGGTGCTCTGTTTATCTAGGCAGTGGTATCCACAACTTTGACGAGTAGCCCCCGTTAAGTACACACATATGATGCTCACTCCAGCAAATACCAGAAATTCTTGTATTGTCTATTAACGGCAGTCACCATACTTCCTTTTTAAAGAGCCTTGCACTTCAGCCTCACCTCATGCCCCCCGCCCCTCGTCCCAGGGGGGTCAGACATACAGTTTGAAGACCACTGAACTAAAGCATCTGTCTGCTATAAGGATAGTAACCAGATGCTGGACGCTTTTCTTTGTCCTATACATACTGTACTGTTGCTGTCCACTCATTTCAAAATTCCTTTGCAGTGAAGCAGAAAGAAAAGTCAGGGTACAGAGGCTGAAAAGAAGAGACCCCCACAGGAAACTCTGGACAAAGTATGTATCTCTGTGGGTTAATGCATTTGCTGCTGATTCCATTGTGGCTGGTGGAATTAACCTATTATTTCAGTTCAAGCTTAATTGAGTGGCCAATCTATACTTGTTCGCAATCTGTAGTCTCTGGTTAAAGTCGCCCTGGAGCCGCCAATGTGAAATATCAGTCTCCAGCATTTCCAAGACGTGGATCTCTCCAACAACAACACAAAAACGGTCAAACGCCGAACCTGTGTTCGAATCTGTGCAGTATTTGTTTGGCCACAGGTTGTCTGCCGTGAGGCTACTGTTAAAACTGGCCCTGGGGTAATGGTACGTCATTAACTTAAAAACGACAGGTTAAAAACGAGCCTCCTTGCTCCTGGTTCTAATTATAATTACCTCAGTCTTGCTGGTATTTAATTCTACACAATTAGAGTCCACCCCGACAGACGCAGCAATCATGCAAATGAAGGGAACCAGGAAGCAAGATGATAATTACACCAACATGTAAACAAGGGCCGCCGGAATCATCAGGCATGCAAGGGCTCGGTGGCGATACGCAATAGATCAGCCTCGAAACAGTAACCTTTGAGATGCACAATCAGACCTCCAGTTTGCTTGGCTAATTTTTCGAGACGCCAATGATTGTCGCCTTGTTTGTGCTTTCAGTTTTAAAATTCTGCAACACGATGGGCCGCATTACTTGTCCGGCAGTAACCGCGGTGGTAAAACCGCCTGGTTAACACCGGACTCGTATTACCATTCCGCCTCGGTGACTCCCGGAATGACCAGGGCATTACAGCCCCGGTGTCCCGGGAGTCACGGAGGCGGAATGGTGTTAATCCCCATTCCCATTGAGTCCCATAGGACTCAATGGGAATGGGGAAGTGGAAACACCGGCACCATCTCGTGATGGTGCTGGTGTTTCCACTTCCGACTGCAGGCGGGAGGTGTTCAACCCGTCAGGTCAGACCTGGCGGGAAGGACACCTCCCGCCTGCAGAACTTGAGATCGGGCGGTCCGGAATTAACAGTGGCAGCGGGTTTACCGCCACTGTTAATTCCGGACCGCCCGACCTGTAATGAGGCCTGATATGTTCACAAAAACAGAAATGATCTCTCGTGCAACTCCAGTTGGTAGAGTAATCCACACGTTGATTGCCCCCCTCTCGCCTTCTCCCCCTCCTACTTCTCTTCCCCCTGTTCTCTTTCTCTTTATTTTTCCCGTCTCTCCTAAGATCTCCTCTTTTTCTATTGCTTGCTTCACTCATTACTCTTTCCTTATCCTTTCCTCCCCACCCCCCTCCTTTCCACTCCTTCTACATACCAACTTTATGGCTTGATTCATGTTTACTGTTATTGCTTCTACTGTTCTATGTTTGATGTGTTTTTTGTTGTTAACTGTAAAGCGCCTTGGATTAAGGCGCTATATAAAACAATAAATACAAAGATACAAATACAAATAAAATCATGAGCATTTGATATATTGTTCAAGAGGAACCATTTTTATTTCTTATTTCACGTTTTAACTTGTCGCACTATCCTGCCGGAATACGCTGTACTGGGCTCAGAATGTTCCAAATAATGTTTGCCTTTTTCATAAAATACTGATGACATTGGTTCATTTGAATATTCAATTATTTCATTTCCATAACCCTTTTTCATTGACATAAAAGTGAACAAAAGAACAATGCATACTGGTATACATCTCATCGTGCAGAGCAAATGCTCTTTGGAACATACAGTTCTAATTTACGAAAAAGTGAAGAAAAAAAATAATGCGTTACTGGCACTACTAAAATTGCAATAATGCCAAACTATTGAGTTCTACGGTGCTTCACACAATAGAATCAACACAGGTTTCAAGGGCGCAAAGGAAAACGCCCGATTCTCAATTGGTGTTAAGTACCCAAAAGGTAGTTAAAGCGTTAACAACCTTTTCGGTACTTAAGACCTATTCCGAAGTCGGTAGGAATGCACCACTGTCGGAATACATGTGGCGGTTGCTAGGATGGGTCGGAAACTAACCTAGCAACCGCCACATTCGATACCTCCCACTTTAGACTGGCATTCTTGAGGCACTCCTCCAGTTTTATATGTGCGCCAAAGTCGCGCACATATACGGTACCATTTTGGTGCCATTATTCTGGAGGGGTGCCACAAGAAGTCTTGTGGCAGAGCAGGGTGAATATGAACACTTTCATACAAACCAAAGTACGCAGCTTCACCTTTTCAGAATCCAACGTTGCAGCTGCTTGCTGTGGTGTATATGAAGGTGTTCACTTTCACATACACAAAAGCAAGCACCTTCAACACTGTATTCTGAAAAGTGCTTACTTTAGTGTGTATGAAAATGTTCATATACACCTGTGTTCTCTGCAGCATTTTTGTAAAATAACGGAATAAGTCGTTATTTTACAAAAATGCTGCTGAGATTTCAGGATTGCGCCCGTTGTGACAAAAACAGGCGCAATCCTGAAGGTGCACTGTTGTGCACTACGAGGACCCCCAGGCCCACTTGAGAATAATGGTGGAGCCTGGGCATCCCTATTTGGTGCAGTGAGTCGTCTCATTAGCACGTCACTGCGCAAAGTTAAGAATCGGGCCCGAAGTGCAAGCCATGCCCACAACATGCCTGCAGCACAGAACCAGATAGCAGCGTGTGCTGACATTGCGCAGCAATGTGAAGATCTAAACAGGTGAAACCATGGTGCAATCATACAGAACACCTTAACGATTGGTCGGATCAACTATGGCTAATCTTCATTGCTTCCACTTCGACTCTTCCTCGTCACAGTACTCACACAATGAAGGCGCACCATGACAATAATTCACTGGTAATCGCCATTACTCCTACCTTGCCACACTAACCACTCCATGAAGCATGCCAAACATCAGTATATCGGACTGTCACATACTTGCACTACTAAGGATTTACATCCCATCTGCACAATAGAAGCCCTGGCCACCCCATGAAGAGTCCCAAGCACCCCTCAGCCCCCACCGGCCCAAAGAGAGGGAGAGAGTGATGTTTGGAGGACATTTCTCACAACAGCAGACCAACAGGAAAAGGATAAAAATCCATGCACAACTGATAAACACTTGCAAACTGTTCAAAAGGCCATGGTCAGGCACCCTAAGGCCGCGACTCTTGGACAATCCAAACCAAGACACCTAGAGAGTCACAGACTCTCTAGCAACAACCCTAGCCCAGATCCCACTACCCAGAGCCCTGACGAACCACCTAACAAGCCAGGGGCTCAGAGCTCCTCGCTGCATAAAATGACAACAACAGCAACCCTATTCATAGAAGTAGACAACCAAGAAAAGCCTTCCAGAAAAATCCCCATCTAAGAACACTCCACTCCCATCTGCCCTGCTGGATTCCAAGTGTAGGACTAACCAACCATTGCAGAGGGGGAAATAAAGGGCTGTCAGGGTCAGTGAGTGATGACTGAGCACAAGGGCACACACTCCCCAAAGAAGCAGGAAAGGAGGTTGTGTCCCCTAAGATTCTGAACCACACTATGGTAAATGAACAATGAACCAATGTCACTTAGAACAGAAAATGCCCCTACACCAAGGGGCCATGATGAAGACGACATACTCAGTGGCAGGGACTACAAAAATAACTAAGAAGCAATCTATGACAACAATCTGCAGTCCCTAGGGCCGCAACTCTGGTGCAGAGAACGAGAATACATAGAAGCGGTCAGACATTGCTCTCAACTCACCCGCTTTTGGAAGGTGTAACCCGCCTTGCAAGCAGCTGAATCACCCGCCAAGTCCATCATATGCCGATTCACTTCTATGGGCTCTCACCTGCCAAAAAGAAAATCGGGTGTTTTCACCTGCATTGTTGACACAAAAGGTTGGGAGCTATGGATCAGACCCAGGTGCCAAAGTTCCAAGACTCATATCTCCATCCACATCCTCCAACTTGTTGTCCAAGCAGAACCTGCTAGATAGTGCAGAACCTGAGTTGAGGTGGCAGGCTAATGAGGACATAAGCTGATTCAGAGAACAGGAACTGCAAACCCACTAAAACAGTGGTGAACCCACCCCTTCTGCATACACAGCATGGGAGCGAAATCACCCTCACAACTAACAGAATATTGCTTGGGAATGACAGGTATAACCTTCTCGACCGTCTTCCGAAAACCCAAACACGACACACTAAAATATAACAAGACCTGGACACATGACTTCAGCGCTCAGATGGTAGGATAGTGGTCTGCAAATTGTGGGGCTGTCTCCTCTAGGGAGCCCCGGAGGATGTCCGGGAAGGGTTAACAGAGGCAAGTCTACTACAAATGAGAAGCCAGTAACTGTGTGCAACAGAAAAAATAAAACACTCCTGGTTATTGGAAGTGGCATTGCAACATCAATAGCAAGGCTCCTTCCTCAAGTCCTGCCTGAAGCATGGACCCCAGTGACCTCTGGATCTGTTGACTTGTGTTGCTCACTCCAAGTGCCCTGCCCTTCTGCAGGCCTAGGAATATCCATATGCAGCCTACCTAAGACTGCTCACCTCATGCTAGAAATTCAGACGTGCTTCACCAAGACCTGGGCTGCTCTCACACTCCTGAAGTCAAAGCCTTGCAGGGACTTAGGGGGAACTCACAAACTGCATACTTAGACCCAAAAAGGCACAAAGTGCGATTAACCCCTTTGGAGAACAATAGACATGCCCAACTGGCCTCTCCAGAGTTCACTGTCTTGAAGGACAGAAATCAAAAGAGGAGGATCATAGACTGCACAGGTGCTTTCCCGCTTTCTACCCCTAACTAGCGGCAGGTGAGAAAAAATATATTTTTGGATAAAGGTTTCTGTCGAAAGGCAGTGTGTGTTCATAGGGTACGTACTGTGCCGAGCAAGAGGGTTGTGTAGGAAATAGATTCCCACCCACCTCCCAAGCACCAGCCAAAGACAGTCTATGGGCCTCATTACCCGGTAGGCGGTGAGCCATGGCGCTATTAGCACCATGGCTCATGCCGGTAAAATACCGGCACCGCCTTGGCGGAAAGGGGATTTACCGCCCCATTCCAAGGTTGGAGGGCGGTAAATCCCCTTTCCACCATTGCCCTTCCCCATTCCCATTTCTGCCCCATAGGGCTCTATGGGGAAGGCGCTAATTACGGCAACGCAATTTTGCGGTGCCGTAATTAGCTCTGAGGTCCCTTAGCGGGTTGGATTTTAACGCCAGCAAAAAGCAGGCGTTAAATCCCCCAACCTGCAAAGGGACCTCGTAGTAAGGCGGTAAGGCTTTACTGGTACCCGTATTTTACCGGTACCGGTAAATCCTTACCGCCATCCGTGTAATGAGGCCCTATGTGTAGTCCCATCAGACAAGTACTCAACATAGAAACAAGAGGCATACCAGAAAGAGGGACTGGTAAGTGTGAGTCAGCCCACCATACAGCACCACGTTGTAAACATCAATGAAATCTAAACAGGCCAAACAACTGTGCTCATGGTAGTAGTGCCAGTGCAGCACCTGGCTCTAAGGCAACATCGCTAACACTGAAAGATGAAGCCAGACGACATCTGTTGTAGAACATCTGTCCCCACTGGACCATCAGGGAGTAAACCTGCAATGGCACATTGGGGCAATACTGGATTTGCCACTTGGGATCCTCTTTTTGTCCCTTTTCAATTGCAAGCACTTCCCAGGCATCAGTGGTGAGGTAAACGTGCTGTGACTGAGGGACCAGTGGATGATTGCCAGCTAAGCAGCGACTTTTGCAGGTGGAAGGGCTAGTTGTATGTCTAAAGGGAGGATGGTCACCATGAAAATTGTCCCCATCACTGACCATAGCCAGTCACTTGTGTATTTGATGACTCATTTGGATGTGGACATACAACATGATGACGCACCCCGTAGCCTTGAATACTTTGTGGACCAATGTATGTGCATGTTGTGGCCACACACCATGCAACGAATCATGGCCCCAAGGTGAATCTATGTTTCTTTCTCTCTATGGAAATGGTGCCAACACATCATTTGTACATTCCACTAAACATCAATTAACTGTGTGTAGTGCACACTTACCTGAGGTGCACATGGATGGTCACTTCACTCTACTGGTGCTTCCATTGCAGATGATAAGACCATCATTGTATGAAGCTGTGGGAGTGCGAGGCTATTGGTGTATTGGCACACAGGTACATGGTTGTTGACATCGTCAGAAACAGTGTTGAACATTGATTGGATCTGCAACTTGTACTGAATAAGCTCAATGCCTTTTTTTCTGCCATTTCCATGACTAGGGTAGTGTGACTCATGTGGAAGTCAATTCACACATTCACCAACAATTACATTGTAACTGGATATTGTTTTATTTGTTGGATATTTTTTATGGCACCTAATCACAAGAGTTTCCAGGTGCCACAAGACAAAGGAAAGGGACGGGGGGTGTACATAAAGGGGGAAAAAACAACAGTAATGGTCATAATAGGTCTTGTGACATTCTTATCTTGCAAGTGTAGAAACAAAAAGGAGAAGGGAGGGAGGAAGAAGGGGACTGGGATCGGGAGGAGACAGGGGTGGAGGGGGTGAAATGCAGGAGTGGGTTTCCAGAGGGCTGAGCAAGTGCTGAGGGGAGCCACAAGGGCAAGTGCAGAGGAGGTGGGAAAATAGAGAAGTGTGGTGTGGCGGGCCCAGAGGGCTTAGCAAGTGCTGGGTGGAGCCATGAAGGGCAAGTGCAGGGGAAGTGGAAAAGGGAGAAGTGTGAGGTAGGGCTGGACCAGATTCATACTGGACCGGGAGGGGTGCCTGAAAGGCAAGTGCTGATGCTAGGGGGACTGGTCAAGGAGGGCTGGCCCCTGCAAGACTCATAAGGTACCAGGCACCAGTCACAGCAGCAGGGGGCAGTAGCATGGGAGGGGGCGAAGGAAAGAGAATGAAAAAAAGAAAGTCTTGGGATGTTTCCAGAATTTAAGGTGATCCAGCTCACGTCTGAGGTGTGAAGGGAGGCCATTCCAGAGGGCGGCTCCTGCAGAGAAAGGAGATATACCTCCCAATCTTTGCTTGGAGAAGCGCCTGACATGCAGAGAGATGGAGCTACAGGACTGGAGAACTCGAGCAGGGAGACGTAGAGAGGTCCCAGGCTTCAGAAAGCCTTGTGGATGATGCAGCAGGTCTTGAACCTGATCCATCTGGTCACAGGGAGCCAGTGGAGATATTTTTGGGCGGAGAGATACGGCCACTGGCATTGAGGTCAAAGATAAGTCTTGCATCCCTATTCTGAATTGGTTGGAGAAGGTGAAGGGAAGAGAGAGGTAGATTGAGGAAGAGGCTGCTGCAATAGTCCAGCCTAGAGAGAACCAGTGCTCTGGAGACATTGAGCTTCTGGGGGAAGGTGAGGAAAGGGAGAATGCCTCTAAAGAGGTGGAGCTGAAAGTTGGACTTCTTGGCAAGGTCTGTGATGTACGGAGAAAAAGAAAGAGCAGAGTCAAATATGACCTCAAGATTTTTAGCCTCACATGTGGGTGAGGTGAGGGTACCCAAGGAGGGTGGCCAGAGAGAGGGAATAGGGAGCCGGTGTCCAAATGAGAAGGATATCTGACCACTGGCAATAAGGCCGAGATCATTAGCAGAGCACCATGCCTGAAGAACAGTCAGACAGTCAATTATGAGGGAGAACAGGGAGGAGGTGGAGGAGAGGGGCTTAAAGGAAAGCTGAGTGTCATCAGCATAGCACTGGAAGTGAGGAGAGAAGGTGGAGATCAGGAGGGCCAGGGGGGCAAGGTAGATGTTGAAGAGCCATGGTGATAAGATAGAGCCCTGAGGGTTGCCGCCGGAAGAGGAGTGTGGTGGGAGAAAGATAAGGGCTCAAATGCACTTGGGAGGGTCGGTCTGAGAGGAAGAAGGCCAGCAATGCCAGTGCCCAGTTGTGATGCCTAGGGTATCACAGAGACAATTTATGAGTATTACATGATTGACCATGTCAAAGGCAGAAGAGAGATCTAGAGGGATCAGAACAGAGGGGGGTTTAGAATCCAGGTTTGAGAGTAGGTCTTCACGGGTGTTCAGGAGAGCAGTTTCAGTGGCTCTGGATGGTCTCAAGCCAGACTGGTGGTTATGGAGGTAGCCAGTCAATTCGGTGTTGTGGGTCAGTTGGGGGATGAGCAACATCTCCATGAGTTTGCCCAAGAAAGGGGTGCTAGAGATGGGGAAATAGATGGCCAGGCATGAAAGGTCTGCAGAGGATTTTTTTAGAAGAGGGTGCACAAGAGAGTCCTTGAGGGGTTGTGGGAAAGAGCCAGTGGCAAAGGAGTGGTGATAGAGGTCAGCCAAGGAATCGGTGAGAGAGGAAATGTTGTCCTTGAAAGAGGAGCAGGGGAGCACCTGTTTGGAGGAGACTTTCATAGAGCGGACTACTTTAGAGACCTCATCCAGTGCAATGAGAGAGAAGGAGGAGGCTGTGGGAGGAGGTAGAGATGGTCCCCAGGAAGCAAGTGAAAAGGTGGGTGGGGAGGGGAGTAGATTACAGGGAGGACATGATGTCCTGGTTTTTGGGGAGAAGTGGGAGGCAATGGCAGTGCAGAGATGTTTGGAGGGAAGAGCAGATGGGGATACTGCCGTAGGATTGGAGAGTTCCTTGCAGATTTGGAAATGTTCAGCCGTGTTGTTTGTTTCCCCATAAATGTGGGAATGGACATGAGCCCTCTTTTTGGAACGGATGGTGAGACGATAATGCCTTTGGAGCAGTTTATCAGAGGATGTACCTGATGTCTGCGAATTCCGTTCAGCAGCTTTGCACTTGCGTTTCAAGACTGGCAAGTCAGAGTCTTACCAAGAGTTGCATTTGGAGGCAGGCTTCATGCAGATCCTCATAGCATGGACAAGGATGTCCAGAGTATTAGAGATGGATAGATGGAAGTTATCAAGTGCAGAGTTGGTAGGAGAGTCCGAGGTGGGGAATACATGTTGATGCTTCAACATGGGATGCTTACTGTAAGAATGCTTTTGTCATACTGAAATGTGCTCCAGTCTTGGAGATTTCGAATTATGTCAAAAAATGTGTTGTATTTGTACATGTGAAAGATGGATGTCCATGGGGATGTTTTCTCTTTACATTGTGTCCTGTTGGCTATGTGCTACCTGAATGTCTTAGAGCAGTAACTATATCAGTTGCATCGTGCAAAGAAAGTGAGGGCATGCTGCCTTACTCAGTTGATGCTTTAGTTACAGAAACAACATGTCATATTAGCTCAAATTATGACACACCTTTGTCACTTCCTGAACTAGTACACATTGCGCCTCAATACACGGATGGCGGTAAGGGTTTACCGGTTCCGGTAAAATACCGGTACCGGTAAATCCTTACTGCCTTACTACGAGGTCCCTTGCGGGTTGGGGAATTTAACGCCTGCTTTTTGCAGGCGTTAAAAACCAACCCGCAAAGGGACCAGTGGAGCTAATTACGGTACCGCAATTTGCGGTACCGTAATTAGCACCTTCCCCATTCCCATAGAGCCCTATGGGGCAAAAATGGGAATGGGGAAGGGCAACGGTGGAAGGGGGAATTACCGCCCGCCAACCTTGGAATGGGGCGGTAATTCCCCTTTCCACCAAGGCGGTGCCGGTATTTTACCGGCATGAACCATGGCGCTAATAGCGCCATGGTTCACCGCCATCCGTGTAATGAGGCCCATTGAATTGGAATGGCCTGACACTGAGATCCTAGCATTGCTGTCTCTGACGGACTAGAACAGGTCTCACCTTGTATAAAAATGAAATTGTGAAGAGCATTGTTTATGCAATGCAGAATAATGAAGAAATGAATGACTTTGCCTTGTTTGAAAACAGTTTGATAACATATGCAATCCCTGTTAGTTCATTTTTACTTCTTGGTTTCTTGGGATACATCTGATGCGGGAGGAGTGGCCTACTGATAATGACAGGCCTAACAACTGAACATCTGTGCCAAGCGATGTTGCAGAGTACAGCGATCTGTGGAATGCTCTGATGCCTCAGAGTCTGAGCACGATAACCGCTCCGCTTAGAGAAGTACACAGAATGAAGCTGCTGGCTTGAACCTCAGGCTGACAGAGGCTGCCTCGAGAAAATCCCTGCAGACTGAAAGATGTTTTCCCTGCTCTGTGTTTTGGAAATGGGAATTTTATCACATGTTCGTTATGCAAGCTGTTCGCATAGACGGCAAGAAAAAAATGTGGATCCATGCTACACATTTGAAATATTTACCTTTGCCTCTACACCTATGAAAATGGGTAGAGGGAGGGGTTAGGGGACAGAGAAATATGGGCCTAATACGTACCCTGTTGTGCTTTCATTGAGAAGAGAAACACTGATCCTTGTTTTGATACAATTGTTCTCTCCATTCCATCCAAAGACGCTTGAATGCAAGGGGGGGCAGGGAACAGATGATTTGAATTGAGGAAAGAAATGTGGTCAAGTGCCACACATGTATGAACTTCTAGAGCCTAAATTAGTGTGGTTCTTAATGGACACTGACACTTTGCCCATGTTCGAGTTGTGCAGAAGTGTGGATATGCACAATTTCGCCACAGAAATAATCAGGTCCTCGAGGGCTATTGGTCAGCCAGAAATATGTGATACCTGGTCTGCTAATGACTATGGAAAATAATAAGAACTGTCTGTTGGGTACTAGAGAAATACAAAATCATCTCAGAAAACGGTTGCCCACACCCATCTCACCTGCTACACATGCTATGCTATCCAATGATATGCTATGCTATGCTTCTTTTCAAGTACACACACTTCATTAAAAAATCACATGCTTGATAGTTTTCACAATGAGCACCAGGATGAGATATATAGATATATCCTGCTCTGTACACAAATTGCTATGTATCATGGTAAATTGCCAAAGGTTTACGTTCTCTCGCCAGGACTCTACCAATAGAGTGTCACTATGTTTTTTCAATGGTGTTAGTGTCCCAGTATCACTATTGCACTGTCAATGTTACTACCTTAATATGTCTGAGTATCTAGCTACACTACTTGCTTCTTTATATCTTTATATCCTGTTTTGACTGACACCTGTCATGTTACTTGCCTGACGCCATTGCTTGATGTCCACACTATTGTCCAGTATTACTGTCCTAAAATGGCTTAGCACACACTAAAAGGGGTGTTTGCCAACCTGCATTTTTTCATGGTTAAGTTAGCATGGGCGAATCCATTCATCCATTCAGCCAAGCATCCATTTAGTATAGGCTATGTTTAGTAATATAGTTTGATCTGAGATATTATGGATCAATATTTGCTGCGAGCCATGCAGAAAGATATATTTAGCTTTTATGAATCAGGCTTTTGCTAAGCGCAAAAGGGAAATGTTTTCATGCAGCAGAACACAATGTAGCAATGTTTTCATAAAAATGTGTCTCTTGGCAGTCTGTCAGATGTAGCCTTGACTGAATGTTTTCATTCTGCAGTTAGACTGTCTTGTGAGCGAGAGAGAAAGAACGTTAGCACAATATGCTTTCCTGTTCTTAGACATCGTGTTCCAGTACACGGTTATGTGGAAATATGCACTTACATAGTCAAAAATGCTGGTTGTCATAGACTGTTTCTACGCATGTAAAATGCAAATGTGTCATAGCTACAATGCTATTTTGTATAACAGTGGTTTTCTGTTCTGTTCAGCAGTTCGTTAGAGCAGAGCTAGAGAGAAGCTGGGAGGGCTGGGTTTGCTGAAGCACTCATTGCTAGAGAGTCTTGATTGCTTGTTAGTGATTTGTGACTATTGCCATGCATAAATAAACATGCATTCTTATTATCCATTTTCGTGTCTCCGTGATCTTCTCTTTGTTTCAGTAGCATGTTAATTTATGCATGGCAATAATGACTAATGCCTCCTCGTCTTTTATGACCTCTCGGCAGCATTAAACACTGTCGACCACTGCATTTACCTCTCTTTTCTTGCTGACAGAATAGGATTCTTGGCCATGGTCCTGAATTGGTTTACCGCCTATGTCTCGGGCATAGACCAGGCCTTGCAGATGAACTTGTTTCACTCCAACCTACTCCACATAGTCCCCCAAGGCTCCATCCTCTCGCCAATCCTTTTTAACATTTAAATGGAGCCTCTGGGCACTCTCTTCAATGATCCCAATATAGCCATGCACCAATATGTGAATGGTACTCAGTTGTATATGAGTGTAAATAGCGCGCAGGACTGTTATAATATGTATAGTTGTTTCCATGGTGTATGTATGATGTGGTATGGTTCTGGAATCCTGTGATTCCAGAGCCATACAATGGATGAAATGACACTGTTGAGGTCGCACCTTCCTGGGGACCTTATAACCTTAATAAGTAACATAACTAAGTGATCTGATTCATCTGTGTCATCCGTGTCAGCGATCAATTTGTTTACAACAAATTGGTGACGAGGTTCGTTCGCTTTCTTGAAGAGGTCCTCGGCAGAGGAATGATGAACCGAGGCGTGAGAAGCAGCAAGTAATGTTAAACCATAAATGAAAGGAACTGGACGAGGCGTCGAGTGAGTGGTAAACCGAAAAAAAAGAAAGCAACCAACAGTAAGTTATGACCATGCAGGACTAAACATTATAGTAAATGTACCTGCCAGCATGGGAGAAGCTTGTGGTTGAGAGAAGCATTTTATGGAATGGTGCGCAAGCGGACATCAGTGACATATTAGAGGAAAGGACCTAAAACAACATCAAGTATGTGCAGCCATTTTGGAAACACTTAAAGGTTGCCATGATGACCACATACATTATAATACGAACAGAAACCCTCACACGGAGCAACCCGCAACAGAATAAACCAAAACTGAACAAATACTTGTAGTATCAATAAGCGTTACAGACAAATGCATCAGAACGAATAGAACAAAATGTACAAGTGAAGGAAGTGAAGTCATTCAAGCAAATCATACGAGTAAAAAGAAAAGTATTTTTTCCTTTTCTCGAACTAACAGAAATACAATGATATATATAAAGAAAATAAGAAAAAGTGCGGAGTGAAGAAAACAATTGGGAAAACTGTCAAATAATACACAAATCATCACACTATACCAGAACAGAATTCAATTAACATAGCAACTAAAATCCAAAACATCACTGCTCCAATCCAATTCCTTGCACAACCAGGAAATCTGATATGCACTTGGGAACAATGGCTAGACAGTTTTCAAGTTTATCTAAGAGCGATAGGAGGAGCCAAGTTCAATGATGACCTGAAAGAAGCCACGTTACTGAACTGTGTAGGTGCTGAAGCACTAAGAATATTCAGAACACTACCAGATGTAGTTAGTGTTGATAATGGTTCTGAAGAGGCGGCCACTGGTTCTGGCAATAACAAGAAATATGAATTGGCTGTAACAAAGTTGTCCAGACATTTTGGGAACAAGACTAACATAGTACTAGAATGGTACCATTTTTTTTCCAGGCGGCAAAACAAAGGAGAAAGTGTCGACATGTACATCGCTGCTTTAAGAGGTCTAATATCAACATGCAAGTTCATGGGGATAGCGGATGAATATTTGAGAGACAAATTAGTGTTACAAGTTGCAAACTCACGAATCCAGCAACGCCTGTGGCAAGCAAAAGACCCGACCCTTGAACAGGCTATTGAAAGCCAGATCAATGGAGTTACGAGACACATGCATGAAGGAAATGCAGAAGAAAATAGAAAGTGGTGAAGTAAGGTGCATCCAAGACATCCAGGACGGAACCTCTGACAGAGATGAAGAGAATTTGATTGCAATGATTAGAAGGATGGCAAAAGACAATCCCAACAATAATACAATGAAAGAGAGAGAAACAACTAATAGAATGCAAGGCAGATGCTACAAATGTGGCTGATACAGACACAACAATATTGAGAAAGAATGCCCGGCATATTCTGCAGAATGTTATAGGTGTGTTTATGTAGGTCATTTTGGAAAAGTATGCCGAAATGCCAGGGGAAGAGGGAGAGCTGGAACACATCCCATGAGTAGAATACAAAGAGATGGGAGTCAGTTTATGAAGAACAGTGTAACGAACATAAAGACGATGGAAGGAATTAGTGTCCCAAGCAGTTTGTTGTCTATCACTGACTAGATAGAAGAACAAGTACACATCCTGACAATATCAACAGTTGAAGGAGGTGTAGGTTCATGGGTGTCTATGCTAGTAAATGTTGTGTCATTAAGAGTAATGTTTGACACTGGCTCACCATACACTATGGTGGACATAGAAACATTTGTGAAAGAACTGAATGGGAGAAGAGAAGACTTACGAGACACAAGAGTAAGAGCCACTGCGTATGGAAAGACAGCCATCAACATAATTGGATATACGTGGGTACACTTAAGCGTTAAAGAAAGGAAAACATACTGCAAGCTGTATGTGGCTGAAAACGGGTTCTCCATTATAGGATGGTGGGAACAAGCTTCCTTACAAATCCAAATACATCCAGGAGAGAATGTTCCCATTTTAGGCAGCACTGATGACAGCTGTGGAACTAGTGAAAACCTGGAAAAGAGTTTTCCAAGAGTGTTCATTAAAAGTATTCAAACATCGGAAAGTGTTAAAAAGGGGTGCCAAGCCTATAGTTCACAAGGTGAGAAATATTATGATTTTTACAATGGAAGCTTTGCATAAGGAACTGGTGAGATTATGTGAACAAGACATTATTGAACCAATAGAAAGTTCAAAATGGCTTTCAGCAATCATTATTGTGCATAAACCAGATGGGTCAATCAGGATGTGTGTGGATTTGAGAGACTTGAACGCAAATATTTGGGTGGATAGACATCCATTGCCAAACATAGGTTAGATGCTAACAACAATGAGGCCAGCAAAGTTCTTTGCAACACTTGATTTATCATCAGCCTATCACCAGGTGGTACTAGATGAAGAGTCAAGGCACCTCACGTCTGTCATCACTCCATTCAGGTACAAGAGGATGCCTTTTGGGCTGGCATCAGCAGAAGCTGCATTTCAGAGACTTATGCACCAGTTGTTTGATGGACTCCAAGGACTTCATTATTTCCAAGATGATATACTTATTTCAGCAATTACTGAAGAAGAACACAATGCAAAAGTGTTGGGGGTCTTACAGGTTATCCAAGAAAGAGGTCTCACACTCAAAATAGACACATTCAAGATAAAGAACAATGAAGTAACTTATTTGGGTCATTCTATAAATGCAGAGGGAATACAACCAAAAAAAGCTCTAGTGGATACAATATTAGGTATTTCTGAACCTATGAACAAAGATCAACTTCTGAGCTTTCTGGGATTGACGGAATACTTGTAATTCATACATCACTATTCTGACAAAACAAAATATATGAGAGAATTGATGAGTAAAGGTACGAGATTCATATTGTCTGAAGGATGTAGAGGAGAGTTTGAACAACTAAAGAACTTTATCAATACATCTCCAACACTTAAAATGTTCGATTGCAGTACCAAAAGCATAATTTCTGTGGATGCTAATAGTATTGGGCTGGGTGGCATCCTCAAACAGATATAAGGGGGCACTGTAGTACCTATTGCTTTTGCTTCTAGAATGTTGAGAGGCTCAGAGAAAAATTATTCCACCACTGAGAGCGAAGCGTTGGGAGTGAGGTGGATTTTAGAACATTTTAAAGGACTGATTTGGGGTGCGCCAATTGAACTAAGAACTGATCAGAAGCTATTAATTAATGTGTTGGGTTCCAAAACGCACACAATTGACATCACCACAGATAAAGAGGTGGATTTTGGACATTATGCAATATAATGTAATGGTGAAATACACTCCAGGGAAGTCCAATGTTGTGGCAGATTGTTTTTTGAGGTTACCTCGGGATTGCAATAGTAACAATTTAATAAACAATTAATCTGCAGAGGAACAAAACCCAGAGTGTATAATTGCACACCTCAACCCAAGTTTTTCGAAGGAAGAATGGACTGCAGCAGTAAATGGATATGTTGAACAAGAACATTTAAAAAAAGCTATTAAAAGCGATTGGAAAGATGATGATCAGTGTATCAGGATGTGGGACAAAATATGGAATGACATTTCTTGTGATAACACATGTATATAGAGAGGAGACCGTATAATTCCACCAGCATCATTAAGAGAGAAAATAATGGACATTGGACATGAAGGTCATTTAGGGAGGAGCCTCACAAAAAGGAGAGTAAGAGAAGTATATTGGTTGCCCAATGTTTGGAATCAGATGGAACAGCTAGTAAAGGAGTGCACAGCTTGTGCCATCAGTGATTAAGGGAAGAAGGTACAACCAACACCCTAACAACCTGTAGAGGTTCCCAAAGATATATCGACCAAATTGGCTATTGATATAACAGGGCCTCATGAAATGCTGGGACCCCAAAAAGTATATATTATAGTTTTAGTGGACTATACATCCAAGTGGGTAGAGTGGGGTGTAGCAGAAGGCACAGTTACTGCTACTAAAGTGGTGATATTTTTGGAAGAGATTTTTAATCATGAAGGAGATCCTCAAAAGATAATATCAGATAATGGAGTCCAATTCATGTCGTTGGAAGTACAGAAATTTATGAGAGAAAGGCCATTGAACATAGGACAACTGCTTTGTACCATCCAATGGCCAATGGACTAGTTGAAAAAATTAATGGATTTATAAAGAACATAATTCAATTGGCAATTGCCAACAACCTGTCATGGAAAGAAACTTTAAAAGAGGCATTGAACACTTATAGAGTTACTCCACATTCAGTCACAGAAGAAGAACCTATTAAGTTAATGAGGGGAAGAACAGCCCCTAATAGACTTAGACACACTTGCTCATGTTGAAAAGGAGTAAAGAGATTAACATGGAGATTATAAAGAGAGTGAAGAAGAGACAGGCTGAATGCAGAGATATTATGATGACAATAGACATGTGAAGGAGAGAATTATCAAAGAAGGAGATTGGATTTGTGTCAAAGAACTAAAGAAGATATTGAAAGGAGAGTCCAGGTACAGAGTTCCACAATGAGTAGTGAAGTGTTCAAATAAGTCTGTAATCCTTGATGATGGCAAGAAGTGGTCCTGTGATGACATTCTATTATTGAGAGAAAGGAACACCACTGGAGGAGGAGTATGTGGTGTTCCAGATCTGAGAGACAATGTGGTGTTCCAGATCTCAGAGACAATGCATGGAAGAACAGTATGACATCAAAAAATAGGATCATACAAACCTTTAAAAAAATAATTTGTTTATTACTACACCACATCTGAAGTTCTGCCCTCTATGGTGGTTATACGAGAAGTGAACTCCAACAACTGTATCCTTTAAAATGTGTGTTAAACAATATTGATAATATAAGAGATCAGCATCTGTTGTTAAAGTATTTTAGTTAGTAATTCCATGTCATGTTAATTTCCTTCCTTTGTTTTCCCATTCTTTACATTTTTTTCCCTGTCTACCCACCACAATTTTGTTCATGATTATGTGAAGGGGGAGATGTTATAATATGTATAGTTTTTTCCATGGTGTATGTATGATGTAGTATGGTTCTGGAATCCTGTGATTCCAGAGCCATACGATGGATGAAATGACACTGTTGAGGTTTCACCTTCCTGGGGACATTATAACCTTAATAAAGGGATTCATCCGTGTCAGCGAACAATTTGTTTACAACAAATACATTGCTTTTCTCTGAGATTACCTAGCCATAATTCGGTCCTGGATGTCAACTGCCTACCTCAAACTAAACCCATCCAAAACTGAAAATGTCCTCAATGGTCTTCCCACTAAACAACAACCTGTCAATAAATGGCTCAATGTTCTGCACCTAGAAGGATTTGTTCCACAACTCTTCACTCAGAAAAATCCTTAGTCTGCACCATTGACAGCAGTCTGCTGTGCTTCCAGTACAATATAACCAAGAAGACACAGACAGCCTGACTCCAAATAACCGCTCTTTACAAAATCACACCACAGGACTTCCATACCATAGTGTTGGTCCTTGTGGTCTTGTACATTGATAGGGAAAATTCCCTCCTGATAGGGCTCTCAGCTACTCACTTGGTTTGTGGCAGTACCGCACAGCTTATTAGGGGTGCATGGAAATTTGACCGAATCACTCCATCCTATGTGAACTACATTGGCTTCCTCTCCAGTCCAGGATACTGTTCAAGACTACATGTATCATCTACAGAGCAGTAACGAGTAGCACACTGGCACACCTGTTGGCAAAGCTCTGTATATCTGGTGACACACACACCTCGTTCAGCAAATCGACCAACTGGCTTAAATCACAACTCTTCCATAAAGAGAGGGCCTACAAACAATCCTTCTCCTGTCACCTACCCACCCTCTAGAACTTAATGCTGATGTTTGCTTGGAAGGCCCCCACAATTTTCCAATTTCACAAATCACTCAAAACATGGCTTTTTCAGCAACACCTGACCAAGGACTAATTACAATGGACGCACATACGGACACACAGACCTTAACTCACAGTACTGTGCTATTGTTGAAAGATTCCAGTCCAAATGCTGGCTACCCACACACTGTACAGCGCTCTGCTGCTCTCAAGCTAAATCCATGCTTTAAACAGTAAAATAAAACAAAATAAAAAATCTGTTGTTGCCTGTCCACTGGTGCATATGTGCATTGTCACATAAATGGTGTGCACTGCTGACCTCCTCAGTACTTTTCGGAGTGTTTTGTGAAGATCAGGCATTGGAGGCAAAGTATGCACAGATATGTACTGGATTATTAGGAGAAATGGCTCTGAAAAAAGTCCTAGAATCCATCATTGGCCACCAAAGAATAGGGCTGGAGTGGAACTTCCAAAGTTTTTGGACAATTACCTGGTGTAAGCATACACCAAGGCATGGATTCTGTTATACTTTGTAGATTGGGTGAAAACAGTAATGAAGCTGGATTAAGACTATTAGACTGTGAACGTGTACTGCCAGACTTGTCAGCACGGCCGCCTTGCACAATATGTCATGATCATGAAAGAGCAGGAGATATTTAGGCGTGCTACCTGGAGGAGGGTTTCTGGCAGCAGGGGGTTTGATATCCAGCTCATGTCTTAATGATGTGTTCCAATAGCACCTTCATCATAATCATCGTCATCATAATCTGTATCAAACAAAAGCAGTCTCTTCAGAAGAAAGTGACTGCACAGTTCCTCAGTGCCATAAAGGGTACTCTGCCACAAGACCTTTGCTTAGAGTTACAGCTGGTATGTAGGCAGTCTTTTATGTGTGGCAAAATGTATTGGCTCAGGTTCTGTTTAACGTCAATTTATCACAATGAGATTGAGAAAAGCAGTGCGTTTCTTCTTCTTCTTTTACTTCTGCTCCTTTTTTCTTCTGCAAAAATAATAAGAATAATGATTATCATTGTTAATAATAATTAAATAATAATGATAATTATTTCTGTCATTAACATCTTTAATATTATTAATAGCATGGGCGTAATTTTAGGGGGGACAGGGGTGTTTGTTCCCCCAACTTTCATGGCACACCATGTTGTCCCCATTCATTTGGCTGAGAATTCCTTTTCTTCAGATGTCATGTCCCCCCAACATTTTCAGCAAAGTTACTCCACTGATTAATACCCAAATGACGTACAGAATTGCACTTGCACTGGTGCAAAGGTTCTGTAACATCTCCTTAACTCTCCATCAATGTCCTAAAATTCATCTGTTATATCGTCACAAATTAACTTCTAAAACCTAAGACTGCAATACTGCAGAAGAGATAAGTGCTCATACAAGACTGGTCTATCTTACAAAGCATGATCTATGTCACCATGACAAACTGCTGATTTGTTTTATTTTTGCATTGACCATTGCCTATGAGAATAATCCAGTTGAAAATCTGCTTGGGAAACCTTTTCTGTAAGCAGTCTTTTTTTTGACAAGTCATTTCCTGTAATTTGGAGTACGACTTCAATTCTCATCACATATGTGAAAATTGTGATACACAACACAGATAAGTATAGTGGTCTTGTCTATTACAACACCATATTTGGTTGGCTGTTGATAAATTGGAATGGACTCCTTTGTAATTCGAACTATGGTCACTTCAAGAATGTGATTAAAAGCGAATTTCTCTCGGTGTAGCTTATTTTCCTGACAGATTTTAGGTGATTAAGCCAGTCGCACTGTGGTTTGCTACATTAGTACCTTGCAAGTGCGGTGTGGCGGCCTCCCAGCCAATGAGGAGGCTTGAAACAGGGTTCTTACCACACAGAGAAAGACCACGCTCTGAGCATCCTCAGAGAGGGAGTCCGCCATCTTCCCTCACCAGGAAATACCCAGGTACCACCTTCCTCCCATCCCCTGTCCACGTTTCTTCATATTTAAGCCCCTCCCCACCTACCTTGTGGTAGTTGCCCTTTCCTGGTGCCGGGAATAGTGGGGCTTCACTCAGGCTTGTAAATGAAACGCCCAGGCATTACCAGACCAGTAATGCCCCTCCTCCTCAGGTTATATTGCTTAAATAGGGCCTGAGAGTTAAGAGGGCAGAGTGTGGGTCTCAATCCACATCTGTGCCTAGTGTAACATCTGTGTGAGGTACACCTGCAGTGTAGAGTTGGAGACTGAACTACACTCAACTGCTGATGGAGCAACTGTTAGAAGTCTGAAGCAGAAGGCTGAGATAGTCCAGCCCACTGCACTATATCCATGAGAGGTGTTATCGAAACAGCGAGTATTAGTGAAGATGATGAGAAAAGCACTTATTGAAACAGGGGCAGCCAATCATTGCAGAAAGTCAGTGAGAGCAGAATGTGACCGAGTGGCATGACCTGCTGAAGTGCTGTTGGGAGGTCTGATGTGATGACCCAGAAAGGAGAATGGAGCGAGGGAGGGCATACTGCAGTTTTCACTAAATGAGAAGGCTTGCGGATCTGTGCCAAACACCAGCGTGAGAGGCAGTGGTGGGTGATGAATTTTGTAAATGGGAGTTCCCACACACCTGCGGAAGTGACCAAATTCCGCAAGAGATTCTAAACCATTTGAAGGTGATATGACAGTAAAACATGTTCATTCTGTGTGGCCCCATACGTGTTCATGAATGCTACAACAATATCTGCAAGTATTTACCATATAGGAACATACTCCTGTTGGCATTACAAGTGCAAAATGCCACAATTCAGTAAGACAATGTGTCCAATTCGGCTGCACCTATCTATGCCAGTCTTGCCCAGTAACTACACTTATGTTTGCTTTACCCTTGATGCGTAGTAATAAATACTGTACCACAATAAGAAAATATATCCATACTGTCTGCCCAAATGTAGGCCAGTCTAGCCACTAAATAATACCCATCTAGTTGGCTTCAGCAAGTAAAAAAATACCATGTGACAGTAAACGCGGACTCATGATGTGTGTTATTATGTAGTGATGGCCCACATGGGTGGAGCCAGTCTGGAGATACTAAACCTTCCAGCCATTACCTCCTTTGTTTCTCTAACTCCTGACTGCCGCCAATGTATTAACTCAAGGAGTAACGTTGAACCCTAAAATGTGGAGTGATGTTTCCTAGAGCACTTTGGATGGAAGAAGCAAGTCAAGAACTCAAGGTGTACTGCCCTGGCTGAACACTGTAACTCATAGTGCAAGTTTTGCGAGCAAGGTTTGAAGCATCCAGAGAAGAAACTGTGCATGCTAACACTGAGGGTGTGAGTTCTTGATGTGTGCAGTACATTCCATACTCACAAGCAATCCTGTGTAATGAAGTCAGAATTTGAGTGACATGAGAATGCCATTCAGACAAGAAACAATGCATGTTTATACTGAAAGTGTGGAGTTTCTGACATGTTCTGCAAATGCCATACTGACAAGAAACATTCTATTCTGGTAACTGAAGTGCAAGTTCCTGCAGAACCCAAGGACAATCAGATACAAACCCACCTTTGTCAAAATCAACAACACCCTATGTGGTTCATTGGGGACAACTCATTAGCTGTATTATAGCATCATAGTGTAGCTTTCTCCTTATTTTCCTTCTTACAGTTTTAATGAAAATTTCAAATTCCTTTTCTTCAAGTCAAATGAAGTTGGACATTCAGGACATTGACCTAATGACAAACATTATGAAACGGCCATTTAACTATATACAACTTTAGTGTTTGCCTCATATTACACAGTCAGGTTAGAGAATCTCTGTCTCTATTTATCGCAAGTGTCTCAAGTTCCTATTGATATTTTATTTTTATATTGATATTTATATTGTATATGGCGACTTTTATCGAGAATCCGGTGCACAGCATAGTACAACGTTCTAATGTACAGATAATAAAAGATGCACAATATTGCCTCACGCCATGCACCATGCACAGATGCCTTGTGATTTGATAATAGACGAACATACAGAGGAACATACCATAATGGATTACCCAAGGTTCTTCCCTACGAGATGAGAGTGGACACTACATGTAGATCAATCACTATAGCAGAATGATGATACCATCCAGTAATCCCGCCTCAACATTTGCACTGTATTCCATGTGTGTTCCATATTTTTACATTCTAAAGTCACTTCAAAGTGTTCACCCATGAAGAACGTCCGACAGCATTTTGTGATAGATTAATCATTCTGTTTAGAGCGAATTGAACTTGTGCAGTTCATAGAAAACACCTTTTAAAATGCGTTTGTGTTTTTGTACATATTTGTGCATATTATGGATGCTGTTTAATAAATGATTATTCAGTGTAGACCTTGTGAATGTTATTTTAGAATGTGTTAATATTGCTGTCATTAGCTGAACGCCCAACTTAAACAGAAGGACTTAGTGGCTGTCCAATGAAGTAATGAACTGTACATTTCTGATTAAAACAGTCCAATACACACACACACACACACACACACACCCACCCACCCCCCTCACCTCTTTGGTCCCAAGAGGCAGTGATATATTACCTAAGGGTGTTAGTATGGCTGATGTGTGGTGGGAGGATGTGGGAGGAGGGCTCACTTTAGAGACATAAGTGCATTGCGAGTGTCAAATTCCTCCCGGCATTTAACAGCACAAAAATGAAATCTCACAGAGCCACACCTCTCATATTTCCATATAATTTACACAGTCTGGCTAATTATTAAATATAGACGTTTAAATGCCCAACAGAAATATACAAATAAAGTTGCACGTCTAATTTCATTGCACACACTACGAGCATGCTTAACTCTTTATAGTAGGGATTTACAATTTAAGAAGACGACTCTTGGTCTACGGTCATTATTAAATAGCATACTTGAAGTGTATATGCATTTTACACAAATGGCAACCAAACAGAAACATGTAAAATGCATGTACAATGCATTTATTGGGCCGGCGATGAAGTACTGCATGGTTAAAATTAGCCATAATATAATAGCAATTATTACGTTAAAGAAGGATAAGCTTCAACAGAATAACACACAGAGTTATCTATTAAGAACCATAAAGAGTTTTGTTGAAATTGACAAACAAGATTGTGAGCCTTTAAATATTTAAATACCTGGGTTACCCACAAGTCATACAATCAGGAACCCACTCTCTTGTTTAGCAACCAACTAATAAAAGTCATGCAGACTAAGACCACTGAATGTTGGGACCACACGGACTAATTCATTCAAGTAAGAAACATTCAATCTGGACACAACACATGGAACTCCTCAATCATATTTGCAGTGGCACACCTTGAGAAACCTGCACTCTCTTCCCGCTCCACGCACACCAGTACTGTCCCAGACCCAACTAAACTCCTATGCTTCCAAACCACTGTTCATGCCAGCAGCGTTCACACTGCAAGATACTTGAACTCTCCCCTTCTTCCCACAGATGATCAAACTGCACCCTGTCCCTCCAAGCCGTCCCCGATCGCTGCCTGAACAACCAACTCTATAACCAGTGCAATCTGGTCACTAAACTTTGTTGGTAAGTCTGATGCACCTAACCACTTCTCCAATTTCTTCCCTGTGTACACATTCTGAAAGTATGTGGTCATGTATTGCAAAACCGCTTTTGACAGCGATACCCATTCTGGCCATGGCATGAACATTTTGTCTGCTGTGGCCTTTACCCACTCCACACTATACTGTTTGAGCTTAGGCACGTGTTTTGGCAATGTATTACACAGGTGCATCAGTGGAGTAACATCCCCCAATGTGACAAGTCTTAATTGACTGTCAATACTTACCTTTAGTTACACAGTTACGTTTCAGAAAAACAACAAGTATGAGTGTGCTCCAACCTTCGCTGCTCAAAGCCTCTACTTCTCAATGATCTCAATCTATCTTTTCCGTCGGCGCTGACAATGACCTAAAGTAGATAACAACTTTTTATCTCTTCTTTAACCTCACAGTTTATTCTCGTCTTTTCAATCACAAAATACACAAACAAACAGACTAGTCGACTTTTCATATATTGGGCCTCATTACGACAAAGCCGGAAAACCATGGTGCTAATAGCACCATGGTCCATGCCGGTAACTTACCGACTCCGCCATGGAGAAAGGGGGAATTACCACCCCATAACAAGGTTGGCAGGGCGGTAATTCCCCCTTCCTCCATGGCCCTTCCCCATTCCCATTTTTGCCCCATAGGGCTCAATGGGAATGGGGAAGGTGCTAAGTATGGTACCGCAAATTGCGGTACCGCGCTTAGCACCAAGGTCCCCTTGGGGGTCCTTACTTTAACGGCTGGACTTTAATGGGTTGACGGTGCCGCAGCCTTTTAAGGTGCCATTAACCCATTAGCGCCAGGGTCGTAATGAGGCCCATACACTATGGTACTCGTTTTCTCCTAGCGCCTAAAATACCCTGATTGGAGTTTGAGTCATTTCCTATCAGAAACCTGTTTATGTGCCGCCTATTTACCCCCTTGGGGTTTTGAAATGGCTGCTTCGAAACCTGCCTTGAGGTAGGAAACTGGGCTCCTCGTTTAAATGCTCTTCATTTATATAAGACAACCCCCGTTACCTTTTTCTGTTACCACAATCCCATCCCCTTATTTTGCCAGTCCCCTCAATCTACTCATCATTCGTTCTTCAGCTCAAGGCCTTGTGTATCATCTCCCCTCCTCCTATCGACCACCGTTGTCTTCAGTCCGCTCAGCACCTGTGGAAACCAGGAGGGATTTCATCAAAGAGGGACCTGTCCCACTTGTTTCAATCTTCTTGCAAGTTTCCTATATCGACTGCTCTCGTCAGGAAAAGTTGCGATCTTCCAGCTAGATGGCGGAGGGTGTCTGATCATCTGAAGCACTGGACACCTTCTGGTTAATGGGTACACTAACTATTCTCCCTCTGCTACCACTTTGATCCCTAGGCCCTTTAAGCGAGCTAGCGCTATTTGGGATGGATGGGAATGCAGAAGTTACTATGCAGAAGTTACTCTTACACCAATAATAAGACCGACCCAGGAAGTTGGCAAATTTTTAGCTGTTTTATTAACAATTATATAAAACAGGGAGTACAGAGGACATCAATGGATGTTCGCTCAAGTCTCTCTCGAGAACTCTCAAAACATTTAATAAAAAACACAGTTATTTACTAAGAACTCATCACATTGATGTCATACTACGTGGCAAAAAAAGAAAGCCTACTTGAGGTTGTGATAGGCTTAAGGGGAACATCTAGGTATACTTTCTATGGGGGATAGGATTGTGAGCGGGTCTCTAAGGTCAGGTGGACAGCTTTGCCCACCCCCAGTGCAAGTCATCTTCCATGCCATAAAATACACAACGTTTCATTGGCTTTCAAAATATCGGGCTCTTTGCTATGTGGCCCTCTGTGATTGGTTGGCACGCTTGTATCCTTCTGGAATATTCCACTCACTAGCAGCAGATAAGCTGGTACCCCAGGTGCTGGAGGGTTGGACTTGACCATGCCTCCCCACCCAATTAGCCCATTATCCAGCATCATTCCTGCTGTCTGCCATTCAAATTGTCTTTGAACTAGGCCTTGCAAAGTATCACTGTGCCTGAGAATAGAAGGGAGTGTGAGCATGGTCTTATATTCAAGTCTCGGTGTAGCTTTCCCAAAGTCTATTCTCATCTAGACCATGTGACAGGAGACCGGGTTTGAGCTCTTTATTTAGTATTTAACACTATTAAATGAATAAAGCCTGGCACGTCTAGTGTTTTTCATTGCACCTCAACAGGAGCTCACCACGCTTCTCACTTTCATTGTATCTTCTCAAATAGATAACCAGTTTCTTGGCTGCCCCAACCCTTGACACTGGGCCAAACAACTTTTCTCAAATCTTCCCTCATCGTCAGCTGTTTTCTTCTACTGCGCCACACTTTCAGCCTTTCTGTTCATGGGGTCCTAGTTTGCTAAACACGATGTGAAACATCCAGATTCTATATACATATATATATTGGCAGCACTGCATGTAGTCTATTCACTAAGTATAGCCATCCTTCAGAATTATGTAGTCTTCTTGCGTTTCAGCAACTGTACAGTTATAAAATGGCTTGCATTGTCTTCAGTTCTCTCCACATGTGCAATCTTCATTTCACACATAAAATGTTGCTCAGTTCTTCACTTTGCTATCAAATTCTATAAGGTATATATACTCTCTTCATTGGCATCTCTTCTGGGTGTATCATATCTGCTACATGTGACTTCACCAGTCTTCCCTTTCATTCATCTTCACACTTCTTCCTGAACCTCCTTTAAAAGAATGTAATTTCTCTGCTTGTACATTATATAGGGCTTTTTCAATGTATACCTTGTTTCAAGAATTCTTCGTGGTATAGGGACCATAATTGGCGTCATGCATGTCCCAATTTCCAGCTTCCAACATATAGCAAAATGGGGTTAGGACTTCCGGTAGAGGCACTCGGCTCCTCCTCTATAGATGCCTCTGTGTCTCACATGCACTTGTTCTTCAAGGACTGATAAACAGTTTTGGCTGCTCTTAGCCTTTGACAGCAGGCCAAGCAGTCTTTCTTTGGTCCATCTTCGAGCTTTGGCTTATTCCTTGATGCAACACACACACAGCTATCAATCCTCCTTTCTCCATGGGTTGAGCTTACTAAAATTGTGGCATTGCATGTCCAGATTCTACACATATATTACATGAACGCGGTAGCGTCCATGTAGTTATGGTTAAGTTGGTGTTTCCATAGGAAGAGCATTTTTTGGGCGGCTTATAACTTCACTCCCGCTGGACGAATCCACACCAAACTTTGCAAAAAAGGTATATGGCCAACTCTGATTGTTTTTGTTGAGGTTTGGTCCAGGGGGGGCAAAGTTATAGGGGGGTCCCAAAACTTGTGTTTTTTCCCATAGACATAATGGGAAAAAACTTTGCGCACGCCTACAGCCCAAACCGCTGGACGGATTTACACCAAATTTGCGGCAGGAGCGGGGGCTTTTGCAAATTTGGTGTAAATCAGTCCAGTATTTGGTTTAAAATGACCAAAATGTAAGGCAAAAAAATTAGTGATATATCCGTTCGCTTCGCGGACGGACTTCCCTGTTCGCTTCGCGGACAGCGCCCCGATTGGCCGAGCGGCTTGCGTTATGTCTGCAGACATGCAACGTGTTCGCTGATTGGATGGCGTGGGGCGTGAAGCGCATCAGACTTTCTGTGGCGCCCGCCATCTTGCATTCGCTGTCGACCGCGGACAGCGCGCTGAAACTTGGATTAAAAATTGTATTTAGTGGAGTGTGTTGGTGTGTAAGAGTGTTTGGGGAGGGTGGGGGAGTATGAGATAGGTTCAATGTTCTGTTTTTTTGATGTGCTAAACGCTTTTGTTGTGTTCAATTTGTCTGCGGACAACACAGCTCTTCTGAAGTTTTGTAAATAAACTAAATGGTGGGGTGTTCTGAGGACGAAGTATGTGTCCATTTTGTTTGCAAGCAAGCTAAAATTGAGCTAAGAACACTTGCGGTGTCCTTAAATGTTCGTACATAAACAAAATGGGGCTGTCCTGAGGACGCTGTCCGTATTGTACTCTGGCAAGTTGAATGTGTTCTAAGAACACTCGCGGTGTCCCGAAATGTTTGCAATTAAACAAAATGGGGGTGTTCTGAGAACGCCGTTTGTATTGTTCGTTGTCAGGTTGAAAGTGTTCTAAGAACCCTCCTTATGCCCGCTGATAGTACAATTTCCTATGGGCCTTACCCGACTTTTTGTCCACTAAAGAAACGATAAATCAGGCTGCTGTGCGCCGGCATTATCTGATAATCCCATCACTTGCGCCATCGACCTGGCTGCCCTGCTTTTGCGACACTAAATCATATGTCCCACCCCTAAGCCTGACATTATCAAAGCATTCATATTCCCCGCCTCTCTCCGTGACGTTACAGGGTGCGTTGCCAAATACGCTCAGTCGTCTCCAGTCCTACGCAACTTTACACAGAACCTGGAAAACAACAAACATCATCTCACAACACAGCGCGCCACAATTCGGAATATGAAACTGTGATTTAAAAGCAAACAGCAAGATTGTACAGTTCGTAAAGTACATTTATTTGACATCAAATGTTTAGAGAATATTCAGCGATTTGCATTTGTCTTTGTTGTTGATCCGCAAAAGTTCATCTTGAGCCACGCGCTGTTCCTTTGCGGTACAGAGGGTGTTAGATCAGCTTACAACACTGTGCGCCACAATTCGGAATATGAAACTGTGGTTTAAAAGTAAACAGCAAGATTGTACATTTGGTAAAGTACATTTATTTCACATCAAATGTTTAGAGAATATTCAGCGATTTGCATTTGTCTTTGCTGTCGATCAGCAAAAGTTCATCTTGAGCCACGTGCTGTTCCTTTGCGGTACACAGGCTGTTGGTTTATGATAAAAGAAGCAAATAGTTGCACTGATAATCGGAAGGCTGCTCCAACAACGAGGCATTAGGGTACACAGGCTGTTGTTTTATGATAAAAGAAGCAAATGGTCGCACTGATAATCGGAAGGCTGCTCCAACAACGAGGCATTACACCACCATAATGGTTGGTATGTTGCTTCTAGCCGCTAGTACTGCGTAAGGGCATATTGGTCCTTGGCGATTGTCCCATAAAATGGTGAGGGTCATGAAGTTGCTTACATGGAGCTGCACCTGGCAGTTAAGGAAACCATCGGCTGGGGTCTGAAAATCGTGGCATTGACAATACGGAAGGAGGTATCTGTTTTAAAAACATAAATTAGTCTCACCAGCCGATCTTCATTAAAAATATTCATTTTATTTATTAGGGCGTGAAACTATTTGCTAGCGAGGATAGTGCAACGGAGTATGTTAACTTATTCCCATTAAACCACCCTCTGTCCTCTGCCTTTTTCAGAGCCCTCTAAGCGACAGGGGACCATTTCGGCGGTGATAGTGCGCGGTAGAAAACACTATGCCACATTGAACGAACAAGTACAACTTAACCGGGCTTTAACGCCACGCTATTGTTATTATATTCCGGTATAAAATAATCTAAAGGGTTACTTACATTATATTGGCATTTTCCATTGTCTAAGCATAGTGCAGTCCCAAAATACGACTCCGTCTGTGCCAACGATCTTTCTCATAGTGATATAATATATAAAAGTGGTTTTGTTTCAGAAATTTCATCCCTATCGTGTCTTACGTTTTTGCAACACTCCTTCAAAAGAAGTCTTTTAGCACGATCCCTGTCTGTCAAGGTCAAAAAACAATAGAACCTTATAGTGTGAGTCATGGGCCTCTCCGGAACGCGAGCAAATAATGGAAGCAGCTGACCTTCACTGTAAACGACCATACATTTTTAGTTTGCAACATTCTGTGTACAGCCATCTCTGAGAAATTGCTTTTTACACTCCATCTTTGTATATTGTTTGCGTGCTAATAAAAAAACTTTGTTAACGGGACATCATGGTTAAGTTACGCTGCTAAAAACCTACGAAATTCAGTGAAAAAAAACGTTGTTAAAGGGACGTTATGGTTCCAAGTAAAACGAAAAACCCCTGAAATTCGCCAGTTATTGTAAGCTAAGCAATCATAATTCGCGCCACTACCGTGCACTGCTAAGACTAACACCCACGACATCAAAGTTGACATCACAAATGTCATTGATGACATCACTGATGACATCACATGTGTATGTACTTTTCATGAAATATGTGTACAAGGGATTCTTATTATAATGTTGCGAAAAAAGTGTCAAAGATCATTGCAATAAATATCAGACCCTAATTAGTGCTTTGAACGATGCATTGATATAAATAGCATTCTATTATGGGGTTCTATCTAGTATACTAAGCTACTAATGCAGAAACATAGCATTGTGTGCAGCATACAAGATGAAGGTATAATATTCGTAATGTTAATATGTTGAATAATGAAATGATAATTGTTTTCTTAATAGATTTTTGTGTACTGTGAAATATGTAATAAGTAGCTAATAAAACTCATGTATTACATAATTGCATTACTATAGAGAAAACACAAAGAAACAAGAACACATACCAATATATATATATACATAGGGTAAATAGCAGCTTTGAAACAGAGAAATCATCATTTATTTGCATGAAAATAATGTTATCTTTAAAGCTTGTGTCTTCCCCTATGTATATGTTTCATATGATGTGACTGGACTCTAAGGGAATTACTATAAGAACCTACTTGTAGGATACGTCTACAAATAAAATACAATTTTTAGTTTCTGACTGTTACTGATGAAAACCATGTGGCCTAGATATGTCAGCAAAAGATAAAAGAGTGAGCCAGAAGAACACTTGCAGTATCCTGAAATGTTCGAAAATAAACAAAATGGGGTTGTTCTGAGGACGTTCTCCGTATTGTGTGACTGCTTAGCTGTAGGCAATGAGGGAATGGCACAGAGAGTGAAGAGGAAATGGTAGAAGGGCTGTCCAAGAGTTACGCGGTCCGCGGACAGCGCAGCTGTCCGTGGAGAGGGCGTGCTACATCCAGGGATTTCCAGCAAATCCAGCATGGAAAGAAGACTGTTGGGATCAGCCAATCAGATGTTGAGGTTGTGGATTTGTGTTGAAAGAGACTGTGTGTAGTGAAGATGGCAGAAGTGGAGAAAGTCAGGGTTTTGGTGCTTGGTGATATGTTTGTGCATGGTTTACAAAAGTATGCTCAATGCAGGCATGTTGCAAAGAATTTTGATGCTAAAGGAGTGGAGGTGGTGTGGAGCACTGTGCCTGTTTGCAATGTACAGGGAATTGTACAAGTTTGTGAAGATATGGGCAGGATGAACAGTCCCCATGTGGTAGTTTTGCACTATGTTGCTTTCCATTTGGGCTATGTCAGTGCCCCTACTTTGTTGGCAGATTTGGAACACTTGGTTCAAGCAGTAATGAACATCCTTCCAAATGCCAAAGTTTTTTTTTCTGGATTACTACCTAGGGCAGTATGGGACAATAGTTCCGTTTTTTGTCCTCAGCAAAACAATGCTAGGTGTGTAATCAACCGAGGCATGTGTGCCTTCATGCTTAGAGCTGGTATGTTCTTCTGTAATAATGAGAATATTGATTCCAGTAATGCTGTTTATTTTAAAGAAGATGGCATTTCCTTATATTTTATGGGAAATGCCATGCTGTTTTGGAATGTAAGGGCTGCTTTGGAGAAGGTTATGTGAAGATTTTAGGAGTAAAGTAAGAAAAAGAAATATATATATATATAAAATAACAGGTGTCTGTCAATCATCTGCAAAACAACCCCCAAAAAATGGCTCTTTTCATAGCCAACCTCAAAGGGGAAATGGGGCACATTATTTAAATTTACATTCACCACGCTCAGATTTTCGATATGTCCGCGGACATGGTGGTAGTCTGTGGACATCGAAATCACTAGCTAGGGGTTCAGTATGTTCTATGTTACATGTATTTAAAGTCAGGGATATTATGGTTAAGTTGTGCTACTAAAAACCTATGAAATTCAGTAAAATAACTTTGTTGAAGGGACGTTATGGTTAAGTTTCGCTGCTAAAAACCTACGAAATTCAGTGAAAAAAAACGTTGTTAAAGGGACGTTATGGTTCCAAGTAAAACGAAAAACCCCTGAAATTCGCCAGTTATTGTAAGCTAAGCAATCATAATTCGCGCCACTACCGTGCACTGCTAAGACTAACACCCACGACATCAAAGTTGACATCACAAATGTCATTGATGACATCACTGATGACATCACATGTGTATGTACTTTTCATGAAATATGTGTACAAGGGATTCTTATTATAATGTTGCGAAAAAAGTGTCAAAGATCATTGCAATAAATATCAGACCCTAATTAGTGCTTTGAACGATGCATTGATATAAATAGCATTCTATTATGGGGTTCTATCTAGTATACTAAGCTACTAATGCAGAAACATAGCATTGTGTGCAGCATACAAGATGAAGGTATAATATTCGTAATGTTAATATGTTGAATAATGAAATGATAATTGTTTTCTTAATAGATTTTTGTGTACTGTGAAATATGTAATAAGTAGCTAATAAAACTCATGTATTACATAATTGCATTACTATAGAGAAAACACAAAGAAACAAGAACACATACCAATATATATATATACATAGGGTAAATAGCAGCTTTGAAACAGAGAAATCATCATTTATTTGCATGAAAATAATGTTATCTTTAAAGCTTGTGTCTTCCCCTATGTATATGTTTCATATGATGTGACTGGACTCTAAGGGAATTACTATAAGAACCTACTTGTAGGATACGTCTACAAATAAAATACAATTTTTAGTTTCTGACTGTTACTGATGAAAACCATGTGGCCTAGATATGTCAGCAAAAGATAAAAGAGTGAGCCAGAAGAACACTTGCAGTATCCTGAAATGTTCGAAAATAAACAAAATGGGGATGTTCTGAGGACGTTCTCCGTATTGTGTGACTGCTTAGCTGTAGGCAATGAGGGAATGGCACAGAGAGTGAAGAGGAAATGGTAGAAGGGCTGTCCAAGAGTTACGCGGTCCGCGGACAGCGCAGCTGTCCGTGGAGAGGGCGTGCTACATCCAGGGTTTTCCAGCAAATCCAGCATGGAAAGAAGACTGTTGGGATCAGCCAATCAGATGTTGAGGTTGTGGATTTGTGTTGAAAGAGACTGTGTGTAGTGAAGATGGCAGAAGTGGAGAAAGTCAGGGTTTTGGTGCTTGGTGATATGTTTGTGCATGGTTTACAAAAGTATGCTCAATGCAGGCATGTTGCAAAGAATTTTGATGCTAAAGGAGTGGAGGTGGTGTGGAGCACTGTGCCTGTTTGCAATGTACAGGGAATTGTACAAGTTTGTGAAGATATGGGCAGGATGAACAGTCCCCATGTGGTAGTTTTGCACTATGTTGCTTTCCATTTGGGCTATGTCAGTGCCCCTACTTTGTTGGCAGATTTGGAACACTTGGTTCAAGCAGTAATGAACATCCTTCCAAATGCCAAAGTTTTTTTTTCTGGATTACTACCTAGGGCAGTATGGGACAATAGTTCCGTTTTTTGTCCTCAGCAAAACAATGCTAGGTGTGTAATCAACCGAGGCATGTGTGCCTTCATGCTTAGAGCTGGTATGTTCTTCTGTAATAATGAGAATATTGATTCCAGTAATGCTGTTTATTTTAAAGAAGATGGCATTACCTTATATTTTATGGGAAATGCCATGCTGTTTTGGAATGTAAGGGCTGCTTTGGAGAAGGTTATGTGAAGATTTTAGGAGTAAAGTAAGAAAAAGAAATATATATATATATATAAAATAACAGGTGTCTGTCAATCATCTGCAAAACAACCCCCAAAAAATGGCTCTTTTCATAGCCAACCTCAAAGGGGAAATGGGGCACATTATTTAAATTTACATTCACCACGCTCAGATTTTCGATATGTCCGCGGACATGGTGGTAGTCTGTGGACATCGAAATCACTAGCTAGGGGTTCAGTATGTTCTATGTTACATGTATTTAAAGTCAGGGATATTATGGTTAAGTTGTGCTACTAAAAACCTATGAAATTCAGTAAAATAACTTTGTTGAAGGGACGTTATGGTTAAGTTTCGCTACTAAAAACCTATGAAATTCAGTAAAAAAACTTTGTTAAAGGGACGTTATGGTTAAGTTGTGCTACTAAAAACCTATGAAATTCAGTGAAAAAACTTTGTTAAAGGGACATTATGGTTCAAAGTAAAACCGAAAAACCCCTGAAATTCGGCAGTTATGGTAAAATAAGCAACCATAACTCGCGCCACCGTGCACTGCTAACACTAACACCCAGGACATCAAAGATGACATCACAAATGTCATTGATGACATCACTGATGACATCACATGTGCATTTACTTTTCATGAAAACTCTGTACAAGGGATTCTTTTGATGCTGACCAAAAACTGTCAAGGATCATTGGGTTAATTTCATGAGCTAATTAGTGCATTAAGCAATGCATTGATATAACTAGCATTCTATTATGAAGTTCTATCCAGTATACTAAGCTACTCATGCAGAAACATAGGCAGTGTGTGCAGCATACATGATGAAGTTGCCATATTCATAATCTTGCCATGTTGAATAGTGAAATGATAACTGCTTTCTTATTAGAGTTTTGCGTACTGTGAAACTTGTAATAAGTAGATAATAAAACCCACTTAATACATAATTATTACAGACAAAACACAAAGAGACAACAACACATACAAATATGAGTATATACAGGGACAGTGAAGTAAACAAAAAAGCAGAAGTAGTAGCAGAAAGAGTTCATAACCTAACTGATTGTCTTTATGCAGGGAAACTATTGCTCTGTTTCAAAGCTGCTACTTACCATATGTATGTGTATCACATGATGTGACTGCAGCCAAAGGAAAGGAGAGTGAGTACAATGTTTACAAATATGAGCATATACAGGGAAGGTAGAGTAATAAAAATAAAACTATGAGAAAGTGCTGATAACCCTAATGATTATCTTCATGCACAGAAAGGATTGCTCTCTTTCAAGCCTGTGTCTTCCGCTATGTATATGTTTCATATGATGTGATTTGACCCTAAGTCTACAAATATAGTACATTTTCAATTTTTACTTCCTGACTGTTACTGAAGAAAACTATGTGGCCTAGATATGTCAGTAAAGGGAAAAAAGGGAGAGCCAGACATGTGATGTCATCAGTGATGTCATCAATGACATTTGTGATGTCATCTTTGATGTCCTCTGTGTTTTAGTGTTAGCAGTGCACGGTGGCGCGAGTTATGGTTGCTTATTTTACCATAACTGCTGAATTTCAGGGGTTTTTCGGTTTTACTTTGAACCATAACGTCCCTTTAACAAAGATTTTTCACTGAATTTCATAGGTTTTTAGTAGCGCAACTTAATCATAATGTCCCTTTAACAAAGTTTATTTACTGAATATATATATATATTGGCGGCTCTGCCAGCAGTCGTTTCACTACGTATAGCCAGCTTTTACGATTACTTAGTCTACTTGCGTTATGGCATCTGTACAGTTATAAAATGACTTGCATTTTCGGTAGTGCTTCTTCACACATGCAATCTTCATTCTGCACATGAAAGTCTTTTCGATTCTTTACTTCACCATCAGATTCTATATCGTCATATTGTCTATACATTCTCTTTCTTGGTCTTCCTTCTCAGAGCGTCATTTTCATCTCTTGTGTTGTCACCAGCCTCTCCTTTTCAAATCTTCACACTTCTTCAGGGATCACCTTCAGGAGACCGTCATCCTTTCAGGGATACATCATGTAGGGTTTTCTCAGTGGATACTTTATCTCAAATGCTTCTCATGATATAGGTACTCCTACTGGTATTGCACATGTTGAAATTTACGGTTTCCAAAATATAGGCAGAAAAGGGGCGTGACTTCCAGCAGAGGCATTCAGCTGCTCCTCTTAATTCCCCCCTCTGGTTGATTTATCAACCACCCCTTCACCAGTCTCCACATCTCGATATTCTTTCCCAAAAAAGGTGCTTCTTTTGAGTCCAAATTTTCACTACTCCCTTCATGGATCCTGCTGATTTTCATGTTCATCTACACTCAAGGTCAAGTGGCTGCATCGAACATTCGGGTTACAGTAAATCCATCATCCCACGTACTTACTGTGATTTCTTTGATATAGGAACTTCGTTCCCTCTGGTGCTAAGATGCTGGCCTCTATATAGTTTCTGATTTCTTCAACTGTCAACTCCTTGGGTGGAAACCCTGATTCAACATCGATCATGACCTTCATTCCTACTGCCTTCTTTGCTGTCTTCTTGCGCTGTGTGATTATTATGCTGGTCACACAAAATCCAAACATCACCATCACCAATATTGCTCCCAAGGAGTTTAAAGATATTCACTATCCATTGTGGAACCCATGAGAAGATAGACGCAAACCAGCTATCATCTGCAATATTTTCTGTCTCATCTTCCATCTTGTTGTGTAACTCCATTATCAATGTTATGGGCCCTGTCAAGGTCCCATTCTCGTGAGAAGGTATGAGCGTGCAACACGATGGCCGATTTTGGCGCAAACAGCATCCATTGCTGTAATCTTATCAAGGACATATCTGTTCTGGAGGGTCATCAGTGTTATGGCCCTCAATTTCTCTTTGATCACATTGAGTTCCTTTATGGTAGTGTTGATTGTCTGAAGGGGCTCCCACCTGGAACAATATGTAACCATTTCGCATTGGCCATCGTCTGGATCCCTGGCATGAAGATAATAGTGAAGATCGAGGCAGTCTTGCTGAATAGCCTATGTTCATATGGAATAGCATCAAAGGCTTCTATGGATTTAGCAGAGAAATCATTATTCCTCCTTGTTCAGTAGAGGAATTCAAGTGATCTTCTCCTGCTCAAATGGGCATCTGCTTTTGGAAATTCACCAATGTGCAGGACACTCCTTGGAATCACTAATGCTGGAGTATGGAAAAGCACTAAGGAACATGGTCCTCCCCAATCCTTGGGCAACTTCATGTAGGCCCTTGAACCACAGGCCCAATATCAATCCATCAGGATGGCTGTCTGTGCTCCCATACTGGAGACACCAACTATAGTCTTGTAACTTATGTTATCTCCCATATGTGTTTTTACTTTTCGTTGGAAGCACAATGTTGCATTCATCAGTGGAATTACAAACATTGGGCCTGATTCATCATATAACCATGTCAGCAGCTTGGCATGTTTGGCCCATGACTTCAAACACTCATCATTCACCTTTTGTGCTTTTCACACATATTCTCATTTCAATAGATGAGCTGCACAGGACATCAATCCTTCTTTCCCTCCTCATTTTGTCTTTACTTGTCCATAGACTAGCATCTGAGTTCTCTTCCAGCATCCAGGCATCCAAGTCAGCTCTGCTTTAGCAGGACAGTTCATTCTCTTAATTTCTGTTATGACTACTTCATCCTGTCCAGCCTCAGGGTATGTGAGCATCTTGCTTTTCCATGCAGGTTCCTTTTCCATCTGTATGGTCTTGATATGATTATCCTGGAACGGGAACAACCATTTCAATCTCTATTGTAGAATGGCCCAATGTCCTTTGAACTGTCCTCGAGTCATGAATGCAGCAATGTGGACAAGACATCTGGCATTGTACTCTGGTACTTCTCTGGAAATGAATGTTTGTACAGCACTCTTGGCATAAGGTATGAGAGAGCAGACATAACAACCCTCCTTAGATGTTCTCTCTCAGACCTTTTTCATGTGCTGATACGACATGTTATTACCCAGGTGTGCTGTACTGTCTAAATATGTGTTAATCCCATTATCATCTTCCTCTGCAGTTCTCCTATGTCAACCCAACATAATGGTTGCAGCACATGGAAACAACTTTAAAGCAGCTCTGCTCTAGGCAGAAAGCACTTGAGACCTAAGATCATCAGTAATGGGAACATCTACACAAGATCCTATAGTAGGGAGAATCAAAGGAACTTCCAGTCTACCTGGACCATTAAAGAGTGTGAACCAGAAGAAACAGGAAGACAAAGATAGACACTGCACATGCATATACTATACACCAGAATATTAACCCACACCATTTATGGCATTCCAGAATCTCTTGGGCTTGCTCATTCTCTGAAGTCGTACCTTTTTCAAGATTCCTCATTTTTGCTATACTCATTTAAGTAAGGAAGAAACAGAAGGGCCGATTTAGGATCCTGTAAAAACGTGTGCTTATCCATGTATCTTCTAACAAGTGCAGGATAAGCTCTGAGAATAACACAAAAATAGCAAGCACAATTCGATGCACATTACTCTCGGGGCTAACCATAAAGTCAGTCGAATAAGTATTCAGTAAGGAACGAATCGGGGCACTGTTCCCTCTTCCAATTATCAAAGCCAAATTCAAAATCCAACAACTTTCTGAAGCTCATTTTTAAATAATTCTGTGTCTCAAGAAACAAATGTGCATGCCTGCTATAATATCTATAAAGAGTGTCCAATGAGAACCACAGTCCAAATGTAAATCTGCATTTATTAATCAATCCAATGGTTTATCTTTCTTCTTCCTTGTTATCGATCGAGTCTGCGCACGATGAAATTCTTCTTCTTGTCTTGCTTCTGAATTGATCGTTGGGGGTGTGACAGCCTCAACGGTGTAGGGTTTAACATCATTGAGATGAATCCATGCTTGGCTGTCTTGAACCTTAATGGCGAGGGAGTAATTTCCTTCACAAAATAGGGTCCAACAAATCGTGGCTCATGCCACTTCCTAGTAAAGTTACGGATCAGTACTGTATCTCCAGCAAATAGTTCAGGTGCGGAACATTATTTTGAAAGTCTGGTTGCTGAATGGTTTTTACATGGTTTCTGAGACCGACCCCCCTGATGCTTGAGTTGATCTAAATTGAAAAATATACTAGCGGTCATTCATGTCAAATATCCATTTAATTCATTTCCTAGCCATTTTGCAGTGCTCTGGGCATAACTTCTACTCCTCTATGAGAAGTTAAAGACATTCTCATTCGTCTTGCTGTCACTAACTCGTCGGGTGTGAGGTGGTGGTCAGACACAGGCTGATTCCTTGAGGCATATAGAGCTAAGGGTAGGCAATATAGCCATCCCTATTTCAGTGTCAATATAAGCTTGGCAACTCTTTCCTTTAGGAGGCTGTTGGATCCCTCACATACCCTGTTCGGTTGCGGGTGATAAGCAGAAGAAAATGTGTGCTTAATATTCAAATCTGGCCCATTATCGGATCTCAGCACCTCACACACTCCCATTCTGGGAAAGACTTGTTATACTAAAAACTTTGCTGCACAAGTGGTATCAGGATATGTACAAGGACCTGCTTCAATCCACCTGTAGAAGGGACACACCACCACTATCAGATACCTGGATCCATTACATACTTGTAGCATGTCAAATGATCAATATGTACATGCTGAAAAGGACCATCCAGTTGAGGAAATACTCCTCTAATCTTTTGCAGTGTATGCCAAGCAGTGAACTTTTGCATTACGATGCAATTTACTGCATAAAATTCAACATGTTCTAACAGGTTCGGTACAAACCAGTCCTCTGCGATTGCTGCAGCGAGACTCTCCCTAGTAACATGCACGGAGTAGTGCAGCTGTTCAAGTGCTATCTTTAACAATGCTACAGGCATCACTGGCTTTCCAGTACTGTCTTGTTGCCATAATGCTTCTGTGGGGGATAAAGAACACCCCCTTAATTTCCTTATTTCCTGCTCTTCCTGTGGTGCATTGCCTTGAATCTCAATTAACTGAGCTCTTGGTAAATGATTAAATCCTTCATTCACTACCATAATCATAACTACTTTCTCCTTAACATCTGGATTGTCAAACTTGAAATATCTGGTGACTACACAACCCTCTGTGTCTGCAGCTTTATTCCCGCAAGAAATAAAGTCAGTTTGCTTAGTGTGCACTGTGCATTTAAATATCGTTATTGCTATTCACAGTTGTAGTGCCTTACTAAGCTTGTCCAATAATAATGTGTGCTGCACTGGTGGGACTTCCGCTAAGGGTAGCCTCTTCTTTTCTAACGTGCTAGCCCTGTGTGTACGGTTGACATCATATAGGTGGAGTCACTGTACAAATTCACTTCCTGTCCCTCATGGTTGTCGAGCACGTCAATAAGTGCTACCAATTCTGCCACTCGTGCTGAAAAGTGAGACGGTAGTCTTGCACTTGCCACAACCTCAAATTCACCATTTGCTCTTTGCCTCACTACAGCTGCACTAGAAGGACTTTCTCCACTTGCCTAATCAATTTTCAAAGAACCATCAATAAAGGTAATCGCTCCTCCTGATAATGCAATTTCTTTTACTCGCAGTATATTATCATGAAACTCTTCATAGTTTGCACATTCATGCAAATGCTCTCCCTCTGCCACTGGCTCAGCTATGTACGTGGCAGGATTCACTATTTTACATCTGACAATTATAATCGCTGGATTTGATATGATCACTTCATATACAGAAGCTCTCTGAGATGTCAATGTACCCTTATGTTTCTCCAAAATGGCAAACAAAGCATGCTCCTCAAAAAGCATCATAGAAAAACCCATCACAATACTTGTATATTTCTCAATTGCGAACGCGGTGGCTACCAATGACTGTTCGCAAGGAAAATGCCCTTTCATAACTGAGTCTAAAATCCCATTGTAGTACGCCAGAGGTTTGTACCCTAATGTAGTCCTCTGTGTAAGCACTGCGTCATAACTGTCCCATTGGTGTGTGAAAATAAGAAAATCTCTGCAGCATAATTGGGAATTCCTAAAACAAGAGCTGTAAAAATTGCTTGCTTTAATTCTTCAAATCCTCCCTCTATTTCTTCAGTCCATTCTATGTTCTCCTTATTCACCTATGCTTTCTTTAAAGCCTGTAGAAGGGGTCTTATGTAGGAACTATAATCAAACACCCATGATGTCACATAATTACATCATCCCAGATACTGTTCCATCTACTTCACCGTGTGTGGTTTTGCAGTTTTCATGATCGCTTCAGCTCTTTCAGGTGTTTCCTTCTTTTCCTCTTGTGAGATCAACTGGCCAAAGTACAACACTTCTTCTTGACTGTAATATAACTTCTCTTTGTCTATCTTGCATCCCTTGTCTGCTAGAATAATCATGAATTGAATTGAGTCTTGTATATACTCATCTTCAGTTGTGCTACAAATCAAAATGTCATCTACGTACTGTATTTATTTAGTTATAATTCTTGTAGAGTGCCTTTTGCCCATAGGCCTCAAAGTGCGTACAACACATAAACATTACATACAACATATAACAATAAAGGAACAAGGCACCTCAAATTGCTGCTGTAAATGGAAAAACAAAGTCAAATAATAAGCTCAATATTTGTATAACCCAACAGCAGGTATTTACAGAGTTTCCAATACATGGGCAAGTTGCAAGCTCCACAGCCCATCAGGATACAGTCACTGTTGCTTTGGGAGCACCAATTGGCCAAGTCAATTCTACACAAAAGTTTCAGGTCCAAGGAACATACTACACTTGGCCCGTTCTTGCACGTAGCCAGGCAAGGACTTTGTGTCTCTGGGTTTGTTCTTAGCAGGTCTGGGGACATTAGAGATGATAAAGTTTGGATTGTCCAACACCAAGGCCTTGATGTCTTCATTGTCCGGGGGGTGGCATGTTAGATTTCCTGAGGTGCAAATTCCTTAGGTCTGTCAGTCTAAACTTTTGGGATTCCTGATGGCCAGCCAAACGTGCTTATGGTCCTTTTAATTAAGGTAGCCCATTGAATGATGGATGGGATGGATAATAACTCTCACACCAAACAAAATTACTGACTCAGGAAGTTGGAAAAATGTCTGTTTTATTCTCAATTGTCTAAAGCAGGGAGTACAACGAACATCACGGACATCGCACAGCAGGATCTCAATATATTTAATAAAAAATATTACTTTTATAGCAAAAACCCACCATACGTGACGTGTGTCACTCTCATCTCCTGTGACATCACCAGCCTCACCTTTTCATATCTTCACACTTCTTCAGGGATCTCACTCAGGAGACCGCCATCCTTTTAGGGATACATCATGTAGGGTTTTCTCAGTGGATACTTTGTCCTAAAGGGTTCTCGTGATATAGGTAATCTTACTGGTATTGCACATGTCGCAATTTCTGGTTTAGAACCTATAAGCAGAAAAGGGGCGGGACTTCCTGCAGAGGAATTCGGCTGCTCCTCTACAACACAATCTATTTTTCTTCTTAAAAACTCATTCTGAAATGTATAACTGTACATGAGAACAACATGGAGACATGGAGATTTCTGAACAGTATGATGGGTGACATGATGCTGATGGTGCCAACAACTTTGGACCAAAAATTCAATATAACTAAAGTACATTTACATTGAATCGCTTTGAAACATGACTGTATAAGAACCTCACAAATGCCCAACAATTAAATAAATAAATACATTGTAAGGGATTAATTACGAGTTTGGAGGCAGCCATGCCCTTCGAAAGGGCACGGCTGCCTCCAAACTCTGGTCCGGGTGTCACGACCCTCGCCCAAAACCCCCTCTGGCAAACCCATTTGCCAGGTGGAGTCAGGAATCGGGCCTCTAGAGCCTGGCATCCTCTTCAAAAGCCCTCATGGGGCCAGTCCTGCCGCTTATGGTGCCAGACTCATACACCATGAAAAACAATGTGCTTGGGAACTACTTTATTGTATTGTCAGCCAACATGGAGGCATCCACATAGCTCGGTTCCTAAGAACCAAGCTATGCGGTCTAGTGTTTTGGGTGTGGTAGCCTAGGGGCTACTTTACCTGGACTATTTTGTTGGGGCTATTTAAACCACACCCGAGCAAGACAACATGCTTCGCGTTACTTTGCAGCTTGCAACGTGACGCTCACTGTGTCCAGCTATTCCCTCGAACCTCGGAGAAGCAGAACCTACAAGGAGACAAAAGGAACATCATTAGCAGCAGCATCTTACCTGCAGTCTTCATCTATAAAACCTCACAGCTACTGAGAACAGCTTCCTCGAATCTGCACGCCTCCCGGACAGAACGACCTGAAAGAGGAAGATAGAGGCAACATTAAAGAAAGCAGTAAAGACATTTACAAATTATTAACTGCTCAAAAGGCTTACCTGGCTGGTCGCCTCTCGGCTGGCACCACTCCAGACATTCCACTCGCGCTGAAGAACACCGCGACCTACAAGGAAGGAAAACACAGGTTAGCAAAGGCAAGACTTTGCAGCGCTGCGCATAGCGCTTACTTACCACATCATAGCGCTCTTAATGCGCTATCATTTACCAGCGGGGCTCAACCAAGCCAGTTTGCCGCGCTGAAGCTCTGCATAACTAAGGGAGAAAAAAAGAGACATTTTAAACAAAGAAAGGCATGCAGGATAGCAACAAAACTAAAGAACAGCAATAGGACCTACCTGAACAATACCAAACGGGCCGGCGTCAGTGAAGTAACTGGACCGCACTCGCCCATGAAAGATAATGCGCCCCTGCAAAGAAGGCAGGATGGAGAGCACGCCTAATTCTACCACAAGGTGAGGTGAGGACGCCAGAGGGACTGAAATCATACGGGGGTGGTGGGAGGTTACTTACCCCAGTCCGTCAGTTTTGAACACAGTCCTCCTGTATTTTCAGGCAGAACCTTCCCCGCACACCACATCAGGGCAACGCTGAGAAGCATACCAGCGAGTATCCCGGCTGGGTGGCGTCCCTGTGGATACCAGGTGAGCGTAACACCGGGTCTGTGTTCCCTTAATGGGGAATTACCGGGCCATTCTGACCTAGGAGGGCTTGGTATTTCCCCATTCAGAGAACCCGGACCTGGACCATCCCCATTCCTATTCGAGCCCCCATAGGGCTCAATGGGAATGGGGATGATGCTAACAACGGGCCCGTTAGTAACAGGCCCGTTGTTAGCATGCTGTTCCCCTAGCAGGACCCGCAAAGGACATCTGGTCTGACGAGACGTCCAGAGGGGGTCCCACGAGGGAACATCATAATGAGGCGGAATGGGTTTAATGGCGCAGGAACCTTTACCGCCAGGGTCGTAATGAGGCCCTAAGGCTTGTTTATAAACAGCATTTTTTGTTTTCTTTCTCAGTGAACACTGTCACTTAAATTATGTTGGGCAGCAATGTTTTAATGCATAGCCTTGTGCCATTACATAGCCTAGGTGGGTCGAGTTTGCGAAGCAGCATGATGGGTCGCCCAACTTTCAGTCGAAGGTGATGTGGGGGGGGTGGAATGAGTTGCGGAATTCTGCTGGGTAATTTACAGCTTCATTAGCATCCACTACTTTATCGATTGAGTTGTACTCAATAACTCTGCCCGGAAGCATATCCTGCATCTGATCCTAGGGCCTGAACCTCGAGTTTTGTTCCTCATGTCGGAAACGGTCCTTCTACCACCATATTGATGTTTCACCAATTTCAGGCAACTGTCTCATTTGTGAAGGTGCAGAAATCAAGGGAAAGGGGTGGGGTGTCCACAACGCTTTGCCAAGCCACAAACCCATAAACACATTTTGACTTGTGCTGAAATCCAGAGAATGGGGTGGGTTGTCCAAATTCTATTAAGCCAGTAATATCCAGAGGGCCCTAACATGTAACTATGCAAAGTCTGGTACAGATTGGTGAAATGGTGTGAAATTGTATAAGGAACAATGCTTCGCCAAGCTACAAACCCACAAATTCACAAACAAATGTTGACTTCTGGTGAAATCCGGAGAAAGGGGTGCATTGACCATATGTCATGTTGCTAGTAATTTCTGGAGGGTCCTAACAGGTAACTATTCAAAATTTGGTGCAGATTGGTGAAACAGCATGGAATTGGGTAAGGAGCAATGCTTCGACAAGCCACATACCCAAAATCTAATGTTGACATATGTGGAAATTTGGGGAACAAACGGGGTGTGGTGTACAAATGTCATGTAGCCAGTAATGTCTGAAGGGTCTAAACAGGTAACTTTGCAATATATGGTGCAGATTGGTGAAAAGGTGTGGAATTGCATAAGGAACAACGCTTCGCCACAAACCCTAAAAGCCACAAACACATTTTGACTTTTGCTGAAATCCAGGGGGAAGGGTGGGATGTCTAAATGTCATGTAGCAGTAATGTCTGGAGGGTCCTAACAAGCAACTATGCAAAATGTGGTGCATTTTGGTGAAACAGTGTGGAATTGTATAAAGAACAAAGCTTCGCCACAAATCCCGCCACAAACAAATGTTCACTTTTATATTTAGAGAGTTTGTGAAAGAATTTAAACAGTACCACCATAAATTCATAAAAATGAAATAGATAGGTTTCATTACCATAGCATCACGACAGTTGTCAGCCTGGATAACCAAATCATGCATATTTCAAAACAGGGTTGAGGATACAATTGCCAGGATAGCCCAGATTTGAGTACTTCTCTAGTTACAGGTTGTATGATAAAGGGTATGCATAATGGCCTAGCATCCCCATCAAACTAAACGCATATGCTTATGAATTCCATGAAATACACAAGCCAAATACTATACCACAAGCCATATAATACTGTGAGAGTGACCTGGAATGTCATAACTTCCAAACCTCCACTGCAATGGTTGCCTGGCTTAACCTCCTGAACATCTGTATAATCTTATGACAGCTCACATTTCTCTCTACCAATACACCCATCACCACCACCACGGTGATGCCAACGTCTCTTCAACCTTTCCATCCACTGTTCACCCTGTGCTGCCTGCCACTTTAACCCTCCTGTCTCCCCATCACAGGAACTCCCTAACCCCTGAAATTAAGGACATTACAAAGATTGCCCTTAGGTTAGGACTCTCATTCTCTACCAAAGAGCCAGTGATCCTCAGATAGATATCAATCTATCCTCTGATGATTCTAAAAAAACAGTCCTCAATGGATTGCATATCTTGACATGTTTGAATCAGTGTTTGTAGATGGCCCCATTTAAAATGTCCAGCTCCTTCCTCACCACTAAGAGGTTTAATGTATGTATTATCATTGCCCAAAAAGGGACAATGAAGTAGATTATTAGCCACAGTAAGAGATAGACATTTTGCAACCATATGCTAACTCGAAAAATGAACCACATGACTTAACATTTCGGGGGATTCTAAAAGCATAGCCCATTCAACAACCTTTGTGCATATGGTTGTCCACTCGCTACAGCAATGATAACAGCGAACAACAATTTCTTCTTCAGCCCTGAATGTCCTCCCTCATTAGCAATTGCATACTTTGTCAGCACTTGTACCCTCCTCAAGCACTCCTATGTTTCTGTCACTCACCGTATGCTTAGAGTTAACCCTTAATCTGCATCCTATGTCCCTGTTAGAGATTACAGAGTGTACCCCGTTTAGCTTTGTTTGAACAAAAATATGAATATCATCTTATCTTTCTGAAAGTGTTGTACTAAGGTTAACACTATGATTTAAAGCTTCTTTATTGAGTATTGTCTCTGACCAGTATGTATTGTTGCCAACTTCACTGCATGCATGACCACCGCTTGGCTGTGGCATTATCCTCAATTGGCTTTACCTCTGCACTCTTTCTTTACATCACCAGGATATTTCAAGCACTTTGAACTGGCTTACACAAATATGAGTTGGCACCATACACAACCACCAAATTAAGTAATTTTAAATTAAGGGTTGCACAGTACCCAGCATTGATACTTATCCTTCCATCAGTATGCCCACTGTGCAGTGTTTTAAAGTGAAACGTTTTAAAAAAAGAACTACAAATAAATAAAAACTGGTCTACACCAAAAGTAATGATTCTAGCCCCAAAATATTAAAGTTTTAGGAATCGTCCCATTAACTACCATTACCACACTGTACATTTCCAGAATCCCACCACCCATTAAAATGGGAACTTCACTGTTCCTCTTTGAGGAAAACAGTACACTAGATACACACATTGAAATAGTAGTTAAAATAATGCACTTTGCGTATCCAAGTCAATAAAATATCTTCCCATATATCCTCTAATAATAAAACAAAGAACTCTGGGTGAGCATTCCTCGAAACTCCCTATTATAAATCAATGTGTTTTCAATTGTATTGGAACACCACAATTGGCTACAAAGACTCTTGAATGTGATACTGACTTTGTCTTTAGATGAAGAACTTGGGAGCACATTATTAAAAGACTGTGAGACACCAAATGGAACATGTTGAAACTGGGGCCACGTTTCAAGTAGCTGTCTCCCCTCGTTATCCCTATATCTTCACTAACCAAACTCCCCCTTGATCTTCCAAAGATGCTTCTGCTCCCCTATCAGGGGCCATTAACTTTGGAATTCTCTTTCAATGAGCCAGTCTGAGCTTCTTCTAGTTCAGAAAGATTTTGTAAACCTTCTCTGTTCTAAACTTGCACTAATTCAACGCTGACATAAACTAGGGACCATAAAATGACCACAGTGTGCAACAATTCAGTTTTCATAGCATATTTCACAAAACACCTGAGTGAATTATAGTTGTGCAATGTTGTTATGCTATGTCACTGTGTTTTATTCCACACTTTGCTGCTACATGCATGGTTTCCTGATGTTCTGGCAAATCTAAAAGTAAGGGAGGTGAAGGTTAGATTAGTTCAGAGAAAGGGACAATTCAAGGTAGCTTTGTCTTTGTTTAAATGCAGGAGGTTTGGAAGTACCGTGTGTGGGATTTTGTGTCAAGGCAGTTTATGCATGTGTTACCACATGGGAGCCTTGTGGTGTGCTTGTGCTGCTACGATGAATTGGCCGGGGCTGTAATTTTTAAGTTGGTTGGGGAGGTGTAGCATTCTGATATTTTTTGTCTCTTGGAAGGGGAATTTAATTGTGAATTGGAGTAGCCTAGTTGGTTTGCCTACAGCGTTTGAACGTAGCACTTAAAAATGTTAGTGTATTGAGAGATTAGTGGAGATTGTAAGGAAATGTTTATCAACACCTTTTTTGCTATACTTTTATGACAGTCTCCTTGGCTAAATATCAGAAAGGCTTGGTTCAATGCCAGGCAGAGCATTTAAATGTTTGGTATAATGGCAAGCAGTAGGAAAACACTCTCACACCATTTTGCCGAAGCCTCAATTCAGAAGCAATGTTAATCATGACCCTCTTTTGCATTGGGGGTTTTCTTGTTATATTATGTTTCATCAAACTGAACAGCCAACACTTAAGAAATACTTATCACGCATGGGCGCACATGCAAAATAACATCTCTCATTTAGCACATGTGAAAAAGAAACATGCCAATTCCACAGTGCATTTTGTTTTGAAAGGAAACAGAACATGCAATTTTGCACTGACTGTTTTCTTTGGCTTCTAAAAGCTATTTAGTATTATTCTGATAATGCTTATACCATATATATATTAACATCCCATACCATGTCTCCCCTGTATACTATTAGTACTTTGAGGATGAAATTGGAACACACCGTGGCATGCTGCTCAGTCAGTTATAAAAACTGTTACACTTTAGGAACCAGCCCCACTTACTCTACCACTTGTCCTTTTATCCAAATAAAATGTAAGGTTAGTCTGATGTTAGAAATAATGGATTCCCTTGCATAAAATAATGTATCACATACTCAATTTAGATCCAGAAAGCTTCAGTGTTCTTCGGGTACCATGCAAAACAAGAAATTGCCTTTTGGTTCAGTCTGACCTTGACAAATCACCCTTTGCAAGAAATTCAACTTTCTTTGTACTCTTCTAATACTCACTTTCGACTGGCGTACAACCAGCCCTTCAGGCCTTTTGGCAGCCACCCCCACCTTCTAGCCCCAGACACCACAGCTTGCAAGCCTGTCACATTGCCAGCTTCCCAAAAAACCTCAGCTCACACCCTTCAAAGCCTCTAGTGAGATTTTGCCAGATTCCTTTGTGCTCCGACAGCACAGCTGGACCAGCTTTCTTACTCAATATAAGAGAAGCTTGCAAACACTTCCTGATAACCCCTGGTCTCTTTCAAATTCAGAAATCAGAACCCAGCACTCGCTAGAGGTCTGAGGGTTGTTAAATCTCAGCCCATTTTCAAAGTTCAGTCAGCCAGCACCCAATAACGTACTCTGTAATGGCTCAAAACAGCTACACACCAGACAGCAAAACCCCAGTCCAACACTCCTCTTTGATGCCAACAGTCACTTATAAACCCTTTTCAAGGACTGTCCCTTCCTCCAATGTCACTTCCTTCAGTTCCAGTCCATCTCGGTTGTCACTCCAAGTCAATACATGTAACAAGACCTTTTAGAAACTTTGAGTGCCTTCTAGCATTTTCCAGTTCAGCCCTTTAGCCTTTGGACAGCAATAAGAACACGTCAACTGATAATGTAACTTCTTCTTCCTTCCTCTTTTCCTGTTCAGAACAATGAATGCTTATACTCAAGGTCCTTTCAGAAGCTACACAGCAGAGGCTTTGAATCTTGCCTGCAAATACAGTTTCACGTCTTTGCTTTATTCTCTGAAAACTGGTAGCCCACAGCCAGCGAGTTTGTTCTTGCACCTGCCATGGTGCTGTTGCACACAGAACTTACAGCCTGCAAATCTAGCACCCATAATGATTCCTATATTAACTGTTAGTAACACCCTTTCTGTTCTTGCTGCTAAATGTATTCCACTACACAGAGCATGTGCTGCAATGATAGCTTGCTAGTTATTAAAGCCTAGAACACACACAGTACATGGCATGTGCTGCAATGCTAGCATCATTTGTAACTGGTGCACACCGTTGCAGTTGAAATCAGTGGCACTGTGGAAATAAGTGCACTCCATTTTTCCTTATAAGATTGAATGGGCAAATTGAAGCATGTATCCGGCGTGGCCCTGTCTTGGTAGGAGTGACCGTTTAGCAAAATCATGGCAGTCATCAAATACTGTTATTCAACATATTTGTCATTAGGCACCCAGCATAAAACAGTCATGAATCTCGATAGTATTGTCATTCAGGAAGGTACTTGCCATGAGATGTGGATGCATCCTAGTTCAGACTGTTGTCTCTGGCAACTGGCAGTGTGCAGTGACTGGTCCAGCTTCTGAATTTGGTACAGCACCAGTTTGATTAAATTAATTAATCTTTTAAAATGCAATTAATATCAGAGACCAGTCTCTAAGCACGGGACTAGGATTTGAACCTGTGTTTTTCTGAGTTGTCTTGCTTGCAAAAAGAAAACGTTGACCCTGAGCTATCCTCCCTGGGCCATTGATGATCTCCTTCACAGTGGTGTATTGCACACCAATTCTCGATGGTAGAGCTGATGGTAGGTGTCTCTATGAACCTCATCTATTGCAGTAGGCTCCATATCGACAAAGATAGCCCTGGCTATGTGCTTGAGGGCTGACCTCACCAAAGAAGGTGTTGAAGGTGTAATTGCCACTCAAAGTTGTTCCTGAAAATGACAATCTTGGCTAAAACACATACACCAGCTTTCTGCATGAAATGCAAATTGAATGCAAAGGACCACCAACGTTAGGATTTATGTGTTGTGCGATACCCTGCATGCAATTTTACACATTCACAAGGTGGAGGGGAGAAGGAAGGATAAAAGCGAAGACATCTCACTTTTGCTCTTTCATTTTCTCAGGCTGTCTCGGGGAAAAAGTAAATGCTGCAGCCACAAATATGCTGTGCAGGTGTCGTTTGCTAATAGATTACTATGGCATGCATCTGGTTTTGACCAGCTGCAAAACCGAGGTGGGTTCCATAGGAATCCATGTGTTGTATGCCTACATTAAAACCTCATATAGGTGTACACCAATGAGTCGGCGTGGCGGAGATCTTATCTCCACTCTGTGCCCCTCTTGAGTGTCAACACTGCATCAAAATGTGGCAACGTGTCAAATAGAGGTGGAAAACGCTTTTTTCTCTTCCACTTAATACGCCTCCGCGTTACAAAATGAGGCTGGTGAAGTTTTTGGTCCATGGCAAGGATTACTGTGCATAGTGAAGCAGCAGAGCCTCCTCCCACAATTCCATTGATCTTTCTTTTGTTACAGTATATCAGAGCGAGTGATAAAGGTTATGGGCCTCATTAGGAGTTTTGCGTAATGGGTTATTGGGCTCTGCTAAAGGAGGCAGACCCGTTAATCCCATTACGCAAAATTACGATGTCCCCTCGCGGGACCCAGTAAGGACCTCTGGTAAAACCAGGCGTCCTTACCGGGTCCCGCGAGGGGAAGAGGGAGCAAACAACGGGCCGCTCGTAATCGGCCCATTGTTTGCTCCCTCTCCCATTCCCATTGAGCCCGACAGGGGCTCATATGGGAATGGGGAAGGTCAGGGCTCCCAGAGGGAGGAATTACCGGGCCCTCCGTCCTCGGAATGGCCCGGTAATTCCCCATTCTGGGAACCCGGTAAAAGAGCCCAATTTGGCGGCAGCCATGGAGCTAACAGCTCCATGGCTGCCGCCAAACTCGTAATGAGGCCCAATGTATTGATCAGAGTGTTTGGTGTCCCCATGTCAGCGAGGTTATATTTTCCACTGTGTGCTTCATTTCCACTGTGCACTAGAGGACCCTTATCTCATCCACTAAAAGCACACCTTGCATCACTCCCAGAATGGAAGGGTCCCAGCATCATACTCTCCTCAGTGATTTGAGTGAGGTGTTAGTGATATGGACAGACAGTCCCCACTCTTCCACCTCAGCACCAACAATCGAGAAATCCCATTTTTTATATGCAATGCGCCCACGAACTGGATTAGCTGAAACCTTGCAGTAATTAGTTTCTGCCGCATTCCCGCGTAGACAGCTTTATTTGCAAAGCAATAAAACAAGGAGGGCTATATTTTACTACTGGCAGTAGCATCTGCTTCATGTAAAAAAGCTGTGATTTTCTTTACTAAGACAAGCCTACTATCTGTCTGATTCTGGGGAAAAAGACCATATTTTCCACAGCGATTTTCTATGAAGCAAGTTAACGTGTTCCAATAATTTAGAACTGTTACACTTTAGGGATTTAGGTAAACTGCTTCCTGATGATTCTAGAAAATAATAATCACACAATGTAAAATAGCAATTGTTTTCATTGTTACATGAAAACAGTGGTAAAGAGACACTACACAAGACAACATGCAATGTACATTACATCTTTGGAAGTGAGATATGTTATACAATTACACAAAGGGACAGGCTGCTGTTAATGAGGTCAATTACACGTGTGGCCTTCCTTGGCGGTGATGTATATTTTACACAACCCTTTCGGTGTTCATTAAATCGTGCTATTGGAACGTGCGCATGATAGGATTAATATAGCTGTGGGCACTTCAGGGTCAGGTGGCAGTAGATCAGTGTAGACAGCAGGGCATATTAAAAGGATTATAGATTACCAATTAGATGTCTGTTTCATGAGCTGGGAGTCACTCCCGAGCATTGCCAAAGGTTAACGGAGATGGATGGTCGATTTTCCCAGTTTATAATCCAGTAAGGGACATTAGCTATGGGATTTTCACTCTGATAAAAAGGGCACTAACAAACAAAGAAAGCCTTTTTGTCACTAAATTGGTTTGAAAAGCAAGCTACGTCTCAAAGGGACGAAGGGCACAGGTCTTTTGTGCTAATGGAAAACAAAGCCATTGCCTGGGAAGCAGAAGATTTAGGTGTCAGAACCCTAGGAGTGAAGTCATGGGAAGGTTTTAAGGCTACCTGGCCAGCAGTTACTTTCCAAGAATGGGCTGTAGCTCAGGGGTATCTGGAAATGCATTTTCTTCCTTGTAACCTGGAAATCAATGCAGAGCAAACCTCACTATTTGCCAGGTTGTGTTTTAAATAGTATTTCAGGGAAAGGCCCTATATATGTCCGTATGAAGTTACGGTAGAAGAAACGTGGAATTTTGGGCCTGCTTAAGTTCCAGTATGTTTAATAGGCAAAATGTGCAAAAGCAATAATTAAATCAGACTGAAAAGGCTGATAGTGCTGGGAGGGGCCTTATAATCATAGGCGTAACCAGGATTGTCTAACAAGTGGAGACTGAAGCTAATGTAGTTGAGGCTGCCCCAAGAGGCGCTCGCAGAGGGAATGGGGTTTCTTCTGCTCTTCGTCGAATGAGCAGAAGCGACCAGGAATAGCGAGAGTATCCAAACCATCTAAATGGGTTTCTTCCCCAAGATATTTTTTTAAATAATAGGTTAAAATGGTAGATTTTACAGTAAACGTTCTGTGAAAAATTATGTACAAAAGCCACCCATTGACAATAGGTTTTGTTTGGTAAGACATTCAAAAAGATCCATTAGACGCCAAGTAACCAACAATGGACAGTCATATTTTATAATGCATTTTAATAATGTCTCTGTCTACTATATGACCGTACTGTGCTTGCTGATTGCATCCATATATGTGCATGCTGGTGCACCGATGTATGTCAGTATTCCCACAATAGAACATGTTTGCTTTGCCCATAATGCAATTATTAATACTATAACAAAACATGTTCATACTGCCTCTGCCAATATAGGCCAGTATCCCCACATAAGAACATTAAGACTCTGTCTTAATACCAGTTTAAAAAATCCATGCCACAGTAGGGAAACAAGTTCCTTCTGGCTGTAAAAATGTGCACCCAATATAAGAACATTGATTTTTGTTGTTTCTGACCCCTAATGCCAGAAACAATGCCAAGCAACAGTAAGAAAACATTGCCTTGTGGGCTGCACAAATGCCCCTCATGTAACATCCCTCATCCCAGGAGGATAGCTCAGTGGCAACTTGCTCACCTTGGAAGCAAGAAGACACGAAGCAACTCAGGTTCGATCCCGGGTCCGTGCTTATAAACCTCTGGGTATTTAAGCGTGTTATAAATAAGCAACTAAGACAAAACAAAAACAAAGCAATTATGCAACTAAAAATCAAACAATTCCTGTAACAGCGCCTTGATGCCCGCGGGCTGTGTTAGCGCTTTAAAAAGTGCAAATAAATAAATAAATAAACACCAGTAAATATTGCCATATCACAGTAAGAAATCATTCATTTCCCTATCCTATCCCCTCCTCGTGCAGGATTTGCCCTTAATGAGAGAAGAACATTCCATGTCACAGTATGAAAATATCCAGACTGCTAGTATCCCTATATAAGGACATGAAGTATCACAAATGCCAAACCACAGTAAGAAAACATGTTCATGCTGGCTGCACAAATGGGCCCCCATATAAGAACACTCATTGTGTTGCAATTGCCCCTAATGCCAGTAAAACATGCCACACCACACAACGAAAACTTTGCCTTGTGGGTTGCATAAATGCTCCCCATGTAAGAATAGTCTATGACCTTGAGACCAGGAAAAAATGGTATGCCACAGTAAGGAAACATGCCCCTCCCCCACCTCACCCAGGTAGGAATACTCATCTTGTAAGCTTTGTCCTTAATGAGAGTCAAAAATTCCATGTCACAGTATGAAATGATCTCAGCTGTCAGCCCATTGTAGTACCTTCCACCCATCCCAACACATCCTCCACCTAATAACACTAAAATGCAAGTAAATCATGCCATGCCTTTGCCTTTTTGTGCGCAGCAATGGCAACCACCCTAGAATGGCTGGAGGAGAATTTCCCGCATGACGAAATGAGTGAGGACGATAACCCCATTGGTAGGCACTGCAGTGTGAAAAGTAAAATATTTACTGCAAAAGCAAGCACCCTAGAATGGCTGGAAGAGAATTTCCCGCATGACGAAATGAGTGACCATAGTAACCCCATAGGTAGGGAACACAGTGTGAAAAGTAACACAATTACAATATATTACTTCATGTATACCAAACGCATTTTTCTTTAACAGAACATACACGAATAGAAAGGAGTACACCACAAGCGGCACCTCTTCCACAGCTACATACGGCCACAGCAACAGAAGGAAACGCTGTAAATAGCAAACTAGACCGCCTGGCTGCCAAAATGGATGAATTGCTGAACATATTTCGCGCCTTGAAAGATTTCGTACAAGGACATATTATGGAGAAAATAAAATACCACTGTCCCACCTCCACATGCCCCCTTCCCTTTTTTCCAACCCGCCATCCCTGCTAATTCTGTGTCATGAGAGACGCTGCAATGAGACTTCAATCCCTTCCTTCCCACATGAACAACTTGTAGAAGTGCCGAAATCCCTGGTATATGTATCCGTTTCTGGTCCCCCTTTGTTTTCCTAATAGTAGCTATGAATGTGTGGAAATAAAGGTTGATATGTAAATTGTTGCTGAATTTATATGTGCCTTCTCCTTTGTTTTCACAAGCCCATTATAACTCTGAAGAGCACAGTACTGGTGGGGATGATCCCAAGTGAGGAAAATGGAGGAGTCCTACGACCGCCGCACCTTGCTGGCCTATGCGCAATCACAATGGAAGCATCAGTAGGATGCCACTACGGGCTTCATGTCCGCATCCACAGAAGCACATGTAAGTAGATGTAGGACCGTATGTTTGTTTGTGGCACAACTTTGCACATGTGTATCTCTTCCTCTGATGCCTGGTGACACCGCCTCTGGCCAAGATATGCGAAGACACGTGTGATGTACTTTTAGTAGGTGGAATCGTTCACCCATGTCCTGCGGGTATTTTTGCACATGAACATCCCACCTATGGTACCGTTCTCATACCCAGCTGGTTTAGAAATGTTCAGAGCACGTATGCTGCACTTTTAAGTAGTCCAGGGATCCCAACGGTATCCGTAGGACACCTATGCACATGTGCACAAAATATTCCGGCAAATATGCATCCCGCGGACAGCCGTCCCAATGGAGGACAATTGCAATGTTACCATGGGAAAAGAACCACGCTGCGCATGGGCCCTTATTTGGTGGACATGATCCGATCCCGTGCACAACAAAAAAGTACTATTTTCTGCAATGTTTGCAGTGTTACTGTGAAAGTGCACCCTTACAGAGGTCCTACACTGTCTCTTTTGCATCTACTTATTTTTGGGAAAGATTTAGGGCCACTTTCCAGTTGCACGTGCTGCACAAAAGTTCTATAAAAGGCCACACCCCACAGCTGTGCTGCAATCCATGTTTGGCTTTCCAGAACAGAGAAGCGGTGCACATTGCTTTGTGCAGAAATTCCTTTGTGACCAATTCTGTGTCACAAAACGACCTTTCCAAATAATGGCCACCAGGGCTACTGCTACTACCTCTGACTCAGCAGCACCCATAACCTCCCCATCACCACCACAACCACCTCCTTCTAAAGGGCCTGAACAAGGGAACAGGTGTGATAATGTAGATGGAGATCAAAAGGAAACGAGAATAAAGTAGAGCGATTCCCCATTGCCTGTAGCCAGCGTGATACGTGGTTGTGGAAACTATTTACCACCGTAGATGTGCCCAAATCTTGTGTTAACCAGGTGAAATGCACTGAGTGCAACATAGTGCTCAGTCATGGAAAACCTGGCTTTTACAGCTGTGGCACCACCTCTATGCAGCGGCACCTGAAATCGAAAAACAAGGCAGCTGTTTGGTGGGTTGTCCCCTTCACACAAGGCAGTAGGTTAATTTCTTCTGCAGCATCCTCCACATCTGCTCCTGCCACCACTAGGGACACTCCAGTGGGCCAGCGCATCCCAAACCCAGCCTTGCAGGCCATCAGCACCGCAGCAGATCTGTACCTTTCAAAGGTCACTGTATTGTGCATGTAATGCGACACAGTACTGTGCAGGGGGGAACAACTTTAAAGTGCTTTTGAGGCTTCAGCCCAGGAGCATGACAAAGATTGCCCCCTAACCAAGTAAGGTCCACCCAACATCTTCTGCTCTCCACTTGCAGTTTCTTAGCCCTGTAGTTGGTACCCTTTGCCAAACCTCCCTTAAATTCCTTCTCTTCTGTGTCGTGTCTTAGAACAACAGGAAAAATGCAACACAACCAGAAGGGGTGGGGGAGACAAAAAGGCTCTTTTCAGAGCCATCTTGCTCTGTTTAAAAATAGAATTTCAATGAAAGCATGCAGGCGGTCCCACAGCCTATAAGCGCCATGTACAGGGTAGTGAACAATGGGTGGTGCGACTCCGTCAAAAACATTGTATCATTCCCAAAACAAAGTGGTGTCTCTGAAAAGAGCCTTTTTGTGCTGTTTATGTTTGTAAGGTTGGAAGTGGTGAACACCCACAGGGGAAATGCTTGCTAAACTTGCAGGAAGCACTGCACTGCATTTTGGATACTAGATGAACTCCATCTGAACGAAAAATGTTGCTACTACGCAACGTAATGTTATTATTGTGGAAGGAGAACATGCCAATGTCTCGCAAAAAGGTGCAAACAGCCTTGTTCAGATTGCGCTGCGTTTTCTCCATTTGTGGCCCACACGAGGAAGAACGCAGCCACAACTGTCTCTGGGCAATGCGAGAAAAAATTATGTGTGACTTTGGAAACATTGCCATGAGTTGCCGAAATGTCTCCTTCATCGCAAACTGCAGTGAGATGCTGCTAAGATGTCCTAAACTGTTCCCTCCACAATGAAGAAAAATAATGTCTGGATGATCGAGCATCACAAAAGTGGCACAAAGAGGACGCACATGCAGCCACTTCATCCCACGTATTCCGTACCAGTGGACATCAACATTATAGAACCCAAGGTATGCAACCAGTGCACAGCGTTTGGTGTAAACTTTTAACAAATGTATCCAGGAGTTGCCCAAAAGCCATATAGTCCACCTACTAACCGGCACACCATACCCGTAGCCATGTGCATGCCTATTTGCAAACACACATTCTAGCACAATATGTGGTTACACACCACACCCAGGAAATTTTATTGACCAATCCCAACTCCTGCACAGTCCTATTTCCATGCCAGCCACCCTGAAAAGACAGTGGATGTGATTGGAATATCTTGAAAAATGTTACTGTGCCCATATGTGAATGTTGCAAACAAGGGGCCTTTTGAACAGTGTTCCTACTGTGTTTTGTTTAATATGATGTTTTACTTAACATTGGCTATACTGACATGTGAATGACTATTGTGCCTATGTTACTTAACAAGATGATATAGTTTTGTCATCATTGTGCGGTTGTTTTGATTTTGATACGATAAATGAGATAAATCCTCAATCAAATCTGAGTTCTGAATCTTGATATTTTGGACCATTGTACTCAAAACATTGTATCCGATTATGGACTGAATTGGTGATGTCACTAAGTATTCATGTTTTTGGATCAAAAGTAAATTACATGATTGAAGTTTATATATGAGCTTTGGCTTCCCCGTCTGTGGGTGACCCTAATACTAAACACTACAGACAATCCCTGGGACCGTTTTCCCCCTAGGAGTGCATCATAGGGCCACTGTGTTGCAACACACAGTTCTGTTTTTCAAGACCTGGATGTAGCAAATGCTGCGGCTTTCGCGAACATATTGTCCAGTGTGGGTGGGTGTGCAAACACATTTGAAGCAGGACAGAGAATCCCCTCTTTGTTGGTAGTTGTGATAAGTGTGTTTTTAATTTTGTAAAGCAACGTGTTAAGAAACACCTTTCTGTTTGGTATGTGTTGGGGATTGCTCTCTTCTTTTCCTCCTTATATTATTACACGCGCTTCAGCCAACTACATTTTACGTTGTGGAACACAAGACTATTTTCAGTAGGAGGAAAAAAGAAAATATCAGCTCCACTGACAAACATCACATTGGAAGCACTAAGGTTCTCATGGGCACAGAAGAACATTCCAGCATGGAACAGAAAAGCAGACATACACCTGATTCGATAATCCGTAGTCCCATTTCCATGGCAAGCATATTAAGGACAGTTTGTATCAGGTGCGATTTCCCAACTACCACGAGTTCTTCTTCCCTTTGCAGTAGTCTTTTTTCAGCACTCACTCATTGGCTACTCATTGGCTACTGCTAAACGGTCACACACACATCCACCAATTAAATTTGCAACTGTGATATAAGTCCGTCGCAACAGAATACCAGGCACATAATCTCCATAGTCCCATTTCCATGGCAAGCATATTAAGAAGGACAGTATGTATCAGGTGCGCTTTCCCAACTACCACGAGGGCCGTGCCCCAGTAAAACAGGGCCAGTCCTTCTTCCCTTTCCAGTGATATAAGTCCGTCGCAACAGGATACCAGGCACTGAATCTCCATGATTTACTGAAAATGCATACTGTTATTTCTCCCATCACCTACCATGAAATGGCTCCTACAGTGGTAGGTGCTGGCAAAGTTGGCATTTGCCAATAGCAACGATTGTTACATGCAAACGGTTACTCTGTTCTTTCATTCCGTCAATTTTACAAAGCTTTCCCCCATTAACCCCCCTCCTATGAAATTTGTTTCGCACAGAAAAGGATTAGTCAGCGTACCCCACCAAACTAAGTCAAGTGCATACATTGCTTGCATTAGAACAGTTTCCTGCCACCTACCTTTCACACTTTATAGATTGCAACATTACTTAAAAAAGATAAACATTTATGTGCGCATTGACAACAGTACCATTCATAAATGCATATGAGGAAATTAAAAAATGTAAACAATGGCTCCACTCATGTAGCAAGCATATATATGTAGAAAAGTACATGCAAATGCACACACAAAAACATTCTGCATTGCAGTCTGTACATCTTTCCAAACCTTTTTGTCATCCTTCCGAAATGAGAAGTACTCCTTTATCAAAGTGAATACTCCTACACTAATACACACACTTGCTAAATATAACATCATACAATACACTTGCAAATCACCAACCTACCCCCTTACCAAAAATGCTTATGCTCCCAAGTGCCCATTCATATAGTAAGCCATCCATTTATATACAACACACACACACACACACACACACACACACACACACACACACACACACACACACACACACACACACACACACAGGTGTGTGCACCTCAAAATACAACCTGCAATAAACCTACTCTCACCAAGCAACGAAGTAAGTACAATACCATTGTAGTGTTTTACGTCTTACTGAGAGAGTGCACTATTCTTGTATTCTAGAATATAGATTTGCGGCAACCCACCAGTATGTACTTCATTGTTACTCATGACATCTCTACAGGTGCTCAGTGTTTATTATGTCGCCACCATTAGACTAATACCCACATAGCATTATACTGTCCGCAACCGAATGTTATAGGCCATTACAGTGACACACTTTCATTTATATGCCTACCCTGTTATTCAACCACTCATGCACATTGCACACATATACATTTGAAAATCTGCACCCCCCCACTTCCCTTTCTTCTCCAACAGCTACTACACAATGCCTACCAAACTGCAACTCCGTAGAAAGCAATGCAGAACTAGAGCCACACAATGTAAAAGCATAGAAAGTTGCAATCCGCTGCACGCAGAATTTCTACAGAAAGTTGAAAGAGAAGAGTTAATACAGTCATTAAACAAAAACAGATGCACCTACCAGTAAAGGAAGTGTAATTCATTTGTCAAAATGTGACAATGAAAAGAAAAGCACTAAAAAAGTGCAACCCACACTTCTGCTAACAGAGCACATACAAATGGTAATGCAACCACAAGCAAGCATTTCAAAACATTTATTTTACAAAAAATGTTCCACCACAGAGTCCTTCAGAACCTTATAAATAGAGAGGAGAAATCACACTCAACCCTCAAAACGCACCGCAGAAAAGTAACACTGGAAGCTCTTGTAGACAATGCAATGATGGTTAAACGGAAATGGTTTATAGTAATTTTAAACAGAATGAAACACTCACAACATTAATTGGTAAACCACAAGCACTACTTCGAAACAAACACAAAATAGATACCTTTGGCCACATCTGTACAGGTGAGTGGAGTCACACCACCAACACAGAGGGCCTCATTAGGAGTTTGGAGGTAGCAATGCCGTTTTTAGTGGCATGGCTACCCCCAAACCGGGTACCAGGTCTGGATCCCGAAAATAGGGAATTACCGGGCCATTCCTACGTTGGAGGGCCCAGTAATTCCCTTTTGTGGGACCTGGACCCGGTACGTCCCCATTCCCACAGGGCTCAATGGGAATGGGGAGGATGCTAACAACCATTGTTAGCATCCTGCACGTCTGGTCTGGCCAGGAGTCCAGAGCGGGACCCGCTGCAGACATCGTAATGTGGTGACATGGAAGGAACGGTGCCAGTCCCTTACCGGCACCGTTCATTACGCGGCTGCCCTCATTGTAATGAGGCCCAGAGCAATACTTCAATGAAGAATCATACAAACAAGAGCAAACAAACCAAATTGCCTTACATCAGAGTGGACGAGGGTATGAAAAGATACAAAATACTATAACGGAAGAAGAAACACTGCTTTCAGAAATATCCCCATCAAACTTAGATGTCACTCTCTATTCCACCAAACCAACACGCCTCACCTACAAATGGCCTTGCACATCAATGTGTAATGTTCGCCAAATCTTTGCAGCAGTTCCTCAATCACTATGTGAAAGGGAACGAGAAAAGGAAAATGAAAATACTACCAACTATGGACTCCTGTCCAGTGTGCAACTACACAGGAATACAAGGACATTCCTTAGCCTGTATTTCTGGACCTGCTTGCAAAGGCACCTTCCACCCTATCAAATGTCAGCAATCCTCCATTCAACTGTCAGAAATCTAGTTTACAAACTGTACTATGCAAAAAGTCCAGTTTTAGGAATGCAAGATTGAAATGATATTCTCCTACACGGTACAGCCAAACAAGTAAGTGCTCAAAGAAATAGAGCACATCCAAAGGAAATATTGTCGAAATGAAGAGCACTTACAAACTCCAGCATTTTCAGACAACAGTACTGACACCATTGCAGATGTCAACTTTTTATGTCACACATACAAAAAAGAAATACAAAAGTTCAAAAGCACATCTGCTGAAATGCCAAACCAAGTATTTGTGTGTTGCCGTAGAACTTTCTATAGAAAGAGCACCAAAACTAGAGATATATTGCAGAAAATAGAAGACAATGAGGAATCGCAATGGTTTCAATTAGCTCTGTACCTTATAGATGAAAACAAATAGAAAATTACTAACACCTCCATACTGTGCACATACCGCACTGCAAAACTGGACAATAACCAAATGCCTTCACCGGTGATCAGTAATAATTTGTATTTCCACTGCCAAACACACTGCAGCAGCTTAATTTGTATGAGAGCATTATAATCCAAACAGTGCACCCATTGACTTCAACCGAAAACTGAAAAATTGCCTCCCACTGAATTACTGAGAGGCATTTGTGGGAAAGTAGTTTATTTACCATTAGATCTGAAGGAAAATGTAGACAGTCTACGAGTGCAAAGGTCAATGCAAAAATCTTTGATTATCCTGGTAAATGGTGTACCTACAAAAGACAAAGAAATTTGGCAGCAACTAGTGGACTTAAACAAAGTTAGGGAAGCCTTGCAATACCTTAAAAAAACAATGAATACTACAAGGAAATAAACGTTGAAGAACACCTGTGAGAAACCACCGAAATAATATAGGACTCTTCAACAACTGGCCAATTTCAATGTCTAGATCATACTGCAGCCTCCAATATTTAAGATCACTATACAATTCTCCCACTGCATCCAAAGGTACCATAGACGATGCACTAGAAACATTTCAAATGCGGCAAGCCAAAGGAGCACCTATCAGTATATGGGGAAAAAATGTAGAAGCACAAGCCTTTCCTCTACTCTTCCTGACTGGAAAAGGTGGAAGATGCACACAAATAACAGCATCAGAATACCGCTGTTTACAGATGTATTCTGAAGACCCCAGATTTAGACAGAATGTGGAGTACATATTCCACCTCCTCTTTGAAAGTGAACTTGCTACGCTATGTTATGGAGTTGCACACACATTGAAAACAGGTTCCCATTTTCAAAACATGTCTGCTACACAGCTACTTCAAAAGGTGCAAGACATAGACAAAGTTTTATAGTCAAGTATTATAAATCTCTTGGCAAACATGCGTGGTACGAAAGGGTTCTGACGGCACGCAGATGTACGATGTATGCTATACAACCTTGGCCCACCCACATGGTTTGTCACTTTAAGTTGTGCAGAGTATTCATTGGTAGACTTGCACACTTTCCTACGCATAGCAAACAAATACAAAACAGGTGTAGACATGAAAAGACGAGGAGAACGTTGCTCTCTTGATCCTGTAAATGTTTCATGGTACTTCTATCTTCGATTCCTTGCCATGCTGCACTTCATTTGCAATAATGCACTTCATCCCCTCAGAGAAGTGGAACACTTCTTTTGGAGAATAGAATATGAAGCCAGACAAGCACCACACATCGACATGCTTTTGTGGATTAAAAATGCTCCTAACTTTGGTGAGGAGAGTGATGAAACTGTTTTGCAGTTCATTCACAAATATGTCACTTGCGAAATTCCTTCAGAAAGTACACATAGTGACCTACAAGCACAAATTTTGCAGTATTATCGGCGCAAATATAAGAACAGAGGCAAATACTACATCAAATGCCGCTTCAGTTTCCCTAGACCAGTTTCAGCAACAGGTCAAGTAAACAGCTTCATGTCTTTGGTTGGACACAGTGTGAAAGGGAAATCTCCTAAGAACACATACTGCATAAAAAAGAGCAAAGCATCAAAGTACATCAATCATTACAATGCAATAATTGCCCTGCTATGGAATGCTAATGTTGATGTACAGTACATTGCAGACAATACCACTTCAGTTGCACAATATGTCACAGCCTACTTAACCAAAGCAGAGAAAACAAAGCTTAAAGACCTCTGGGATGACATATCATCTGACAAAACACTGGCACAAAAATTGTACAGCTTTAGCATAAAATAAAATGCTGTCCCATAGAGAATGTGGCTGCTATGAACCCACAGACCGTTTAACAGGCACTGCCTTATATGGGAAATCTGAGAACATAGTGTGGCTAAGCTCTTGTCCTGCTGCATCCAGAAAAAGAGTACTGAAATACAAAAATACAAACAATCGCCAAAAATGATCCCAATAGCCAGGACATTTTGAAGGCCAACTTGTTGGACACATACTACCCGAACAGGAGTATTACTTTAGAAGTCATGTGCCTGTACCAGATAGCCCAAAACTTCTCACACAAAAATAACATTAAACCAGATGAGAACAAAGATAGCTACAGAGTGGAAAGTTGTGAATGCAGCCTGGTGAAACTTACCAAACGCTGCCTAATTAATCATATGAAATGTTCATTAAAAATTCCTCAACACAAAGAACTGCATCACTTGGCTCTACTGCAACTTTTCAACAATGGAGAAAAGAAGAAGATTAATTAGCTACCCACGCCTCCTATGAAGATGCTTTCAATGCAAGTGAAAGTACAATTGCAGATGGAAACTTTACATGGTACAAAACCATATTGGACAATGAACGCCAACAAGAAGAAGAACTTCAAGCACAACTAAATGTAGACACTTCTGAGAGCAGTGAATCTTCTCTAACAGGCAGCCAAGAACCACTTGGACAGTCACTCATAGCAAATGAGGCAGAATTAGCCATGACGGAAGAAACCACCACCATGTTTCAATATGAGCAATCTGCAGAAGCGTTGGCTGTACTGAAATCCCAACTAGACAATGAACAGCGTACCATTTTTCTAGAAGTAAGTGAAAACATTGAACATGGTATACAGCACAAAGGTAAAACATGTACCTGTGACAACTACAAACCTGTACTGCTTTATGTAAGTGGTGAAGCTGGGTCAGGGGAAACATTCTTAATAAAAATGTTCAGTAAATACCTCCGACAATTAACAAACAACAACCTTTCAGCTGTTGTAACTGCCCCCACAAGTTTAGCAATCCTACAATATAGGTGGAGTCACTCTACACTGATTTCTACTCCTTCTAGTAGAACACCAAAACAAATAAGAGTACTATTAACTTTCAGCAGAAACTGCTATGGAGCTATGCAGAGTTTTGAAACAAATGAAAAATCTCCTAATAGATGAGGTGAGCATGGTTTCTAACCTAATGTTTGCTTTGATTCACCTCAGATTGCAAGAGGTCCTCAAAACAGACTACGAAGAACTGTTTGGAGGAAAACATGTCATTGTTTTCAGAGATCTCCTTCAATTAACACCAGTGAAAGGTGAACCTATCTTCAAAACCTTACAACACAAAGTGTGCCGTAAAAGTCTTGAAAGCATCGGGAATGTAAATCTCTGGCAACATTTTCAATACAGAGAACTAACTCAAAACATGCATCAGTCTCCAGATCTCACCTACACCAACATTTAAAAAAACCTACATACAGATCGGTGTACTATCAAAGGAGGTGCAGGCTACCATCAATACTAGACGCATCAATGAGCTTTACGGGCGTATGACATGTGCTACTGATGTCATGGAACAATTAGCTCTCAAAAATATCACCTGTATGTCCTTAATGCCAACTCTAGCAAGCTGTGCACAATTCAATGCAACAATACTGAAAAAAGAAAAACAACCATTAGTGGAAATTTACGCTACAGACAAACTGAATGTACACGGTATGACAATATCTATGTGTCAACAAGCCATAGCACGACTAAATACCTTTGAAAACTCTATCTCCAACACAACTTGTTTGGAGAAAATGTTAACATTATGTGTGAACTGTAGATTAATGCTAAAGCATAAGCTTGACGTAGAGCAAGGTTTAGTTAATGGAGCACTTGGTACAGTTGTTGTCTTCCAGACATACCCACGGGAAAACAGCTTTCAGTTTTTCAACATCCAGTTTGACAAACTTTCAGAACTTAAAAGAATAGGACACACAACGGCTCCATTTCCTTCTTTTCAAAGACATGTATGTAGGCAGAGAACAGTTTTCTGTGTCGCTAGCTTATGCAGTAATTATTCATAAATTGCAAGGTTTAACCTTAGATTAAGCAACAATTGATATTGGCAGCACAGTCTTTAAAGAAGGCACAAGTTACTTAGCACTGTCATGGCTACGTACACTGGAAAGACTATATCTAGTGAATATTGATGCAACTGCAGTCAGTGCAGACATTCCTTGCATCATAGAGTACAATAGACTATGTGCACTCTACACACCCCATCTGAACATGTGCCCTATTCCTCAGAAACCCAAAGGTTTCAAAAGAAAGCATATTCAATCAGAAGTTCTAAATGATTTGGCAACAGTACCACCAAAGACATTGAAATCAGCTCATACTCCATCAACTACCAAAAGCACAGACAAAAGGAGTAAAAAAGACAAGACATACCCAACTCCACACACAAAAAAGAGCCTCTTCAAACAAACGACTTGCCCTTTCATCAAAGTACTCAGACACAGAAGTACCTGGTCCATTCATATTTTCTAATACAAACGTGTTAATTGCTATGCAAATGTAACAATGAATGTTCTATTTCAAATGCCAGAAATTGTTGAAAACATTTATTTAAATGGAGCAGACCAGTTGTGTTTACAAATGCTTGTCCTTCACAGAAATACAGTAAGTAATCCTGACAACATTTATAGTGTCTCAGGAGTAAGGCAAGAGATGGACTACTGTTCTAGAATGGTGAAATTTACGTTAAACAGACAAGAAGATCCACAGGAATTTCTAATATACTACAAATACTGGAAAGGAAAAACATACTCATAAATGAAATCTTTCAGATTTCCTACATGTGGAAACATACATGCAGTCTCTGCAACCATGTCATTCACGAACAAGCCCCTAACAAATGCTTTTTGTATGTATCAATACTGAACTGTGACTCCATTCCATTTCAGCAACTGGTGAAAAAATGCCAACCATAGCATATTGTGTATGTCGTGCAATTCAAATAATCGTTCGATGCTACATATACACTCACATAGTCAATATGTAATTGTAATGCTCTTAAGATACAATGCATATGCAACCAAAACAACTGCAGACTGACTGACTTCACACATGGGCAGGTATCACTTAGCAAGAAAACCTTCACAACAGTAGCCAGAATCTACCACACAGGCAACACAACTAGTGCAGGCCACTATACCGCATACATTAGAAAGCAATGGTGAAGGTGAGAATGCAATGTTACTTCCATCATTCCAAGCAGAGATTACCTGTAAATCTTGCAAATGCCTACTTAATATTCATGAAGCCAAAATGTAGTCATTGATGTACAAACCTGCTATATCCTACTCCGCAACACCCACCAGTACCTTTGTAATTGCACAAAAAATAATTACCTTCCACACTGCGGACCTAAAGCAACATAGCGTACAGCAAGTATTTAAGAAATGCATCAAAGTCTTTGTTGGACAATATTTTCCCAATGAGTACACTCAGGTAAACAATATGTGTACAGAAATGACACTAGCAGTATTAAGCACATGATATGTAAAAGGGAAAGTACTAAGTAGGAGGGTTCAAAACTAACCTCAGTAACCTCTGAAACAAACAAGTACGCACATGAGTCACCACCTGTCTATGAATACTCATACATATGCCATGCACATGCAATTATCACTACGTAAACCCATAATGGTACACCACCACTTCAGAATGTACACAGATGTGAAAGTAGCAACAGGAATGCACAAGCTTGTAAACATACCCTATAGGAATCGGACACTGTAATCAGTTAGAATACACCACCTGGTATCTAACTGCAACCAGAATATTACAATGTTACTTGCAGCATTAAAACAATCCAACTCAACCTTCAACAACCACTGTGCGACGAACAGATCCTCAAACACTTCCAAAGTATGAACAGTTACAGTATGTCAATAGGCACGCACCTACCCTCACAATTCTGCAGTAGCACAATACTGTGGCACAAAACTTGCAACACTCCAGCAGCAACCAAACGCATAAAGAAACAGTGCTACAAAATGGAAGCAGGTAAACATTTATAAAACACCAACTGCTATAAAACGCCACCCATACTACCAACATGTATAGACCAGAAATCATATACCATTGCATTTCCTTCTACTTCAAGAGCACACCTTACAAATTGCTATAACCACTGCAAATGATACTGCAATTCATCGTGCACCATAGCAGCAAAGAAATTCAGAATAATCTTTTTAAATCCAGCATGGATTTTTTTTCCCACACACCCAATGATTATGTAAAGAAACACATGATTTGTGCACATTGCACAGTACACTTGTTCAAAGCATAGTACTTTTGAAGTAGTAGTTATGAGGGTCCACAAAGTAAATGAATATATGCAATGTAGTGGACTGCAAAGTAACAAAATACCTGCTCTAACATTGTATGTTCTCTTTTCCCACAGATAATACATCAAAGATTACAACAACATTTCACATCCCATACACAAAAAAACAGCACAGGCCCGCCACAATCCAAACAGTAAGCATGAAATTATTTGTATCATACTTCTCTGTAATGTCCACAGTGCAATGTGTTCACATATTTCTTCAATCCACATAGAAATGCCACAATGTACAATGTACACCTATATTACACTACGTGTCTTGTGCCTATGCCGTACATGTTTCACTACACCCCATATGGGCTCCAGCCATGCACTCAATATTGTAGACACTGCCCACAACTACTGCACTACAGTACAACTATGCATACAAACATCTATCCACGTACCACAAACCCCACACATAACACAGCCACCTACCCCTTAGCCAGTGCAGTTCACATTGCATGACATTTCTTCCACACAATGGATACCCTTTTTTCCTACATACACTGTTCACCTAAGCCTATAATAAGTGGACACACTGAATGCATTATAGTACAGTAAGCTACCCGATAATCTGCATAATCACAACAATGCAAACTGAACAATGCATCCATATGCCTGATGTAACTGTCCTATTTGCTGCAACATTTGCCTCCTCACATGCCACTGGCACCGTTTAGGGCATTAGGTCATATCTATTGTTATTTACACCATTTCTAAAGAGGTATACAACACAGATTTAACTGGAGCACATGGTACATAGCTCGGCAACCATATTTCACACTCTTCGTTACTCCCTAAATGTTCAAACTTCTGATTCCCTTTCTTAATGTTTAACGGAAACACCATTTGAAAACCATACCCCCCCTAGAGTGTGTGAAGGAGGTATGAAGTAATACCTTTTATTTGATCAACGAGAGCTCCCAACCATTTTCATTTTGCAAGACACCAAACTTCGCACGAGCCACCCACATATTCTGACCCCTTGAACACACAGTCTGCCATCGTACACCGTTGCCTCGTAACACACTGCACATATAAATGTTCTTTAGGGCCTGTAAATGCACATTTAATGTATGTTGCCAACTATGCATTCAGTGCAGCATGTGCAGCATGTGTATGGCACCATCATCTCTCCTTATACGTCATACTAACTTCACAGTAACGACCCTACCAACATTCGGAAACAAATGGTAAAATCGAAACGCGTTGCAGCCTGGATCCTTTTTTTTCGGCATGGTCTCCGGAAAACAAAAACTAACATACCGCTCCTTCAACAGGACACGCTCATTGTAAAACACCCTTGAGTGGAAAGCATGTTTAGCTCCAAGGGCAGACACTGTATGGAATTGTAGAAAAAAAGGATAGATAACTTACAGTGCAGGTGCCACAACCATAACTGACAAATGTACCACAGCCAGCGGCACCCCTACTCAATGCTACGACACAATGGGAACCCGCAAAGGCAACATAACCACTGGCACCCCTAGCCAACAGCACAACACATTGTCAATATCTTCGTATTATCTGCAATGCAGTCCCCATTTCCAACGGAGCGTCCATGCAGTCACCACAGAAAGTAGTCGCCTGAGGAGGTACCTGCAAATTGCTGCACTGCTTGTGGACACAACTTGCACACCACCGTCCTGTTCTACCTAAACAAATATATCATATGTTCTGCTTTTCACACTCCCAAACTTTTTTTCCTCTCTTTCGCGCACCCAATCCTGCAAAACATGTTTTGCAACCCCTTCCAGCGCTGCACTACACCATGGCGGCATTTGCCAAAAGTTTTTACTCACAGCACGCTTCCCTCCAGCCAACCACCGGCCACGTCCAATGTTCACCGACATCACGGCGTACTGCAAGCCAATGAGACTTTTGTCCACAGAGTGAACAGGGAAAAGGGTCTGCGGAAAGTAGCCAGCTAGCACACCTTTTTTGAGACGTACATTTCAGTTCTTTAAATCCATCCAGCCGTTTGGCCTGTAGGCGTGTGCAAAGATTTTGCCCATTCTGTGTATGGAAAAAAAAATGGGGGACCCCCCTATAACTTTGCCCCCCACCCACGAAACCTAACCCAACTTTCCAACAGAATTCAGCAGTGCCCATATACTTTTTTGGCAGAGTTTTATCCAAATTCATCCATGGGCAGCGAAGTTTTAAACCTCCCAAAAAGTGGTCTTTCTATGGGTTTAGCAACTTAACCACGAGCCGTGTAATATATTCACTGAAAAAACCTTGTTAAAGGGATGTTATGGTTAAGTTGCACTGCTAAAAACTGATGAAATTCAATAAAAAAGGTTGTTAAAGGCACGTTATGGTTACAAGTAAAACTGAAAAAAATCACTTACATTTGTGATGTCATCTTTCATGTCCTATGTGTTAGTCTTAGCAGTGCATGATGGTGGTGCGAGTTATGGTTGCTTAGCTTACCATAACTGGAACATTTCCGGGTTTTTTTTGGTTTTACTTGTAACCATAACGTCCCTTTAACAAAATGTTTTCATTGAATTTCATAGGTTTTTATTAGTGCAACTTAACCATAACATCCCTTTAACAAAGTTAGTTCAGTGAATTTCATGGGTTTTTACCAGTGCACGCTAATTTCCTACAATTTACTAATATCATACATACCCAAATATAGCAGAGTTTAGTCCACTTTACACAGTTTCACCCTAAAACGCTGCCATTTCCCACCTTCTAGCATCATTTTTACACTTCTATATACTTTTTGCAACTTTTTCCACTGTTTTTGTATTTGTTTACATTTACGAATGATGTCATCATAGACTTTTTGTACAGTGTTACGTGACAACAAGCTTGCACGTAGCATGATAATGTGTCTACAAACGCATCTGCACTTCGCAAATTGGTCCATGCTTCGTGAACAGTTCCGAACTACATTTTCTGCTAATTTAGGAACTTTGAATCTCAAAATGTACCCGTACACAGCTCCTACACCGATTCTTACTCCTTATCCATTAGCAATCTCGCACACATCACAAACTTCCAAGAATATTAGCAAAACTGCTATTTATCTTACAAATGGCATCAGCTATTGCCATCCCTCCTCCACAAGTGCCGTCACCAACACCTGGAGAAACACAATAAAAAAAGCGCAGTGCTTCAAAAGACAATGGCCCTCATTACGACCCTGGCGGAAAGTGACTGACCGGACCGCCACAGCGTAAATAGCGTTTCCGCCATTGCACGAAGGAGCAAAGTGCGGCCCATTCCGACCCATCGGGCACGAGCACCACGGCATGGCGGAAGTGCAAAGTCCGCGATGGCGGAAATGACCCCAAAACGGCCCACACCGCCGCCGTACGGCGCCCTAGGTGCAATACCGCCACCCATCACAGCGGACACCGCAGTGTGCGCCTACCGGAAAGTACGGTGACCGTAAATATACGGAAACGGAAGTAAAAACATGGGCCCGGAACGGGAAACATCCCGCCGTACACCTATAAAACCACTAAAACCACACAACCACCAAAAACACTACCCTGAGACACACCCCAACCCGTCATCCACCCTAGCGAAACCAAGAAAAATGGGAAAAGTAGCGAAGAAAGCGTGCGACCGCAAACGGCAGGTCCACTTCTCCCGTGAGGAACTCACCGTGCTAACAGAGACCCTCCAGGAGAATGCTGCCGTCGTCTTCTCCACGCAAATGACCAGGACGGCACTTGCAAACAAGAAGGCCATATGGGCTCTGGTGGCACAGCGGGTAAGTGCGGTGGGGACCGCACCCCGCACCCCACAGCAATGCCGAAAGCGATGGGACGACCTGCGGATACGCGTCCGCAGCATACTCTCTGCCAACCGCAACATTGCCACAGCCACCGGGGGAGGTCCTGAATCACCCATCAAGTTGACCCCCTGGGAAGAAATCTGTGCCTCCACCATCGGAATGGAGAGCATAGAGGGAGTCGGAGGGATGGAGAAAGGAGTGCAGACATCCGAAGATTCAGGTAGGTGGGCCAGATAAAACAATGCCAAATCCACAAAGTCCATCCATGTGAAGTACCATGTGTCCACATAGTGCAACAGAAACACATGTCCAGGAGAACGTCCACACACATCGGCCTGATAGCGCACGTTAAAACCCACAATAAATACATAAATAATTAAAAACCCCTAAAACACGCACTACACGTGCAGCAGGCACACCCTAACTGCAGGCTGCCAAACAACTGCACCCTCACTCCACACACAAATGAAAGCACCTCCAAGGCCCCGACCCAAATCACCCTCAGGTACCACCCCAATGCATGTGATACAATGCCATTCCAATTCCCACAGACCCATCAATAACCCTCGCCCTCCTTTACTCCACCACAGGGTCCGATCCAAACGACGAGCATCAGGACACCCCTACCAGCACACCTGCAAAGAGGGCCAAGACCAACGGCCAAAGACCCTCCACCTCAGCTGCACGCATCAAGACACGGCAGCAGCACAAATCAGGTGGCAGCACAGAGGAGGGAGCATCAACAGGCACCCCAGCAGCATGCATGCACACAACACCACCACCACAGGTCCCCCCAACGGATGCCACAGAAGGCACTACCTCTGGTGGCAGCAGCACCATAGGTGACACCCCATTGATGGCAGCATGCTCCGACACAGAAGACGGGGATGTCGAAGTCAGATCCATCCATGACCTGTCCCAATCCCCCTGTCTGTCCCATCCCGTACAACATGAGGATACCACGCAGGGGCACCCACAAGACGACGACTGGCCATCCCCCACAAGCCCTGTGGCAAGGCAACATGAGGTCAACAGCCCCTCTGTGACACCCCCGCAAATGGCCATGGCCCAGCAGAGGCAACAGTCCCTCGACCAGTTAATCGTGCAACAGCAGCAACTGGCCACGCTCCTCAAGGACCATGCCGATGAATGTGGGGGCACTAAGGCAGACATAGAAACATCAACTGAGACACTTAGGGCAGAAATGGAGAGAGGTACAGAGACACTAAGGGCACAAGTGGAGAGAAGCACCGAGAGCCTGAGGGGGGAACTGCATGCGACGTCCAAGGACATATTTGCCGAACTTGCCGCAGTGCGCGGTGTGCTCACTGAGCTCTCGCAAACCCTTAGGGACATGCATGGACGTGAGCAGGCAGAGACAACATCCATTGCAAGTTCCGTCCAGGGCATCCCCCAACGTAGATCTGGGAGGAACCTGCGCTCCACAGGCAGGGGTGCCCCTGATACCCGCAGAGGGGGCTTGCAATAGCGACTGCCCACTGACAATGAGCCTCTTTGGACACTGGTGTTCGGGGGGGAGGTAGGAGGGTGGAGGGGGTGTGTTGGGCTCACTTGGGTGGCGGGTCGATAGGGTGTACAACATGATATCACATATGCCATAAACAGTGCACGATCAACCAATGAGATGTGTGGACATTGATCTTTGTGTACTAGGCCATCATAGGCGTACAGTCCATATTGTGCATGTCCCAGACACACACAGTGCCACGAGTCCCGTGTCCATGTATCAGCCACCAGGCGTGAGTGCTAGAAGCATACATCAATGAGATGCTGACGAATGTCACGGCCCTCCGGTGCCTCGCAGACTCCTTGAGGTGCTGCCACATCCCCACCCTCATCATGACCATCATCAGGTGCTTGCAGTTCTGCGTCAGGGGGCATGGGCACATTTCTACGTACGCACATGTTGTGGAGCATGACACATGCCATCACCATCTTTGCAACCTTCTCATGGCGGTACAGGAGTGCCCCGCCAGACCTGCTGAGGCAGCGGAAACGACCCTTCAGTAGGCCGAATGCCTGTTCAATGACTACACGGGTACGTGAGTGGGCATGGTTGTAGTCCTCCTCATGCTGGTCCCGTGGGTTCCGGACTGGTGTGAGGAGCCATCTCTTCAGTGGATATCCAGCATCACCTGTATGTGGACGATAAACGTATGATGTGGAATGCCATTGCTACGTACGCACCCCCCCCCCTTCCTGCCAGGTCATTGCCGAATCACATACCCCACATTATCATGCATGTAATGAGACTCACCGAGTAGCCAGGATCTGTTCCCTGCGTGTCGCTCCATGTAGCGTGGTATTGTAGAGTTCCTCAAGACCATAGAATCATGGGTTGATCCAGGGAATCTGGCACAACAATGTGTAATGATCCTGTTGGAGTCACACACCATTTGTACATTCAGAGAATGAAATTGTTTTCGGTTGCGGTACTGGGCCTCCATGGCATGTGGGACGACCAATTCCACATGGGTGCAGTCGATGGCACCAATGCAACCCGGTATGCCGGCAAGTGCATGGAATCCCACTTTTGTGTTTGTAATTTCCTGCTCCGAGCGTGGTAGAGAGATGTAGTCATCTGCGTGCTGCAGGAGGGCATCGAGCACTTGCAATAGTGTCCGTGAGAACAGTGGCTGAGAAATGCCATGCAACTGTCCGACTGTGTGCTGGTAGGTGCCTGTGGCCAGGAAGTGGAGTACAGACACCACCTTCAGTAGGGGTGGGATGGCGGTTGGGCTATCTATCATGCTGACAAGGTCAGCCTGTGTCATGTCCAAAATGGCGGCTATGGTGTCCCGGTCCAGACGGTAGAGGGTGTGGATCTGCTCATCAGTGAGGTTGAATGGATGTGCTCGGAGGCGTGGGATTGCGGGCTGCCTGCGTGGTGGTAGTGGCTGTGCTGGCGGCCCTTGCTGGCCCTGCCTTGCCCTCCTCCTCCTCCTGCGTCTCCTCCGTGCGGCCGGTTGTAGTTGGTGTTCGTCTTCTTCTTGGAGTTGGAGTACTTGCAGTGCTATCAGGTCCCCCAGGGCCAACATCGCGAGTCCTGCCGGTAGCATTTCGGTGTGGTTGTGGGAGGAGACTGGGTGTGCAATTTATGTGTTTTCAGGCTGTATGGCCTCCACCTGTGGTGATTCATTCCACCTGTGCAAACTGCTCTCCCCTTTGGCCGAGCACGTCCTGCACACAACGCTGCAATTCGAGGAATGGCATCTTGCTATTGCAATCATGTATTTGTACCCGATGGCCGTGTAACATTGGTTGACATGTTCATTCTGCTGTGGTCCCATTGTTTCACATACTATCTGTGCAGTCGCGAACAGACTTGTGAAGGGTCAGTGGAACGTAGTACTCGAGTAACGGTGGGCCCTCATGCATCACTGTACCGAGTTGCAACGACGGGCGGGGCGTCCCATTTGTGGGTGAAGGCAGTTGCCATTTTCACACACAGCCGCACTCGATGGATTAATTAGTGATTTCAAACGGCCACAGATGCCTCTTCGACGTGATGTTGCAAATGAGGAATTCGAAGGGCGGCGCTTTCGGTTTTCAGCTAGCGGCGAGGAAATGCCCACAGGTCTGACTGCAAATATAACGTACTATTGTTCAATGTCCTTGAGACAGGGGCCATGGCGAGGATGCAATGATTGATATGAATGGTTTGGGATGCGCAATAGCGACGTGGGCGATGAGGCCGGACATTCCCAAATACATGTTACTTCACTACACTGGAATTACGGGCTGGGGCACTGTGGATTTTGCAGGCTGCATAACGCACAGACTCAATGGATATTTCTAATGTTATGTGAGTAAATATTCAGGCGTTTTAATCCCGGGATGAGGGAATGATGAATGGATGCATGTGCAGGTGATTTGATACAGAGTTTGCCATGTACAGGGCTTCTTGGAATCTATCCGCCTCCCCTGCGCTATGTGATGCAGGGCTGCCATAGTGGGACCATCGTCTATCTGGCCTTGTTGAGCCCTCCCTGTCTCGACGCGCCCTCAGACACTTGTGTCCATGCACGTTACCAATCCCATCTGATGGATTCTGTTTTGACAGACGCATGCACAGGTACACTCGTTTGTGATGGTGTTTACACCTCGATATAGATAGTTATGAGTCGCAAGTGGTTTTTGGGTGGTGATGATCCTTTGGAGTGGGCTAGCATGCATATGGCTGTGGATTTAGTGTGATCATTGAAGTGAGTTGTTCGAATGTAGTTCTGATGGCCATTCTGTTCTTTTTCTTTTCTTTTGGTTGACAGGTATCTCCTCCCCTTTTGCCACTGCCATCTGTATGCCACTCCTGCAGATGGCTTTTACTCCCGACACCTGCTGCTTCGTGTTAATCAGTGGAGCAGCATTACGATCTTATGGGACGATCGCCAATGGGCCACATGCCCTTACGCAGTACTGGTGGCTCGGAGCAACATTTCGGCCTTTCAGCTGGACTAGTGCCTCCCCATTGGGACGGCCCTGCGGTTCTGTGCGCTTCCATGTTGCCTTTTCGTACGTGAATGTGGCTCTGTGTACCATGATGGAACAGGGCGTCACACAAGTAGTGGCTGGTCATTTCTTGCGGATGCAGCCCACAATGGTGAAATGTGTTTTGGAGTTCATGGCCTAATGGCTGTATGGGCTTGGTGATTTTGTTGTGCATTAAATTTCTATTCTGATTTGGCCCGTGTAGCGTTCTTCTTTGCAAGTGATGTGGCATATTCCTATTTGGGGAGCGATGTATTGTGAGGAGATCTGCATTGGGTTCCAGCTTCGGAGTTTAGTTGCGTGGTACTGTACTGGGCGCGTTTGCCTACGAAGCCCAGTGAGGTCAGGGATGGGGGCTGCCAATATGACTGTTTGAATGTTGTCATGCTCAGGGGCGGGGGATTGGGTTTTGTGTAACAGATGCCGGTCAGCCAGGTGGACTGGTGGAATGTTGTGATTTTCGGAATATTGCTGGTCACAGGTGCCTGTGTTTGCGTGTGTTTCTTGGTGGGGGACTGTGGTCATGTCCATTGGGATGGCTTCTGTATTCGTGCCATCTGTGCCCTGCAGCTCCCATTGGCCCCTGTTGTGTTTCTTTTGTTCGTTGGCATGCATGGGTGACTTGTACATTTCACTGGTTGCATTGTGACTTCATTGCACCTACGGGGAGTTGTACTTTGTGGGCAGGGAGCGGTGTACAGGCACTCAGTGGGGCCGTTTACGGTTGATTCGCGATGCCGTACTTCTCACCATGGCGGAATGGTACATTCCGCCATGCTTGATGGCGTTAGGTACATGTCCGCTAGGGTCGGAATTAGCGTACCCTTGCGCCATGGTGGTGTTTACGGTTTGGCATGGCGCGCGCGCGCGTGCTTGGTGCAGTTAGCGTTGGCGTTCACTACGGTGTCGCTAATGGCTTCGTACTTTGCGGTGACGGGTCATAGTCGCACCGAGCGCTGTTCGATGGCGGTATTGCATTTCCGCCATCGTTTTCCGAATTCCGCCAGGGTCGTAATGAGGGCCAATGAAGAGGACCAAGAAGATGAAGTAAAGTAAGTGCCTACCTCTAGCACCCAGCGAGGATTATGGGTGTGGCAGTTCTTTACCACTGTTGGGAATGTACCAAAGGCTAAAGCTACCAAAGTGAAATGCACTGATGCAACGTTGTACTCAGTTGCATACTACCTGGACAGTACACCTACGGGACCACCTCCATGCAGTGCCACACCAAATCCAACCACGGTAGTGCTCTCAGAAAGGTTGGAACTTTCTTAGCAAGTAGTAGGTAACCACACAACCTGCTTCTCTGAGACACAGAATCCCACAGAATCCCACCAGTTACCTTGCAAGCAATAAAAGAGGCTGTTGATCCATATCTTTCGAAAGACAGCCGTACTCTGTACATACTGCAACTCACCATTCTGCAGTGGGGAGCAATTTCAAAGTGCTTTGAAGCTGTAATCAAGGAGCATGAGAAACACTGCCCCCCTACCTTAAATGTAACACATGCGCAATATCTTCCCCTGTCCACCTGCAAACTGTAGGATATGTTGTGTAAATTTGGGGTTTGGCAGTATTTTCTTACAGGCAACATATGAGCAGTAGTTTGGTGGTAAATTATCCTCGCATTTAGATTGGGTTTGGCCACATATTATTCTAGTGACCATACCTTGTTATATTATATTGGGGAATCTTGGAATATATTATTTTTGGCATTTAGTGGTAGTATATTGTTTGCAGTATTTAGTGGTGAGCATAGTTTTCTTCCCTATATTATGACCCAATCATAAAAAACCTTCCTTTCTATTCGAATTCTCTCAGTGATATATCGAGAGCCTTGGACCTATGCATACAATGAAACCCAACAATGTTATATAGAGCGCCACCTACAGTTTGTGGCCGCTATCACTGGCTTATCTACACCAGCGATCTATGCGCCCGTAGGCTGAATCATGGACCGCCAGCAATCAATATATTATATTAGATTCCCTTCAACAACATGCAAGGAGGCACACACACACACACACCAGTTTATCACTGCTTATTCTGGGTTGTTATTCTATCTTCATGTATTACCAAAGAGAATGAATCTCCCCTGTGCCCTCATATAAAGTCCCATATGCAAAAATTAGACTAAACGATTCGTTTTTATATTCTGATTATATTATATGCAAATACAATTCAAAATTATCAGTTCTTACCATGAACATTATACTATCACCTGTAATACAAGAAAAAGAAACAGAGCAAGCAAGCCTTTTAAAAACATGAGTTACTTTTTAACATTCTAAACATGATGAAGAAAAATGCAGGGGATTTCCTTTGCTATCCTGCCTACACGACATTCTAATTCTGTCATCCATACCAACTGTACGCAGTGACCTCACTTAAACTTATCTGCTTACCAGAAGTATTTGTTTGAAGTTCTCCCACACGACCTTGCTTTACTCAACAGCAAGGCAGGCCCAGTCAGCGAACTGCTCCTGTAATCTTGGGTGCCTGGAATACGCGGCGAGAAATTCTCAAGCCAGCACTCAATGACACCATGCACTTCTGTCTTCAGAGCCCAGTAAACCCGAACTGCCTGCTCTCTGTAAGTTTTCCCATTAGAAAAACTCAGAGCCTTCCCACATTTGACGTTCCAATCATATTAGCAGAAAATGTGTTCTGTTACCACCTTCATGTTCCAAACAATGAGAGCTTCAGAGCATAATAACTGTATCTCTTTGGTTTCCTCTCTGCTTTCTGCACTCAACACAGTAAGAGAAAAGAAACAAAAATGCCAGTGCACTTTTAAAAACGAATTTCAAAATAAGTATTTTCACCTCATTTTGTACATGAGACTACATTATAATGTTAAGGGAGTTAGTGTTTAGTAAATGTTAATTAAAGTTAATCAGTTATATAAATAATGTAGTCTTCTATGTATGAGGTATTCAAGAGAAAAAAAATTGTGAACTTTACTCTCTGCAGTTTCACATTGGGCTTTTTCTGTGTTATGAATTCTATACCTTGCATGCTACCAGCAACATATTCCCATGTTATATTGGCAACACAAAATGACTATATGTGTGTGCAACATTACTGCTGGCAACACAACAAAAAAAAATGCCATCACATTCAGTAAAGCACTATACATTCTTATATTCTTATAAAGCGCTATATATACTACTGCAAACCCAGATTTGTGGTTGGTGCCTCTTCCCTCATTTCCCTCCCCACCTTATTTTCAACCTCTCCTCCTAAAGAATAATTTTAAAAAAAGGTTGCTTTAGGAACCACCTTTCACAGTAAAAAAATAGAACTAATAAAAATGATCTTATAGACTCCATCTACTTTATATTTCTCAGTAAAGTAGATAGACTCAATAAGATTCTCCAACATTTCCATTAGCATTTTGTGATATGCTAACGGAACTAATGGACAAATCTATGTGATCACTGCTCCGCCCATAACTGCGCCGATGAAAATGTCCACGCCAATTGCAGTGCAGTGATCAGATCACTTTTCTTGCGTTCCCCTAGATGCTCCCTCCACTTACCTTTACAGCGGCAAACTTGTGTTTGCTCCGCCAACTCCCCGCTGTTCCTGCAGAGTCAGTTCCTCCCACTTATGTGGGTCATATCTGCAGGGTTCTTTTTACTTTCTTGTCCCCCGCTAACCACAATGGTAAGCTGGGGACACCCCCATAACCCCTATCTCGCGTTACTGCACCCAAGGAGACCAGGAGACACCCCTGCAATGCTGCTCTGCTTGGGCGCAGTAATGGGAGTAAGCAAAAGGAAATGTACAAAAGTCGCCGTAACTGCTTAGTTGCAGTTACGTGGTCAACATTTTGGTACATTTCCTTATGGACAATTGTATACTAGAGAAAAATATAAAAGGACAGAAACACTTTTCTGTCTCAAATACTTTTCTCTAGCATACAATAAGGACCATAACTGATGGACCTTTATAACTATTCACAGTCTACACAGTCCCCTTTCCAGGCCATGGATCATTAAAAGACCCCGATGGCATGTGCACACTATCGCACAGGGCAGCCCTTCTACCCTTTTTAATTGTATATTTGGAGCACTCCCTCAATGCCTGATTTCAAACACTCACCCATCCATTCACCAATCCCTGCCAAAAACTCTACATATAACCCTATGAGTGTAACCCTGTTAGTGTTAGCAGTGCACAATGATGCGTGCAGTTATGGTTGCTTAGCCTACCATAACTGGCAAATTTGTGGGGTTTTTCGGTTTTACTTTGAACCATAATGGCACGTTTGAATAGGTTTTTTAGTGAAGAGCACAGGTTTTTGGTTGGGCAACTTAACCATAACAACCCCTTAACAAAGTTTTTTTTAGTGAATTGTATGGGTTTTTAGTAGGGCAACTTAACCATAACGTCCCTTTAACAAAAATGTTATTGTAACTGAATTGCACACATTTGTTGAAGGGGAACCTAAGCAAAACAGCACGTTAATGACGTTTTTATGCTGAATATACACTATCAGCATGTCATCTTGCAGATATGTAGTATAGTTTGATTACTTAACAAACATACAACGTAGACCATACAGAAATTCCTCGCTGTCGATATTGTGAAGGCACGGACTGAGGGCCTGTCTGCGGACGGACGTGGACGAGCTCATCACTACCAAAACAGTCAGGGGCCATCTGAAATTGTACTAATGTGTCACTCAAAAAATGTGCAACTTTGAGAAAGGACACAAAAAGACATTACAATTAGTAGTACATAAATAGAGAAACCTAAACGTCTGAAACAAAAACTATGCATTTAATGACCATGTAGAATGAAATGGATTGTACCATAAAAAGAAAAAGGATGACTCCAACGTAAGTACCTCACAGAAACTCTGTAGGCAGGACCGACCGTAGACGCACGCACTTCAAGGAAGATAAATTACAGCAAAATGGTAAATTGACTTCATTTTTCTTATATGAGCGTGCACTTTTTTTGGTATAAGGTGCAGAAAAAATAAAGTCATTCTGTTCTTTGCGGAGGAGGAGAATTTTCCGCTTGGGGAAATGTCGGAAGATAGCGACAGTAATGGTACACAGTGCTCTGCATAAGCAAAATAATGTGCAATATTTTATGGCCATTTAACATATATATATAAATATATATATATATATAAATATATATATATATATATATATATATATTTCGTGAAAAAACTTTGTTAAAGGGACGTTATGGTTAAGTTGCGCTACTAAAAACCTATGAAATTCAGTGAAAAAACTTTGTTAAAAGGACGTTATGGTTAAGTTGCGCTACTAAAAACCTATGAAATTCAGTGAAAAAAACTTTGTTAAAGGGACGTTATGGTTAAGTTGCTCTACTAAAAACCTATGAAATTCAGTGAAAAAACTTTGTTAAAGGGACGTTATGGTTCCAAGTAAAACCGAAAAACCCTTGAAATTTCGCCAGTTATGGTAAGCTAAGCAACCATAACTCGCGCCACCACCATGCACTGCTAAGACTAACACCCAGGACATCAAAGACGTGTTTCCGGATTGGCCACGTTCGATTCCATGAATACTTGTTGTAGGCGAACGTGTAAAACTTCCCGTGCACCCCTGGAATACACGTACCCAGCCCAATCGCGTGTGAAACTTCTCCCGCACCCCTGAAATGCACGTACCCTGCCCAGTCGCGTGTAAAACTTCTCGCGCACCCCTGAAATACCCGCACCCAGCCCAATCGCGTGTAAAACTTCCCGCGCACCCCTGGAATACACGTACCCAGCCCAATCGCGTGTGAAACTTCTCACGCACCCCTGAAATACACGCACATGCTCCCCCAGGCCCGATCGCGTGTGGAACTTCTCACGCACCCCTGAAATACCCGCACCCAGCCCAATCGCGTGTAAAACTTCCCGCGCACCCCTGAAATACACATACCCAGCCCAATCGTGTGTGAAACTTCTCACGCACCCCTGAAATACACGCACATGCTCCCCCAGGCTCGATCGCGTGTGGGACTTCTCGCGCACCCCTGAAATACACGTACCCAGCCCAATCGCGTGTGATACTTCCCATGCACCCCTGAAATACACGTAACCAGCCCAATCGCGTGTGAAACTTCCTGCGCACCCCTGAAATACCCGCACCCAGCCCAATCGCGTGTAAAACTTCCCGCGCACCCCTGAAATACACATACCCAGCCCAATCGTGTGTGAAACTTCTCACGCACCCTTGAAATACACGCACACGCTCCCCCAGGCTCGATCGCGTGTGGGACTTCTCGCGCACCCCTGAAATACACGTACCCAGCCCAATCGCGTGTGAAACTTCCCATGCACCCCTGAAATACACGTAACCAGCCCAATCGCGTGTGAAACTTCCTGCGCACCCCTGAAATACCCGCACCCAGCCCAATCGCGTGTAAAACTTCCCGCGCAAACCCTGAAATACACATACCCAGCCCAATCGTGTGTGAAACTTCTCACGCACCCCTGAAATACACGCACACGCTCCCCCAGGCCCGATCGCGTGTGGGACTACTCGCGCACCCCTGAAATGCATGTACCCAGCCCAATCGCGTGTGAAACTTCTCACGCACCCCTGAAATACACGCACACGCTCCCCCAGGCCCGATCGCGTGTGGAACTTCTCGCGCACCTTTGAAATACACGCACACACTCCCCCAGGCCCGATCGCGTGTGGAACTTCTCGCGCACCCCTGAAATACACGCACCCAGGCCATTCACGTGTAAAACTTCTCGCGCACCCCTGAAGTACACGCACATGCTCCCCCAGGCCCGATCGCGTGTGGGACTTCTCGCGCACCTCTGAAATACACGCGCCGAGGCCAATCGCGTGTGGTACTTCTCGCGCACCCCTGAAATACACGCACCCAGCCCGTTCGCATGTGGGACTTCTCGCACACCTCTGAAGTACACGCACACGCTCCCCCAGGCCAGATTGCGTGTGAAACTTCTCGCGCACCCATGTTCCCAAAACCCGTAATACACGTTCCCCGCTTTGCGTTTGCTGTTTGGCAGTCCGGTAAACTGGTACAGGGTTGGCACAACCCTTTGCGATGGTTTTGCGATCTTGATGGCTTTTCCTTGCGCGAGGGCGTTCTTGGGGGCGTAACTGGCGCTGCTGCAGGGTCGCTGCGCCACTCGGCGCCATGTCTGCTTTTGGAGGCGAGAATCAATGAATACGCTGTGCGCGGAAATTCATTTTATCGCACGCGGCTGGCGCAGACATTCGCACGGGCACGCTGTGCGCCAGCCGCGTGCGACATTTTTGTGCGAATTTCCATGAATTACCCTGATTGTGTCTTTAGGACACCTCTATTTTCGTTTAATTACTGACATCCTGGACAACGTGTGTGTTCTTAGAACAGTTTCAACTTGCCAGCGAACAGTACAGACAGGTATAGTGTCCTTAGCACACCTGCAATTTTGTTTAATTACGGACATCCTGGACAACGTGTATCGCACGCGGCTGGCGCAGACATTCGCACGGGCACGCTGTGCGCAGCCGCGTGCGACATTTTTGTGCGAATTTCCATGAATTACCCTGATTGTGTCTTTAGGACACCTCTATTTTCGTTTAATTACTGACATCCTGGACAACGTGTGTGTTCTTAGAACAGTTTCAACTTGCCAGCGAACAGTACAGACAGGTATAGTGTCCTTAGCACACCTGAAATTTTGTTTAATTACGGACATCCTGGACAACGTGTGTGTTCTTAGAACAGTTTCAACTTGCCTACCAACAGTACGGACAGGTATAGTGTCCTTAGGACACCTCCATTTTTGTTTACTTACGGACACCCCGGACACTGTGTGTGTTCTTAGAACAGTTTCAACTTGTCTGCGGACAGTACGGACAGGTATAGTGTCCTTAGGACACCCCCATTTGGGTCGATTGCAGACATCGAGAACAGCGCGGCTGTTCGCGGACACAACAATTACAAAAGGGGTGTCTGCTACCTAAATAGATACAATATTTGACCCATCTCTTACTCCCCCACCCTCCCCAAACAGTCTTACACGCCAACATACTTGCCAAAATTGTATTTCTCCACCATTTGTCACTGCGCTGTCTGCGGATGTCCGCAGATACAAGATGGCAGGCGTTCCCAAAAATCCAACACACTCCACGCTCTTCACCATCCAATCAGCGGACACGGTGCATGTCCGCAGACATGACGCAAGCTGATTAGCCAGCAGGACACTGTCCGCGGAGCGAACAGGAAACTGTGTCCGCGGACCGGACATAGATTTCACTAATTTTTTGTGACCTACTTTTTGGTAATTTTTTTTAAAAACTACGGAACGGATTTTCACCAAATTTACAAAAGCACACTTTCGGGACCAAGCTGCTGCTCCTGCCTCAAATTTGGTGAAAATCCGTCCAGCGGTTTGTTCAGTCTATGGGAAAAAAAGAAATTTTGGGACCCCCCTATAACTTTGCCCCCCCTGGACCAAACCTAACCAAACTTTGCAAAAACATTCAGAGTGGGCCATATACTTTGCAAAGTTCCGGTGAGGATTTGTCCAGGGAGAGCAAAGTTATAAGCCACCCAAAAAGTGCTCTTCCTATGGGAATAGCAACTTAACCATAACTACACGGCCACTACCGCGGCAGGAGCAGCGGTTTGGTCCTGAAAGCGTGCTTTTGTAAATTTGGTGAAAATCCGTCCAGTAGTTTTTTTTAAACGATCAAAAAGTAGGTCTAAAAAAATTAGTTATGTCTATGTACGCTCCGCGGACACACTTCCCTGTTTGCTCCATGGGCAGGACACTGATTGGGTAATCAAGCGCGTCATGTCCGTGGACATGTGACACGTCTGCTCATTGGATGGTGAAGGACGTGAAGTGCGTCATATTGTTCCGTTGCGTCCGCCATCTTTGATCCGTGTGTTGGTGTCCGTGGACATCGCTGCAAAAACACATAAAAAAAACACAAAATTGCACTTGTTAAACTTATCAAATACTGTCTGGGGAGGTGAGGGTTGATGAGGATGGGATGGTGTTTTTTTGTCCCAAAAGTCATACGGTATATTTGGAGGTAGGGTGGGCAACTGTCCCGTAATTTGCAGGATGGTCCCGCAATTGGCGCCTGTGTTGCGCAGTTTGCCTAGTGGCTCTGCGGGACGCGGGTTGTCCCGACTTGCACTGTTCGAGCACAATTTGTGATCTAACAGATTAAGTTAGGAGTCACAATTAGTCATGCTGGAGGTTGGGGCCGAGCGGGGAGGGGGTCATATACATACATTTTCCGCGAATGGGAATAACAGTGGCTGGCAAGTGGCAGCTAATCTGTAAATAAGAGTCCTATTGTATTTCATTTACTGCAGCTACTGATGTGACAGGCTTGCAGGCCGGTCATGTCAGTAGCTTTGTGTGCAATGCATTGATTCTGTCAGGTGAATGACGCTGTGATGTCATCACCACCTTTTGTCCAGCAAAGGGATGTGACAAAGTTGGCCACCCTTTTTGGAGGTCTTCCTCAATATATTGTGCGTAAAATACCGGAGAAGGAGTAATGTATCTGTGTTACAATGTATGTAAAATAATATTGCAGTAAGATTGGTGCCCCCTAGACTTTGGCATCTGAGGCAGCCACCTGCAGTGTTTGATGGAAACAGCGGCCGTGCATGTGTATGACAATATGAGTTCTCATGGGTGTGTTGAGCCGTGTTGTTGCAAAGTGAGAATGTACTTAGATTCTGAGTGAAGGTCAGCAACTTTGATTTTTTGATTGCAAGCTAAGGGAGCCCACGCATGGGACAGAAAGTAGAAGGGTCAATTGTTTTTTGACCTTGAGAGAAAGGGATTTTTTCGTGAACAGTCAGTGAGAGGAGGTTTGTAATAAAGAACATTTAATAAGGTTATGCATTCCAAAAGTGTGTACGGAACATGTGAATTCAGTTCAGGAAGATTCTTTGATGCAAGTGGATTGAGTATTACGGACTGATTTTCGCAAATACAATGGAGACGGTCAATATTATGTAAGTTTGCTTTTGACGACTGTATACCGGAACGAGGTTTAACCTATTTTTATCTGAAGATTAATTTTGGCAATGTAACTCAAGTACTATTTTTCTGTGTGGTTGTCTGTTTTATGTGGTTATGGAAAGTGCAAAATGTAGTCGTATGTCCACTATAACTAGATTCACCCAGGTTCAATGCTAATATTTCTTCAAAATGTCATGTATGACAATATGGTATTGTGTATCAGTTTCTATTGTCTTTTTTGAGATTGTTTGATGTGTTTGCTAATCGTTAGATTGAACTCTATGCCGAATTAAGAAAATAATACATATATTGCAATAAAGTGTAATAAAGGTCGGGTATTGATACATATTTTCTGTTATGTTTTCCAAATAGCTACATGCTGCCTTACTGCGATTGCCATGGATTCCAGATGCCAACTGATGGGTTCTTCATTCGTCAGATGCACGTAGTCGTGGACGGGTGGACTACTGTGACTGTTTTGTGGGACGATCGGTCAACGCCCATGTGTCCGTACGCTGCACTAGCGATTCGGAGTAACATGACATCTTTTATGGTGGTCTAGGCGTAAATTGATGCAGACGCCCTGGAATTCACTGTGGGACCCAAGCGGTTCCTTCATCAAAAACGAACACTCGAGCAAAGAAACAAATTTGCAATTTGATTGAATATGGGAACAGTCAGATGTTCTCAGAGAGTTTATTGTGAAATAAAAGTACTTTACAAATTGTATACTGTTATTGTTTTCTTTTAAAGAGCGGTTTAATAATGTTAATTGTGACCTGGTATGTTGTTAGTTGCTGTGTGTTGATTTTTGGGTTCTGCGTCACGTCACGTTAGTGGTTATGGGCGCATTTGGCTAAGCTGAAGAGGAACATCACCGAAAAAGTTGTTCATTATCACTAGGGTTGGTTATGTGAGGGTAAGGGTCAGGGGTGGGTCATATGGTTTAGTGGTTTAGTGACATCCGACCAGTTTACCTTAGGCCGATACAGAAATGGTTAACAATAGCACAAGATGTATGCACCCTGTTGCCAGATTTCGTACGTTTCTCAAAGAAGAGAAATGCGGTAAGCTGATGTGGAAATGTTTGCGATAAATTATCGTATGTACAAAAATACATGGTCAAACCCTCGGGACAAAAATATTTTGTGAGCATTGCACTTGTGAAACTTATGCAATAATGTTTGGGGAGGTGAGGGGTGATGATCATGGTTGGAATATTTCTGACGTAATTTCGAATGACTTTACAAAGTTTGTTGGAATTTTGTACACAGTTTATATGACGAATGATTTGTGTATTATTTTGACAGTTTTGAAAAAATAAAAAGTGGATGGATTTACAGCAAATTTGCATAAGGCTCATTGGCAAAGATCGAGAAGCATGGTTTTTTAGTGCCTGAGGTGTAGGCTGTAGTCATGGGCAGTGGCCCGAATGTCGGGGTCATGGTATAAGGTCATGATCCAGACAATGTGGCTACTGACCATGACCAGAAGGGACAAAACATAGTATTAAAGTGGTCATGTCCACCTAGGACTGGCTTTGTCGTAAAGTTATTCGCAATTAGGATAGATTTCAAAGGGAAGAAAAATGTGTGTATGTTAATATGGTTAGAGGATTTTTTTTTGCCTTTTGAAGGCTACCATGGAAAGGGAAGATGGGTCCTGTATGGAACTGGCGCTTTCCCTTTCTATGGTGGCCATCTTGGAAAATAATTGTATTTCTAAACTGGGACGCAGTTTCCCTATATAGGATGAGAAATCCTATTTTTTAGTAGCACGAGTTACCGCTTTGGAAACCTAGGCTGGTAATGGCGTTCATCCCCCATTTTAGGGGATGAAATGGGGGTAATGGTCCAGAGACCTCGTTATCCACCCTCGCTTCGCTTGGGCTGATTACTAGGGCTACTGGGCCGTTATCCACTGTTCCAGTCGCTGGAACGGCGCATGAACGCTACAATATTCACATTACTATAACAAGTAAATGGAAATGTTGAAAAATCTTATTGCGTCTATGTATTTTACTGAGTAATACAAAGTAGATGGAGTCTATGTGTTTTTTTTTACTTCTATTTTTTAACTGTGAAAGGTGGTTCCTAAAGGAACATTTATTTTGTTTTCGGATGGATTTTTTTGGGCAGGAGGGCTATGAACAGAAGGTGGGAACGGAAAAGAGGGAAGAGGCACCAAACACTAATATGGAGGGGCAGATGGAAAAGGGGGAAATAGTGTGCGTGTGTTATTTCTAAGGTAGGGGGTAGTAGGGTGGCCAAGTGTACCCGATTTCGCGGGATTGTCCCGCAATTAGGAACTCCGTTCCGTGGTTTGCAGAGTGGCTGTGCGGGACGTAGGACAACCTGCCTCCAGCACAGCCACTCTGCAAACCCAAGTGGCCATCTGCTCAGCACGGCGCTGCCGCCTGCTGCTTTCTTTCTCTGGGCGCCTCTGCAGCTCTGGCTCCTTTTGGGCCTACAGGTCGAGCTGTAAAGCTCGGACACCTGCCTTAATTGAAATGCTAATGCTTTGTTACTGGGGTCGTGATGGTGATGTTTGCAGCTAAAAAACGTGACCATCACCTCCCCAGGACAAAGCATTTGTATTTAAATTAAGCCAGGAATTAAGAGCCATTAAAAAAAAAAATCAAAGAGAGGTGGCCCAAACGGGAATGAAGTGACGTCATCACTGCCTTGTGGCCAAGTGTCCCGCGACAGCCTATCAAAGAGTTGGCTTGCCTAGGGGGCAGTGTTTCTCCTGGTGCTTGATTACAGCAGTGGTGGTGTCTCTTGGGGAGGAGGGATGGCGTTAGCTGGTGTCATTATAACGTAAATAGCCGTTTTGCCAAAAGTATGTACTGTGTACTAGATTGTTAATGGATGGGCGTATAGGTGTTGGAGCTGTGCAAGGGAAATGTTGAAGTTGCAAGTTCCTACATTAGTAGAAAATGTAGTTCCAAATTGTCCATGAAGCACACATTTTATTGTGAAGTGCGTATGGGTTCTCGGACACGTCATCATGCTGTGCACAAGCATATGGTCATGTGCCATTCTCCGGAAGGTGTGGAATGAAGTCAGATGTTCGTAGACATTATGGTTAAGCTGCGCTACTAAAAACCTATGAAATTCAGTAAAAAAAACTTTGTTAAAGGGACGTTATGGTTAAGGTGCGCTACTAAAAATCTATGAAATAAAAAAAAAAACTTTGTTAAAGGGACGTTATGGTTCAAAGTAAAACCGAAAAACCCATGAAATTCGCCAGTTATGGTAAGCTAAGCAACCATAACTCGCGCCACCACCGTGCACTGCTAAGACTAACACCCAGGACATCAAAGATGACATCATAAATGTCATTGATGACACCACTGTCATGGGCAGTGGGCAGATTGTCCGAGTCATGGCCTGTTGCCATGGGCAGTGGGCAGATTGTCTGAGTCACGTCCAAAGGCCATGGTTTGGATTATCTGGCTACTTGCCATGAATACGAAGGACTGGCAATGGGGTTAAAGTTTGAATGGCACCAAGGACTGGCTATGTGGTGACATATTTCAAAATTGGGATAGATGTATTTATTCTTTTATTTTATTTTTTGCATTTATATCGCACTACGAACTTGCAGGCATCTGAGCACTGCTTATGATTCCTGTGGAGTCGATTCCAGCCACTACCAGCCACTATCATTCTCACTCAGATGTACCCCTCTTTCGAAAGCCTTGTCTGCAGGCTCTCAATTTCTCCTAGCCACTCTCTTACTGTTGCCACACTCTACCGGCCACCTGGGCAAATGACCTCTTTTCATTCTGAGTGGGCTGACCTCTCCTCCTTCCTCCTGACCTCAACCACTCAACTTCTCTCCCTTGGTGACCTCAACATCCACCTCGAGTCTTCCTGTCTCTCATCTCTGCTCTTTCGTGACCTTTGCGATTCCATCTCCCTCTCTATCCTCCCCTCTGGCCCGATGCACTGTGAAGGACACACACTTGATGTCCTGATCTCCTCTGGCCTCCCCCTCTCTATCCCTCTGACCACTCCTTTCTCCTGGAGTGACCACTGCCTCTTCTCTCCTCTCATCTCATCTCTCACTCTCTTCCCCCCAAGCCAAGCTCACCCCAACACTGCCACCTACCTTCTCGGACATCCTACCTATGAAGCGTTTGTCAGTTGAGGCTTTCGCTGCCACCTCCCCCCCTCCTCTGGCTGACTCACACCCGGACACAACCCTGTCCCTTCTCTACTCTTCTATTTCTGTTACTCTTGATGCTATTGCCCCTGTCATGAAGATCCACTTGAAGTCTAAAGCCAAGTGTAATTCCTGGTATGACTCTGACCTAGCTACACTTCAACAGAAGTGTAGGGCGGCTGAGAGGAAATGACGGGCCTCTTGTTCATCCTCTGACAAACTGGCCTGTCGCCTGCTCCAAAGGCAATACCGACTATCTGTCCACACCAAGAAGAGAGTCCACATTCAAGCCTGTGTCTCTGCGGCATCTAACAACTTGGCTGAACTCTTTAAAATCTGCAAGGAGCTTGCCAACCCTGTTGCAGTCTCCACCCCTCCTCCTGCCTCCCAAACTCTCTCTGCAATGCCATTGCCTCTCACTTAATCTCAAAAACCCAGGACATCCTGTCTACCCTCTGCTCCCCACCCCCAACCCCCTATTCCCTCTCAGTCTGTGCTTGCTAACCCCCCCTTTAACCACCCCTATCCCGCATTTTCTTCCTTTCCCATTTTCTCCCCTGATGAGGTCACTAGACAAGTCTGATCTATGAAAGCCTCATCAAAACAGGTTCATCCCTGTTCCTCTAAAACCATCAAGGACCACGTTGACACATTGACACCCTCGCTCCAACCCTTGCTGATTTTTGCACCATTCCTTTGCCTCAGGATCCTTCCCCTCCCCTCTGAAGCACTCCCTTGTGCACCTCTTCTCAAGAAACCCACAGCTGATCCTTCCTGTCCAGCTAACTATCGTCCATTACCTCCTTTCTGGGCAAACTCCTGTAAAGGCTGGCCATCTCTCAGCTTAACCTTCATTCTGATTCTGTTGGCTGTCTCCATGATCACCAGTCTGGTTTCAAAGCAGCCATGGAAACTGCTCTCCCGAATATCTGTGAAGATCTGCTCTCCAAACTTGACTCTAACATTCCCTATTTCCTCATTCTAGTTGATCTCTCTTCTGGCTTCAACATGGTCAACCATACCATCCTGCTCAACCGTCTCTGTGATAACCAAGGTATCGCTGATCAGGCTCTGGCCTGGCTGACCTCCTTCCTCTCCAATCGACCCTCCCAGGTCCAACTGGGGTCCTTCCTATCATCTATCTTCCTCTCTACATGTGGTGTTCCCCAGCGGTATAACCTCTCACCCTGGCTTTTCAACCAATAATTGCCAACTCTCTCCCACTGCATTGCCATTTTCTGCTCCAATTTCCAGTGCTATGCTGACAACACTCAACTCATTTTCAGGCTGCCCTCGGGCACCTCCTCTCCCTCTCTCATCTCTGATTGCCTATCTGCCATTCAAGATTGGTGTGCCGCCAATGATCTTTGTCTGAATGCCAGCAAGACAGAGATCCTCCTCATTGGCAAACCTTCACCATCTTTTCCCCTCTCTCTCTGGCTGGCCTCTCTTGGCCCTCCCTCTACCCCCACCTGCAAGGCTAAGAACCTTGGGGTCATCTTTGACTCCACACTTTCCTTCTCTGCCCACATTTCTGAGGTCTCTAAAAAGTCAAACTTCCTACTTCCCCTACTCAGAGGTACCCTGACTTTCCTCTCCTTCCCCCAGAATCTCACTGTCTCCCAATATCTGGTTCTCTCTAGGTGGGACTACAGTAACAGCTTCTTTGTAAATCTACCTGCCTCTACTCTCCACCCTCTGCAACTAATCCAGAACAGGACTGTGAGTTTTGTCTCCAGCTCTGAAATCTCTCCATTGGCTCCCAGTGGATGCTAGGATCAAAAACCCTCTGCATTGTCCAGAAGGCTTTCTGGGGCCTGGGTCCAAAATACATTCAGCTATCCCTCCGCAAATACCTCCCCACTCGAGTACTTCACTATTCTACCTCTAACTCGCTCAGGGTCGGTCGTTTTTCAAAGAAACAAGCTGGGGGTCAATCTCTGTCTTCGGCTGGGGCCTCCCTCTGGACCAGCCACTCTAAAGCTTGAGGAGAACCATCTCCGGTTCCGGAAGCACCTCAAGACCTTCCTCTGTGCTTCTGCCTTTGCTCCCCCTCTCCCCTGCTGATCTGCTATCTCTTGGAACTGTGCATCTGGCCACCCTATGTCCCCTGGGCCCAGGTACCTGCTCACCCTGCCACCCTCCTGCACTGCCTCCTGGCTACCCCTTGCACTGTGGACTGTATCTGTACCCATACAGTCCACTCTCCCCCTTTTTCTTCTTTTTCTGCACTCATCAGACTTACTCAGTTCTGCTACCGTAAACACAGCACTTGCCACTTGTTGGCTGCACTATCACTGTTTATTGCCTCCATTATTTATTTATTTGTATTTATTATTATTTATCTGTTCTCTGCTTTGCACTTTCTACTCTCCCCCTTCCATGCACTTTCCCCCTTTCCTTTTCCCATGCACTTGACGCTCTCAATGTCACTGGGCCTAGTAAGATCATTGTTGTGTTCTCCCCTGTTCCCCTCCCTTGCCCTGTCGCTCTCTGAAACACTTGTGTACGAGCACAATACAAATAAACTATCATATCATATAATATCACGGTGTGTGGTGCTCATTTATCGACCTCGGAAGGATGAATGGCTGAGTTTTGGCCCTGCCAGGATTTCTGCAAGCTCTGCAAGGATGTCAAAGTGAGTGCTCTACTCGCTGTGCTATCTGACCAGCTTGAATGGGAAAATAAATTCTGCCCATGGCTAAACATCTGTCTATGGCTACAGCCCAAAGTGCTGCACAGGACATCAACAGATCGCTGTGACTATCACAGCATACACTCTGAGATAATGCTAATCCGCAGATAATTCAAAAGCATACTGAACCAGGTGCCCACGTGGTCACCATGCCACCCCTTGAAATCCTTACCCACACTTATTTGCAACCATAGCGGGACAATATGGTGGGATTGGACTCATTTCCACAACCTCGTAGCTATGACTGGTCCACAATCCACATGCCTTCAGAAAGACTATGAAGAGTTGAATTACATGCCAGCTGACTTCTAACAACAAGTATAGCATCAGGAATAGTTTTGAAGGCTGCTTCATTATGACAACAGTTACTTATAGAATATTCCAGTGCTGAGGTGAACAGGGCTCACTCTCCTATTCGAAACCTAACACTTGTAGCGGGAAGGGCATCTTCACAAACAAACCCCATCACCAGCAGCTGGATAATCTGTTTAAAGTACTATATGAAGCACAGTGATCAACCTATTCTGCCGCCCTGTAATTTCTTTTTAATCGTGTACTCTGATTTGATTATTGGGGTATGCAGCATGGCTGAACCCTACGTTTGAATGGGAAGAAATATTCTGCTTGCGGCTGCAGCCTGAAGTGCTGTACTGAATGACAACAAACCTGCGTGAGGAGCATCAGTAAGGACATGAACGCATGGTTTTGCAAATCTGTGTTGTGTTTTATTTTTCCGAAGTGTCCAAATGTAATCACAAATAATAGTGATATAGGTTTGGTGCATGGACAATGGGTCTGGCTCTCAGCAAGGCTGAATGTCTACTCTGAGTTACTTATTGGGTCATGCGGCATGGCCGAAACTAAAGTTTTAAATGGGGAAAAAAATCTGCTTGCGGCTGCAGTCCAGAGTGCTGGACGGGATTGCAGCAAAGTTGTGCGAGCACCATCAGCAAAGACCTGAAAGGATGCTTTTGCAAATCTGTCCTGCATTTTACTTTTTTGAAATAGTTGAAACATAAGAACAAAAAATAGTGATTTAACTTTTCTGCAGTGGGCAGAGGGCCTGGCCCTTGGCAAGGACAAATGTCTACTCTAATTTGCCTATTGGAGTATGCGCTGCTGATAACGACTCACAAAGGTATGCGTAGCAAAACATATGTTTGTTAAAGGCGGTTTATATTTGTTTCATATATGTTAAAAGAGGAATTATTCATAACTTATATACAGTGCAGTAACATTATGAAACATTTTCACTTATGAAAACGTATTCAATAGACAGAAAAACTTTGTTAAAGGGACGTTACGGTTAAGATGTACCCCACCCTTGGGACTCCTCTGCCCCAGCAGTAAGCTAGTGGCCTCCCAAATTGCCATCCCTTGGCACTTCACTCCTGGGCTCCCATGAGCACTAGTCCATCCGAACTGCCCCTTTTATTTATGGACTTCTGTCACTGCACAATGCATATGTGCATTAATAGGAGAATTATGTAAAATGTTTTGGTATAAGTATGGGAAATGTTGATGCAAAAGATTTGTAGAACTTTGTTAAGGGGCAGTTGGTGGGTGGAAGTGTAATATGTTGATAGGCTATATGTAGAGTGTTTTTAAGTGATTGATGGATATATGTTTGAATGTTTTAAAGCAGTAATGAGTGTTACAAACATAACTGCAAAAAGAGTAGAAAGGCTGTTTTGTGTGATAGTGTGCATGAGCAATCCGGGTTTTATAATAAGGCATGGGCTAGATAGTGGAATGCAGAGAGTGTGGATAGTGGGGCACAGGCAATGGATTATGGGGTTTATTGTATACTAGAAAGAAGAATTTCAGACTGAAATGTGTTACTGTGCTTGTTTGTTTTTCTATAGTATATAATTGTCCATTATTTCCATTAACATAATAGAACATGCTAATGGGAATGTTGAAGAATCTTATTGAATCTAACTACTTTACTGAAAAATGTAAATTAGATGGAGTCTATAAGCTTATTTTTTAAGTTCTATTTTTTAAGTGTGAAAGGTGGTTTTTAAAGGAACAATGTTTTATGATTGGTGTATGTATTTCTTTATTTGTTCTGTAGGAGAGGCCAGAAAGCAAGGTGGGGAGGGAAATGAGGGAAGGGGCACCAACCACACATATGGAGGGGCAGGTGGATAGGGGAAGATGTTGTGCATGTTTTTAATCTAAGGTAAAGGGCAGTGTTTCTCATGTTCCTTGATTACAGCTTCAAAAGCATTTCAAATTGGCTCCCCTTTGCACAGTGGTGTGTTGCAGTATATACAGAGTACTGTTGTTTTCGAAATATATGAATCAACAGCCTCTTTTAATGCTTGCAAGCTAGCTGGCAGGATGTTGTGTCCCACAGAAGTAGGCTGTTTCGTTACAGCATTGGTTGAGGAAGATGAGGTAGAGGAAGACAGCCTACTACTTCCTAAAAAAGGAACACCCTTTCCGAGATCATTGCATTGGTTGGATTTGGTGTGATGGTGCATGGATGTGGCCCATGTGAGTACTACCCAGGTTGTCCACGACTGAGCACAATGTTGTACTCAGTGCATTTCACTTTGGTAGCTTTAGCCTTTGGTACATTTCCAACAGTAGTAAAATACGGACACACCAATGATTCTCTATGGGTTCTAGAGGTAGGCACATCTTCTATAGTGTATTCCTGGTTTTATTGACTGTCTTTTGAAGTATTCCATTTCTTTCATTGTGTAGGTCCTCCATCTAGTTTGTAGCAATTTAGAGATGCAAAAGGTATTTAATAATTCTCCACCACTATGTTGGATTAATTCAGAAATTAGGGGTTTAGCCAAGTGACTGATAAATGGCCTTGGAACAGTTTGGCTTTGTTAACACTAATGTCAGTGGTCATGACAAAGTGTAGTAATACTAAACTAGTGTGTGTTCTCACATATAGCTTCATGTCAGAATCCGCACACTTCTAAAAAAAAATAGTTTTAACAGGTGTTAGTATTACCCAATTTCAAGCTGCTCAATGTTTTGACTTCAAAAGGAGGAATGGTCGATTCTGCCCTGCTCTGAGATTTGAACTTCCTAAGGTAAGTTGGACTATATCTGTGGGGAGCACTTAACTCACAATCTATCAACCCAGTGAAAGAAATTACTTTCCAATAAAAGCAGCTTGTAGATGGATGGTAACCTGGCTATGTTTGGGTGTTGGCTATCAAATGCTTTTGTAGGTACCTCACAGTCAGATGTCTCTGCCAGCTATTAGACCACAACTTTTAATCACTTCTGAGTTTGCTATGATAAGGCATTACTTATGTATTACATTTATTTAGTGTGGCTTTTTAAGGTGCTTATACACCAAGTAAATTGTGTTTCAAAGCACCCACAAGGCAACGGGGGCGGAACATGGGAATGAAATGGAAATATAACAATGAAAGATAGAAGCGGTTCTGCTAGGCCTTGTGACCATTCAGAATGTGCAAGTGCAGAGAGAGAGAGAAGGGATGAGGGAGGGGGGTCTTGGATAATCAGTTTCTCTGGCTCCATTGGAATCAGGCTTTTTTACTGGAGGGTTCTTTGTGGCCGAGACTAACATGGAGTCAGTAAGAAGGTCATGGTATGCACTGGATTGGCTGAGGCACAAAAAGTGCTATTTAATGTTACTGGAGTAGAGTGGTTCTGCAGAGCTATGCTTCTGGTGACATTGGTACTGGCAACAGTATGGTCAGCCACAAGAACTAGCCCCTTTCATACAGATTTTATGCCACACTTTTAGGATGCATGGGTTGTGAGGGCATCAGCATTTCTGCACTCACAAGTTTGACCCAGGTTCCCCTTTGCAGTTGCAGTAACTCTGGAGCCAGAGCCAGTGCAGTGCTAGCATGATTGGCAAGTTCAGTAACAAGCTATCTAGGGTCACAGATGGCACAAGAATTACTCTGCTCATTAGAGACAGATAATAGCCATTAGAGGCAAGCACCCTTCAAACCAGTGCCGTTTTTGTAAAACACCAGAAAAAGAAACCATTTGACATTTACTTCTAAAATGTTCCAGTAATCAACAGATAAGAGAACGATACTTAAAGCACATCTTCTCGGACTTTGTTCTGTTGGATGGACCCACGTTGTGGGCCCGAATGATTGGTGGCGACAAGACGCAGTGGATACTACCAACTTACAACATTTTTCAAACCATTAACCTTCTGGTGAACTAGCCAATCAACGCTAGCCAATCAAGAAGGATTTTTTTAGAGAGACAAGTAATGTAAATAAGAACCGAACAGGACATTTTTCTACACCCTACTTACGTTTTGTAAAAATCTAATTTTGATTAAATACAAATAAAAATAAAACAAAATACGTTTTAACTGAATTTTCTTTGGGTACCATGGGTGACTAATGCTGTCTTTCTCTCCCCCTCGCATCTTAAAGCACCTCTTCCCTAGCCCAGGCATCGTTACCCGCCGGTTAGTAGATAGCAATTGTTTCAGCCTTAGCGTGCTACAAGGAAAAATACATTGCAGGTACCTGGCCTCATCTAACTGAAGCCCCTCTAGAAATTCCAGGCTTTTCCTACTCTATCAAGATGTTAGTGTTATGAGGGGGCATGTGACTGTGCCTTGCAGGCACTATGCTCTGATCTACCATGCAAACCTTCTCTGCTCCCTTGCTATATCTCCAGCTATACCTCTTCACCATTTCCACCCACCTATACTCTCTTCCCTCTTTTCTTCTGTCATTCCAATGTCTCTTGTACCTTCTAGGAATCGTCTCCCCTTTATTTGTATTCCTTCTTCTTCTACACAATCACTTCCACCTCCACACTACTAGTCCCTACTCCACATTATTACTACCTATTCACAATACAACTCCCTCCTCCATGCTAATACTCTCATTTCCACACTGCAACTCAAAGACCTGTAAAGAGGAAGGCAACCCAAAACCTGAAAGGTAAAAACACTGCACCTCTTTGCAATGAAACACACGGTTTATTACATGCTAAAATGTATCAGACAATCATTGAGAACCAAACTAGATCATTCAGAAACTGCAAGGCTAAGAATGATCACTGTATTCCCTTGCTCTCTTCCCGCCTTGAAGCACGTTGAAGCACTCCACTTGTGTATAAGCGCTCTATAAATAAACAATTATAGTTGTAATTACAATTACAATTATAACTAACAGATTGTGTCACACCCCAAGAAGTTGCAGGTTATATAGCAGAAAACCACAAATTAACAATAATATGCATAATAATCCCACCACTCTCTTTGGCTACAACCTATGGAACATGCTAATGTCCCCCTATAGTGCCTGGACCGATTAGCCACACCTTATTTAAACCCACTCCCCTAAACACGTCATGTACTACATCATCAGTATTGAATCCAGGTACGGGATTGGTAGTTTAAACTTAACACTTTAATATCACTATACACAATGGTTTAGACTCTTCCTCTATCTTCTTGCCTTGTAAAGTGGGAATTTACCTTCTCACACTCCCTTTTGCCAAGTGGAGGGATTCCAGGTACCTCTTATTCTGGTCCTAACCTCTTATTTTACTTGCAGCGCTGCCTTCCTCCGTAATGGAGAAGATCCCTTTCCTCAATCTTATTTTTTCCTCATAGTATATACTGTGATGTCACATTTCCTCTCGGCAGGGCGATCACTCTGGCAACTTCTATATATACAAACAACTATATATTGCCAATGGTCTTTTACAAACAACACACTCATCATCAACTCACTCCACACATACACACTCTCCCCTTGTTTTTTTCTCCTGCATAGGTGCACACAAATCAGAGTGCCTCAGATATGGAGTCCCATAAACTGCCCGCACAATCTGGGAGCAGCGCCTCACTCCAAGGAACAGGCTGCCTTCAGACAACACAGCACTTGCAAACCTCTACATATCATACACAGGGGCTTGGTCACTGCAGATGGGTGCTGCACTTGAGGATACGTGGCTGGGGCACCCCTGACTTCACAAAGAATCAGGGTTCATGTCAATGTCACAAATTTGTAAAGGGGAAGGCATCCCAAATCCCAAAAGGTAAACATAATCAAAAAGGCCAGATAATCACTGCACCTCTTTTGAAGGGAAAACAATGTTTATTACATGCCAAAAGGTTTCAGACAGTGTCGTAGAACTGAACCGACACTGAGCTTGTTATGCCTCAAGGAGTTACAGGTTACATAGTGTAAGTCTGCAAATTAGTAATACTATCCATGAAAATAAGTACAACATATTCCCACCACACTCATTGGCTATATAACATGCTAATGCTGTCCTATAGTCTCCGGACTGATTGGCCACACATTATCTAAACCCACTCCCCTAAACATGTGGTCAACTACTTTGTCACTATAGAATCCAGGTATAGGTCTGGTGGTTTAAACTTATAGATACATTGATAAATTCAGACTGCCATATGATGTGCACCCCTCTGTTCCAAATGTGACCAAGGCTTTGATAAGGCAACAGGCCTTCTCATTATACCAGACACAGTGTTGCACACAAGCTACCTCCCCTGCACTAAATGTATTAGCATCAATTCTGCTCCTCCTAACCCAAATCATGGAACGTTCCAAACATGGCTGCTCCTTATCTCCAACAAACCCCAGGTGCCCAGTAATGACATGACTGGAGCACCTCTCTTGAGTCTGAATTTTGGGGATTTGTTTTATTTGGTTGTGTATCTACGTACAATTCATATGGGATGACCACCCTAGGGTGAGGGCAGTAGTGCTCTAGAACTTCTTCTTGACCATTTGACATTGCAAAACCTTATGTTCTATAGTAATTAATTTGTCCCTTCCTGCTTCTCCCTATCCTCACACTCCGTTCCCACCACATTTAGATTTGCAGATGGATACAATTAGCTATTATCTGTGCTCTGTGGGTGCCTCTGATCTCAGCTTCTCTCCTGGGGAGCGGGAAAGCAGATTTGTCTTTGGAGCTGAGCTAAACAGAGCCACATCTCCTCATCAGGGCCTGCGTTCTATTTTGTTCCTGATCCACTACGCCTTAGCACCCAATATGGCAAGGCTTCTGCCATATTAAAACACTGACCTTGCTTCTACCCCAGTACCTGTCTGACTCCATCGTCTACCTGTTCCAGCTTGTCGTCCACACCTCAATACAGACCATAACTAGGAGTACAACAACTTCACACAGGGCCTATAATACTGACCGATCCATAACCTATGCAACTGCAACATTAATACATCTGTTGCTATTTCTGTGTTGCTACATGCAAATGTCTAATATGTGTCAAACCTAACTAAAACAATATATGCGCTTTCTGCTGCGCAGACCTCTGCCTTTTTCCCCATGATGGTACATGCTAATTGGTTTTCCTCAACCACAATCTTTTTGCCTGCCTGTGACACTGTTCGTGCATCTCAATGCCCAACCCACCTCCTACTCACATATCCTCCTTTCACTCAGTCCCAATCACTTCACATTCACTCCTTACATGAGCACAACTTCTACTAGTTCTCATATACTCACAACACAGTACCCCTTTCACTCAGTGACCAACAATTCACCCTCTCCAGCAATCATTTCCACACTCCTGTGCGTCCCTTGGTATGCCACCTCCACCTCCTCTGACCTTACCCATGAAACCCACCACTTCCTGCTTCCTGTCATCCTTTTTATGTTCACCCTATTCCTGCCTTTGGTTCACTTTCCCTTTGCAATCTGGCCTTGTCTTCCCCTCTCAAGTGCTGGCCTTGTCACAGAAGGTCCGGACTATAGAGAAGCATAAAAGATACCAGCTTGGTACACATATAGGTGTAAGAAAGGTAAAGCTGCTCAACACAAGCTGACCCCTGTTCTATTATGCAGCCTACCTCTAGACTTCAATGTTCAAACCACCTTGCTATCCTTCACATGACAAGACACATAATTGGCAAAATAATAGACCAATGTCAAAACAACCAATAGAAATCCTGCGCTTGTTGGTGTTTTTGGTCAGCAAGTCAAACACGCTCTGCAGAGATCTGTGCGAAACTAGAAGGTAGTGGTTTTTAGCCCTTCACTTATCATAAATTGTGCACCATTCAGTTTGGTAATAATGGCTCAAATTACTATTGCAGTGTTTAGAAGATGAAGTCATTTGACAGAAATATCTATGAAGAAACAGAATGCTTTCGAATGGGCAAGCAGCATAACTGAAATCAATAACATCCTTATTATAGAGAGCTCACTCACCTGCCTCGACTGAGATGTTTGTGAATTAGAATATACAATTCGAGAAAGGATGGACATGGACTGCATTAATGTTCACAGGAGTAATGCCACTCCAGCTAGCAGGCATTTAATCAAACTCTGAACAACGAAATGGACATGAGAGTGATACTCGTAAATCAGAAATTTCAAATATATTAAAGGAACAGAGAGACCCTTTAATTTAATTTATTCCAATAGTCCACACTCTGTGAGCTTGGTTTAATCGACATGAGTTTTATGTTCCATTACCACATGTAAACAACTCACTAGTCGACTTTCCCTTTTAAAAACAAACAGAATATCCCCAAATACTGAGACAAATGAAAAACAAAGGAATTGGCCACACGCATTACTTTTGTTCATAAGTTAAACACCAACTGCTAGCTTGAAGATTGTGCTTTGGGCAGGGCCAAGTTTCTCTTTTTCGGCCCACTAATACTTTTTATCAGTTTCATTGATCTAAAAACAACACTTGAAGAAAAATATAATTTCCCCTTTCCTTCCCCTTCTACAAAAACTGAATTTCCTTTCCCACAGTGTATTATTCAGTTACACCGCTCTTCCATATAACAATCTATTTCACTTGCATGATAACTGCCTGATGATGGGACCGCAGCTATAAGAAGCCAGTAACCAAAAATATGTCAGAGTAAGAAAGATACCATCACTGAAAGTTTAAATCGTGTTTTCCTTTAGCTTAAAAACAGGACATGTTGGCCCTCATTGTTCCCAATTTTCTGAGAAGAATGTGAAATATGGTGATATTTAATTGATACTAAGAAGAATATATGTAGCATAAGTGAGTACTGTTCTGGTAGGAAAGATATTATATCAGGGATATCTATATGCCGCAGCGGTCCAGAAGGGAATGTGATTTTCCATCTTGGGTAAGGACGTTAAAAACCAAGAAAATTATCTACCGGCTGTTTTCCCCTGAACTTTTCCTCTGCATAACTATCACGTGTAAAGCCCATTTTTATATCTTGTACAGTAAATTCTTAGGGTTGATACAATCACAACATTTTCTGTAACTATACATGTGTCAGAAGCCTTTATCGCTGTGGTGCAGTGGCGCATTGAATTTGAATTCCCAGTGAACGTTTGGTAAAATATATTGGCTCCTGCATGGTGAACCAAATGCTGTGTTGGGTCGCCGGATGGCAATGCTCATCAGACACTAAAAAAAGCTGTTGGTTGATATAGATAGCAGGACAGTGGTAAAAAAAAGTTATAATCCCTACAGGAGGGTGCAACAGCTCACCCACCGCTCTTCTTGATCGGATAATGGATGGCACTGGACCTTCAAGCTGGACACCGTCGTCTCCGGCACTGAGAGCTCAGGGGCACTAGACATCATACAAAAGTAGTGCAATGGGTCATATATGTGTCCTTTAAAAAGGAAAGTGGTCACTGACAAGACATGTAAAGTTGATTTTGTATATAAAATGTGTGAATCAGCAGTTCACTGCTTCTTTTATAATTTAGACTGTTATTTAGTCTGTCAAAAATGTTCCCGTATCTTGCAAACCATTTACCGAATGTTTTATGCTGAGCACCTTCCATATAAGTAGATGGCAATGCGTTATTCAGTGGAACTTCTTTGAAGCAATGTTTTCAGCATAACTCTTAAATAATTTGCAACAAATAAAAGATATGCCTTTGTCTCTGCTAAAATAGCATTGAAAGTGAAGAATCCTTGTCCCTTCCAAGAAATTTCAAGGGCAGTGACTTATTCATCCAAAGATTCTTTGTTAACAAACGGCTATTCTAAATGAAACCCAATGATGTACGTGCTTGTTTGAGCTTTAGATTAAGGTGTTGGCCCTTGAGCTTGGCCTTCAATTGCTATCACAAACCTATATGCATTTACTTGGCCATGTAACTCTATGCGGCCTTGCAAAGAATGTTGTTTCTTTCACATAGAAAGCTATGTCAGACCCAGAAACATGTTTGTGGGTGCTGTAACAGAGTGTAGCAATTGCTGTTAAATCTGATCAAATAAACTAGTGTCCTGGAATTCAGCAAGAACTGTCTTGATGGTGGTTAGGAATGACAAATAGATCAGTGATGTATTCCTAAAGGTGAAGGGGAAAACCTAAATTAGTAAAGAAACAAACAAACAAACAAAGGCACACATATTAGATAAAACCATGCAAGAAAAGGCCACACAAACACAAGGAACACCTAGAAATGCAGAGAAGAAAATGGTCAGCATTTCACTTCCCCCACTGTTACATAATAAAGATTATTGAATTTTGACAACACTTTTAGATAGATTTGTTTGACATTTCCAATGCCCATGTGCAATTTCCCCCACCTGGGCCTTGATCCTAGGAATTAGCTGGTTCTTTGTGAATCCGGATGCTATTGTGGCTGCAAAATGCAAATATCCACCTACTTGGGCTTATATGTGAATCAAAATAGGCGGCCAAATCACCTGCGGTTACAGGCGGAAATTGAGGTAGACTCAGTTTGCAACTGGTCCACCTAAAGCTTTGTGAATGGGCCCCAACGTGTGGCTTCACAAGATGTGCAAGATTTAGAAAGATGAGAAGCTTTTAGGGTTGGCTTCAGTTAATTCTTTTGCACACATGAGCATGTGCACGTTGTCAGAAATAGTGATCAAGGGAAGCTAATTGAAATGAGGGAAAACACCCACACATGAAGTGAAACACTTACACAAGTTGCTGATCCCCAAAACATGAGCAAGGACTTTGCGGAACTTCCACCTCTCAGAAACCGTACTGGGGGCAGAGTGAGGTGCTGAGGCATCCCAATGCAACGAATACAACATGACTGCTCAAGCTTACCTTTCAACATGGCTCCATATTACCCAAGGAGGAAACAGATTTAGCATCTTAGTGTCTCATCCTTTGGAGTACCTGTGATGAGGTGTGTGGGCAATTTCACTTCCCACCACACATCATAAATACGTAGTGAAGCACTGATAGGGCTACCAGAAAGTGTTGAAGGCCCACTCACATATGTTCTCTTAAATCGGCTCAAGAACTACATCTCTGGTCATTGACTCATTCCGTTGCATTATGTTGATAATTTCCCAGTCAATCCTATACTTTATTTAAAAGAAATAATGTGCATTATTCCAGGTAGCAATTTGAGGAGGACGTAATATTAATATAGGTTGAAAAGAAACCATCAACTGCACAAAATACCAACCAGCTGCCATTGTTTTGTTGAGTCTAGAGGAAAATATTGCGCAATTTTAGAGTAAGTGGGAGAAGATTCACAATTATATCATTGAAGTATATTGTGGGCTGAAATGGTTATTAAACCTTAGTCGAAGGATAGAAAGAAAAAGAGGGAATAAGCCGGGCGAGAGAAAGGAGACAAGGCAAGAGCAAGAAAGTATGTGTGATCTGCACAATGTTCATTATTTGATAGACCAGTCTAAGAATTTGGAGCATATACTTTCTTATTTACATGCATTGCTTTCCTTAGGAAAAGAGATTATCAACATTTCCCTAACTCCTGAGGTCTTCAGTTTATGTTTCCCCTTGAGGGGCAAGATTTCTCTCCTTGCACTTGTCATGGCCCTCATAAGCCAAATAATTTCATATGCATCTAGAGATCAGACATGTGCAAGTTGCTCCTAGAAGTACACTAAAAGGATACCGTCAGAGCATAATTAATTCTTTGTATGCGTTCCCCAAATGATTTACATGTATGAAATGGCCAGAGGACTTTCAGCATATTCTGGAGGCCTAAAGACCTGGGGTGTGTTTCTTCTTTGGAGTCTGATACTTTCTGAATAAGGTTTGCCATAGCATCCAGATAATTCTCAAATATCTTGAGCCTTTGCTAGAACACAGAATGTTCTTCTATTCACTCTCACTCATATTTGTACTGGATTCTGGATGCATATTATCAATTTGAGCTGTCCCCACTACATTGTTGTTCTATTGGTTGTTTACCTAACCAATCTCTGGATGAAGCTGATGGAATAGAGGCCTTTCTGTTTTGGAGTTTGTTGCATTACACGTTTTCCTGGTACAACATACTATATAGTATTTCATGGTAGCAAATGTTTTGGGCAGGTCATTCCCTAGCATTTGATCTATTCTGGATATTTCTGGTTTTGCATTAGTTAGCCATTTTCTTTTTCCTTGGCTCAATTTAATGTATAGGATCCATTACAGGCACAGTGCTGTGGCAAAGGGTGATAGTCCGAGCGTTCTCTTTAGACAGACACATTTACTCCTTGTGAAAAAGATTGCGGGCAACTGTGTCTGACCCCAGCAAGAGCGCATAGACTACAATATCATATTTGGTACAATACTGTTGTTAATCGTACTCCTGATGCCTGCAACAGGTAATGAAGGGCATCCCTGGACAGATCAAAATTTTACAAGCTTTGCAGGCCCAACAAAAGGTAACATACCAATTGTAGGTAGTTACTAATATCTCTGATTGAGTGCATCACCGAAGGGCATATTGAATGTACAGCTCTAGCACTACAGCAATTTGCAAGCCATCTACAAAGCCAAGGGTGATGTTATGTATGTCAATGCACATTTCACTGTCTCAGCATGAAGTCTACATCGTATGGTCGTGTAACAATGGTGTACATCTTCAGGCTGTTGCCAATGAAACATGTGACTGTTTGTAAAGTGTCAAGGGGACATGTTCACGAGATAGGCCAGAGAATTAAGCACAGTCCCATATATCTGTGTTTAGCCTGCAAGGAAAAGGTTTATATTCCAGCATGCCCAACTCAACCATTCATCCTTCTGAATGATAACGTGATGATTCTCTACCCATGACCCATAACACAAACTCTCTATATGAATATAAGATTATTTTTTTACTACAACGTAGAGATGCTTTGATTCAGTTAGCCTTGCACTTCTTTTGGGGTTGAAGAGGCTACAGCCTCCAGTTCTCCTTAATGCTTCCTTGCTCTGGCTCTATTTTATTTGAGAATATATCATAGTTCACTGTAATAGAGGCTTCTTTTCCATCGCTACAAAGCAAAGTAAGTTGTGCCAAAAAAAAGTGTGCAACAATCTTAATTCTGCTTGCAAATCACTTTCTGATAATTTTCTTGAATTTTGTGGGAAAAGCGGGGGCATGGGTTTGGAATTCCATTTCCGTCTGCCCCCTATGCTCCCTCTGCTAAAACTACATGGTTCTAAGGCAGCATGACATTTTCTTGCTGGAATGAAAGCAATGCGTTTTTATGCAATCTGCTTTTTTTAGTTCCAGGAAAATCAGGAAGATTTTATAGGAATACAGTGCAATTGCGTATATGCTCTGTCTAAATGGCAGTCAGCGGTCATAATGTTTGTAAAACAAAGTGCATAAAGACATTACGGCAATGTTATTTTTTAACACCTTTCTTTTGCACTATGCCGGGAGAAGAAACCTACACAGAGGGTATGGGTTTGTATGGAAGTGCAAACATAGGTAGTCCCCTCTACCCCCTCAATTTACTTCTGTATTTAAAATGAGAAACACCATCTTAATTGCTTAATTACTTAAGCCTCTTTGATGCAGGTGTATGCTGTTTCAAAACATACCGTGAAACTCTATATGCCATTTGCCTGGAGACTTTACTTTATGAGAAATTAAAAGCCATGATTTTTTTGACAAAAGCCCTTCCCGCGATAATATCCGGGTAGCCGAAAATGAAAAGTGCTCAAAATGCTATTTGGAGGTGGAAAAAGGATACAATCACATCAGGCTAGAGGTAGGGAGGACGGCATGTGTATGTATGGACTTGAGGGTGGGCTAGGGAGTTAACTAGGGTAGTACATTTTCAGTGTAATGCGGGGAATACTGTGGGAACATCACAAGATGGGATCGGAAAAGAAACTGGTTCAACATGAATTGAAGAGAGGTAGAGGGGCAATGGGAAAGTGTCAGTGTAAAAAGCAAATGAGGGATGTGAAGGGATCAAAAAAAGCCTTGGGGGACACATGGCGAGTGCCTATGAGGAAAGGGAAGACTTTACATTTTTCCCATTATCGCAGGAATCTGCACAGTGCTATGCTAATACAGGAATCGACATCAGGTAAGATAAGAAATTATTTCTAGGAAATTATAACAGAAATAGGCCAAAGGCCATGGCTAGTGGGCCACGAAAAATAATATTGGTGCAACATGTACAGTGGATAGGGCTGAATGCCATTCCTAGCGGGCCTGGAAGAAACTATGGTATAATAAAACCCTTGTAATTCAGTGAAGAAACTTTGGTTAAGAGAGAGTTACAGTGATCAGATTTAACACAACAAAATCTTTGATGGGATGTGATGACCATCTTAACTCAATGTCCTCCCATTGCAATGCCCATGAGCACACACATCTACGCTGGTAAGCCAAGTTAATATGGTCATAACTTTCCACTTCCGCTGAATTGAAAGGGTTTCACACCAAAAATATGATAGAAACAAGTGGTCCATTATAGCATTGCTTTTGAAAGTACAGTAGATAGATGCACTAGTCCTTGTGGAACGTAAGTGCTCTGTTGAGAGAAGACATACACTCAAACCCAACAGTTGGTCTACTGTTGTTGTGCTCTGTGCTGTGTATTGGTAGGGTTAAGATATGCATTCCCATGGATAGATCAATCTTTTTGTAAAGACTAAATGATCTTTATGCAACAACTATGATATTTGATGAAGGAATAACACAAATCTGAGTTATATCAATATCAGCTTTAAAACATTTTCTTTTGTCACCTTGTACCACTCGATCTGGTGCAGAATGCTGCAGCATACGCAAGAAGCACTTGTGGATGATAATCCTATCCTCTACATCATCTAAATCAGCACATCTGGGAGCATGTTCAATGTCTCCCAGATGTGCTTTTACCAAATCCTCATCAGCTAGAACAGTATATGTGTGCGGCAGGAAGTGGCGGGTATCTTTAGCATCTTTAGGATACCTACATTTTTGGTCAATCGACTTGTCCTTTAATCTCTGAACATGTGTCAGTCCCATAGAAATGAAACATGTTCAGAATTAATGTTGGATGCAAAGTCCATTCAATATTTGATTTCCAGCCTGACTAGTTTTGACCAATCCTCATCCTAAAATATGGTCAAGGATCCATTTCTTGTATCGTGACATTTCACAGTATGAAAAAAACAGACACTTGAAATCTCTATCATGATTTTGAAATGGTGGTACAGATGGCATCCTCAGAGCCAACTGTGTCTGTGTTAAACTTGGTATTTATTTCTAAGCACAGGTGTGTGATGTTGACCAGATTAAGAGATTCAAAATCATCTTCTCCTATAATTTCCTGCACCAACATCTTGCTCTAAACTTTCAGAAGATGAACAAAAGGAATATTCAAATGTTATGTTATGTTATGTTATTTTGCATTTATATAGCGCCTTATGTACCATTGGTATGGTCTGAAGGCGCTGGTAGGTTGAACGCCCTTGGAAACCGAAGTTCAGATCAGTAGAGAGAGTAGAGAGAGTCAAAAGGTGCGTGTGAGCACCGGGTATGTGTGCAGCTCGTGCAGTATTCGTGTAAGTGCTGCTTCTTAACGGTAGGTGTGGTGGTTGAGAGATAAGGAGTATGTGTTCGGTCTCGCAGGATTTATCCAGAGCGGATCTGGCTGCGTTAGGCCTGAGGAGAACGCCTGGCTGGGGGGGGTGTAACCAGCAGTGTTTACTTAGAGTGATGTGGAGTGAGCGGCGGATGTTGGTATGAGAACAGTTATACCGAATGGTGTCATAGTATCCCTGTGTTCTATTTGAGTGGTGATGTAAAGGAGAGAAAAAGCGTGGTGGTGTGATATGAATGGTTATATGCTCGATCAAACGTTCTCTGCATTCCAAACCATACTATATACGTCACACAATTCTAAAGCTATTGGGCACACTTCTAAATGCAACTTTCACAGAGAGACTATTGGGCACACTTCTAAATGCAACTTTCACAGAGAGTCTATTGGGCATACTTCTAAAATCAACTTTCACAGAGAGTCTATTGGGCATACTTCTAAAATCAACTTTCACAGATAGTCTATTGGGCACACTTCTAAATGCAGCTTTCACAGAGAGTCTATTGGGCACACTTCTAAATGCAGCTTTCACAGAGAGTCTATTGGGCACACTTCTAAATTCAACTTTCACAGAGAGTCTATTAGGCACACTTCTAAATGCAACGTTCACAGAGAGTCTATTGGGCACATTTCTAAATTCAACTTTCACTTAGAAGCTATTGGGCACACTTCTAAATGCAACTTTCACAGAGAATCTATTAGGCACACTTCTAATTGCAACTTTCACCGAGAGTCTATTGGGCACACTTCTAAATGCATCTTTCACAGAGTCTATTGGGCAGAATTCTAAATGCAACTTTCACAGAGAGTTTAATGGGCACACTTCCAAATGCAACTTTCACAGAGAGTCCATTGGGCACACTTCTAATAATCAATGGCGCTAGAAGCTGGATGAACCGTTTCATGAGAAACCTTTGCATAAGATTCAAAGACATGGATGACCCTGGTTCACCTCTGGGTTGCATCAAATACTTGCTGATAGTTCTAAGTCAATCAAAGATGCTTCAAACAAATATAGCACTGAATTCCATTAACATGAAACCTCCTATATTAGGCGGAACTGGTGATGGGCATTTACAGATTGCAACTGTGTCAGCATATTCTTGGGTTTCACAGAATGTCTGAAATGGTAACAGAGTTTACAACATATTGCAGTTGCATTGACAACCTTTGTGTCTCTTTTCAGGTACTCCTGTACTATGAGGATCAAGCAGTGCACAAATGATGGCACATGGTACTAGTTCCAAGCCACATATGACTCAAATGAGACTTGTGGTGATTAAGGTTAGAGGGGAACATAAGCAGAGCACATATGAAAAACCAAAAAGGATCCCAACACCACTTCACTGTTTACAAAAGTTTTTAATTGAGCTTGATCTGATCAAACATCCACTATAACTTAATTACAAAACACACAGGCATGTTCAGTCTAAATGGGACAAAAGATTATTATTGAACTTTATAGCATAAAAACTAGTAAACTATAGATTTTATAAATCATTAGTGACTAAAGTGAAAAGTAACATCAATTTGATACATATATTTAAAAAACTTTTAAAAGAATTTTGCATGGAAAATGTTTGGTAGGTGCTACTTCCCTCACCAAAACATTAGTACAGAATTGTAGGTGCCTACTAAATAGCAATTGTACTTTACTATCAAGCGAAAATAATTTTAAAAGTAACCTATTTTGCAGCGCCTATAAATGTAAATGTCAAATTGATTTTACTGCTAACCATTGCAGTAACCAAAACCCAGCATGATTTGTTATTTAACGTGTTTTCATACAGATGAAAGAACTTCTTCAGGGCATTTAATTCTTATAATGTCATGGACTGTTTTCAACATTCATCTTTCTTAATCCAGACGTCCACTTCCAAAGGGGATACATTCTTGACTCCTATGGTGTTAACACACCTACAAAACAGTGTAAACAGCCTTTATTAGTGTTGTTCAACTATTTAGCTACTCAAAAGAAAGTAAATAACTCGAGGAGCATGTATCGATAAGCTTTCAGTATTTTCATAAAGCAGCGGGTCAGTGAGCCTTGATATTAGGCGTGTACCTGTATTCCTGAATAAAGGATAACAAAGGTGTGATGAGCAAAGTGCTCACTCTTCAGTTCATAAGCATTCTCACAATTTTCTCAAGCATGTAACAAAGTCCTTAGACCCAAAGAAACGATGTTCTCTTCAAACACCATGACAACAGTTGCCATCCTTTAGAAGAAGCAAGCTGTGTTCTCTTTGAACAACACAACAACAGTCGCCATTCATTAAAACAAAACAACATTTGCTAAGTAAAACCTCTATTTTCTGATTGCACAGGTTGGGTAGAGTCTCTTCTACCACGTGAAGCATTACTCTATAGTTCAAACAACACACGGCTGCTACATAGTCTGCGATTGTTCGAACTAAAATCCTTCACTGGCGTGTTAACAACATATTGTGGTTTCAATAGAACAGTGAGAGTACGTACTTGTTGTTCCGAAATTGATGTGGACTGTTGTTTCTTTGTTAAGTCTCACCACATCATATATGTGGTTTTATAAAATAATGTCAAACAAAACTGTCGGAAGTACAAAAACACAGTGAATGCTCTTTAGTTAAAAAATGTCTCAACCTGTTGATACTCGGTCTACTTCTGTATTAGTATCGGCATGCCTAGTACTTACTATTCTTTTTTTCGTTGGTGTCTCATAAAGTATTATTCCGTAGTCAATGGTAGTCCGGCTGATTTAACCTGAGTTAGCCAATGCAGTTGTCTCATTTAAGAGAAAAGACTGGTTGTTACGGAGACTAGCTCCAGTTGCAAGTCCCATACTAATACGGCTATGGATTCTGACTACTATAGAGTCGGCCATCTTGCAATGGAGTGCGTTGCTATGAAGCAAGACACAGACAATGATTGCAGCAATGGTCTAACATTTTCTAAAAAATATTTACTACTCTGAATTTAAAATATATTGAACCACGACCATTGTACATAACAAAATCATGTTATATCCCAAAGAGTGTTTGTCGCCTCCATCAATACTATTTAAAAGAATTAGACATTTCCTATTTACATATCTTCTCAAAATTTCTTAAGTGTACATTTAGCCCAATCCATACTAAAATGGTGCAATTCAAAGTATATTGTGCCAATACACCACCTCACTAAGGCTGCATTCTGTAATTAGACACTGCTCTTTTTCATAAAGTCTCCTTTTATCACTTGACAAGTTGCCAATTGGTGGAATCTGTTATGAGACATTCCATCTTAATGTGTCATCAGTATGTCCCATCGACAAAGTGTTCCACAAAAAGGGGCTGTCAGCACTGTTTTTCTAATGCAACTTTTGTGTACTGTTTTTTTTGTTATTCATTTTTCTCTCAGTATTTCCTATATACAGATTCCCACATGGACACCAAATAGCCTAAATCAGCATGTGGGAGTTCCAATGAGTGAACTGTGTTTGTGACCAAGGTCTAGTTAGGCCAATGTTCACCAATTTTGTTCTTTTAGTTGAATTACAACAGCTGCATGATCCACACGGCGTGTGACTTGTGAGTTTCATTAGACCCCATGTTTCTGTGATACTCATTTGTTTCTCATTTGGTGTGATGATGTAATTATTTGTTAGTAAGTCCTTCAGATTAGAACCCTCTTTAAATGCACACAGGGGACAATTTAGGGGGGACTCTCCTTCATCCTTCATTCAAAATATGCCAACTCCCTTTAACACCTAATGAAGGTGCCAAGCTTATGAAGTAAATAAGCCACAAATTAAAATATATGCAAACTCTTGAAAATACATCGAGCTAAGTGAATTATTTCTACATATTTAACTTAACCACTGTTCAGTGGTCAACGGGTGTGCAGCCCACACCGCTGGCCTCACGGCCAATGTCTTCTTTTTTCATGTTTTTGCAGTGCCAATCACGGAGGCACTATCTACAGTGGGTTTGCACCCCAAGTTTTACTATTCGTTTGTTACAAGTTTTTGAATAAGTCTACAAGTATTCCAAGTAGTGCATAGCTCACCACCACTCCAGTCAACCCTTCTTCACATCCGTGCTACTCTCTGAGCTTTTGCACACTACTATGTCGTATGAAGATATTGGGCCTCATTACGACCCTGGCGCTAAGTGAAAAACGCCAGGTCCGATCATGACCCGTGACCGTTAACTACGATGCCATTAGCGGCATCGTAGTTAACTCCACCGCTAACTGCGCTAAGGGTGCGCACACGCGACTGGCCACACCGTACTTAGCGCCAAGCGGACATGCACCTAACGCCATCACCCAGCCCGTTAAGAACCTTACCTCCATGGTGCTAATTACGCCATCGCGAACCAACCGTAAAGGGCCATGTAAAGTGAATGCAGCTGCCACAGGTGCACAGAAACAGCACAGGTGAAGGCAATACAGACTCAGAAGTACAAAAAGAGCACACCCCACCCCTTCCCTCACCCAGTCACACTCCACAATGATACCAATACGTCTAGCAATGTTGGGGCTGGAGGACCTGATAGCAATGCAAGTGCTACTACAACAACAACAACAACAACAACAACAACAACAGGCTGCACAGAGGAGACGCAGGAGGAGAAGGAGGGCAAGGCAGGCCCAGCAAGCCCCACCAGCACAGCCAGTGCCACCACGCAGGCAGCCCCCAATCCCACGCATCAGAGCCAATCCATTCAACCTCACTTCTGAGCAGATCCACACCCTGTACCGTATGGACCGGGACAGCATAACCGCCATCGTAGACATGATACACAACGACATCGTCAGCATGATAGAAACTCCAACCGCCATCCCCCCCTACTGAAGGTAGTGTCTGTACTCCACTTCCTGGCCACAGGCACCTACCAGCACACAGTGGGGCACTTGCATGGCATTTCACAACCATTATTCTCACAAACACTCATCCAAGTGCTCGATGCCCTCCTCAAGCACACAGACGACCACATCTCATTACCACGGACTGCCCAGGACATTGCAAACACCAAAGTGGGTTTCCATGCACTAGCCGGCATACCCGGTTTCATTGGTGCCATCGACTGCACCCATGTGGAATTGGTGGTTCCACATGCCATGGAGGTACCGTACCGCAACCGGAAACAGTTCCACTCAATCAACGTGCAAATGGTCTGTGACTCCAACAAGATCATCACACATTGTTGTGCCCGATTCCCCGGATCAACCCATGATTCTATGGTCCTGAGGAACTCCACAATACCACGCTACATGGAGCGACATGCAGGCCCAAGATCCTGGCTACTCGGTGAGTCCAATGTCATGGAAGTGGGCAGGTGAATGACGTACCGATGCATACTCCACCTGGCTGAAGGGGGGGGGGGAATGATGCATACTCCACCTGGCTGAAGGGGGGGGGGGAATGATGCATACTCCACCTGGCTGAAGGAGGGGGGGAATGATGCATACTCCACCTGGCTGAAGGGGGGGGGGAATGATGCATACTCCACCTGGCTGAAGGGGGGGGGGGTGATGCATACTCCACCTGGCTGAAGGGGGGGGGAATGATGCATACTCCACCTGGCTGAAGGGGGGGAATGATGCATACTCCACCTGGCTGTGAGCAACACAGAGAACGGAGACAGAGGATGGCCACTCACAATGCACTCAACCCCTCTGCATACATTGGGTGATGGGATGCAAAACAGGCCATGGGAGCCATGAGCATATACTGGTTGCATTGTGTGAATCAATTAGTGCATGTAGAAGTGAGCCGAAGTAACAGTTGGATGCAAGCCATGGTGGCACATCATGTTCTTGATCAGACGACATGACTGACACATACATTCTCGCCTACATACAGGTGATGCAGGCTATCCCCTGAAGAGGTGGCTCCTTACACCAGTCCGGAACCCGCAGAACCAGCACGAGGAGGACTTCAACCGTGCACATACACATACTCGTGTGGTCATAGAGCAGACATTCGGCCTATTGAAGGCACGGTTCCGAAGCCTCAGCAGTTCTGGTGGGGCACTCCTGTACCACCATGAGAAGGTGGCAAAGATCGTCATGGCATGTGTCATGCTACACAATATGTGCGTCAGACGGAATGTGCCCCTGCCCCCTGACGCAGGACTGCAACCACCTGACGATGAGGATGAGGAGGGTGCCGATGGGGCAGCACCCCATGGAGGAGGCGACGCACAGGAGGGGCGTGCAATGCGCCAAAGTATCATCGACCTCTGCTTCTAGCACACACGGCTGGTGTGAATCACATGGAGACTGCACTTGGGGCACTGTGTGTCTCTGGGACATGCACACTGTGGACTGTACACCAATGTACACCAATAAACCACACATTTCATTTTGGGAAAGAAAAAAGTGTATTCAAACTATGAAACGTCGTGACACACCCCCTCCCCCCTCCCCCCTGAACACCCCAACAAACCCCCTCCACCCTCCCCCCTGAACACCCCAACACACCCCCTCCCCCCTGAACACCCCAACACACCCCCTCCCCCTGAACACCCCAACACACCCCCTCCCCCCTCCACCCTGGAATCCCTACGAAGGTGCGGTAGTGTCTGTGCAGCAGGGTGTGCAGTAGTCCTGCTCGACTGTGAAGCCACTAATGTGAATCCCCTCCCCTGGCCCCCGGGGCACCCCTGCCCGTGCTGCGTAGATTGCGCCCTGATCTGCGGATGGGGCTGCTCTGTGCCGAGCTGGCTGATGAGGACGGTCCGCCTGCAAATCTGGACGCATGTCCCTGATGGTCTGGACAAGTTCTGTGAGGACATTGCGCACAGCCGCGAGTTCCGTGCATATGTCCTTTGTGGAGGACTCTATGGCAGCTGTGACTCGGTCTGCCAAACTCTCCATGCCATCCCTTGGCACCCCACACTGTGCAACATGTTCGTTGAGGAGGGCGGATAGCTGCTGCTGGCGGGTAACTATATCCTCAAGTGTCTGCTGGTTCCGCTGGCCCATGCCCAGTGGCATTTGCATGTGCATTGGGCTGCTCACCTCAGGCTGGGGGGATGGGGTGGCTGGCCAATCCTCGGCCTCCGACTGCCCCTGTGTGGCATCCGCCTGCAGGGGGCTTAGGGATGTGCAGGGGGAATGTGGCTGGGCAGTGGGCCTTCCCTCATCGATGACCTCGATGCTGCCTGCCTCACTGTCGGAGGTTGCCGCTATGGCAGCGATTTCACCCAGGGTGCTGCTTGCAGCAGAGCCTGTCCCTTCAGTGGGCACGACTAGTGACATGTGCGGTGCTGCTGCTGGGTCTGTGTTTGCTGTTGTGGGGGCTGGCACTTGCCTGTCCTCTTCCCCAGGCAGGGTTTGTGGCTGCCGGTGTGTTTCCTTCAGGACGGCTGAGGTGGATGCCTGTGGCCTGGCCCTCTTGGTGGATCTGGATGCAGTGTTGTCCTCTTCCTGGAGGTCTGTGTCAGATCCTGTGGTGGAGCAAAGGAGGGATAGTGTTATTGATGGGTCAGCGGACATTGGCCGTGCATTGTGAGGGATGACATCTATACAGTGGGTACATGCAGCACATTTCAGGCAGGGGCATGCAGGTTTTGTGCCTTTTGTGTGGAGGTAGCATGGTGGTATGTGTGTGCCAGCAGTTAGGGTGTGCATGCTGCATGTGTACAGGGTGGAGTCTGTGGACATACATCTGCCGATGTGTTGCATATGCACTATGGGGCTACATGGTACTTCACATGATGGGACTTTGTTGAGTTTAGCATGGCTTGCTCTGGCCACCTACCTGCATCTCCTGAGGTCGGCGCTCCTCTCTCCATCCCTCCGACACCATGGATGCTCTCCATCCTGATGGTGGATGCACATATTTCCTCCCATGCTTGCAGCTTTATGGGCGAATCGGATCCACCCCCAGTTGACGTGGCTAGGTTCCGGTTAGCTGAGAGGATGCTTCGGACACGGAGCCTCAAGTCGTCCCAGCGTTTTCTGCACTGCTGGGCAGTGCGGGGTACGGCCCCAACTGCACTCACACGCTGTGCCACTAGGGCCCATATGGCCTTCTTTTTCGCTATTGCCGGCCTTGTCATCTGCGCGGAGAATACAGCTGCAGCATTTTCTTGCAGAGTCTCTGCGAGCATGGTTAGTTCCTCCCTTGAGAAACGGTCTTGGCGCTACCGGTCACATGCTTTTTTAACGGCTTTGGGCATTTTTACTTGGCTAATTGGGTGGGTGTTGGGTGTGGATAGGTGTCAGGGTTGGATCAGGTATGGTTGTGGAGGATGGCAATGGATTGTGTTTTTCAAGATGGCCGTCGTGCAGTTTCCCGTTCCGCCGCGATGACGCTATTTCCGGTTCCGCCTATTTACGGTGACCGCTAATTGCGGTCGCTGCTATGGTGTGTGTGGCGGTAGTGCTCCTTGCGCGGCGTGCGATGGCGGTAAGGGCCGTTTTTGGCCCATTTACGCCATGCCGTACTTTACATTAATGCCATGGCGTAATGCACGTGCCCGATGGGTCGGAATATGCCGCACTTTACGCCATCGACCCACGGCGTAAACGTTGATTACGCCATGGTGGTAATGTTCGGTACTTACCGCCAGGGTCGTAATGGGGCCCATTGAGTTCTTAACAGACAACAGAGCAACTACGCTTGGCTTTTCAGCCGAAGAGGCAGATGCCATATTAGGTCTAATCAAAGAAACAGTACACACTACAACTAACAAAGATCCCCAAAGCATGATTAAACAACTTGAATATTCAATCAGGAAGCTAATCAATCGCAAACTGCATGCTGTCACCCTGAGCCAATATTACAAAGCACAACGTATTCCCAGAGGACTTAGAATACCATTACATCCCACTTTATGCAAAGAAAACAGAGAGTTTGTGGAAAAATGGGAACAAATATTAAACAAATGTTCCCTCGATTTGATCCTACTCACTATTAAAGAACTTTCAGGCAATATTGAATTGTTAGAAAAAGAAATAGAAACTTTATCCACGGATATAACCAACCTGACAGATGCAGAATCATTCGCTGAAATTCTGGTGGATATTAATACCAAACTGGACGGATACAAACAAGATTTAGAAGCTCGTAAAATACGAAAATTCAAAAGGGACACTTACGACTACTTAAATAACAAAGTGTATAGGTGGGATGACAAATATCAGAACCAGCCTCAAAGACCAAATAAACCTAAAAGCAACCAAATTAGTCCCGAATCAGATAATGTAGAAGCCACAGAAGAATCGACAACAGAGAATCCCACAGCAAGTGGATCAGGAATTAATCTACGACCAAGACAACCAATGAATCTGCCAATGAAAGATTTTTTAGGAGGAAGAGGACAAGGAGAGGAAGGAAGAAGAGGACAAGGAATGAAAACACGTCTTCAAACCAATCGGAACTAGTTGTCAATTTATCCAACAGAAATTTAACAACTAAAGAAATCAGAACATTAGAAAAAGGTCTCATATTTGTGCCAATTTACAGCAACAACATATTCAACACAAAAGTGGAGTTGTACAAATTAGTTCGCAAACTCAAATTAAAAACATATTTTGCTGAAACCACCAACACAATGGACAACCAGAATGATAGCGAATACATTGAGTGCAAACCCAAAAGTACATTCAACCCAACAGTACACCTAACAGCTATTGATATTTTCCATAATCTGGTATTGAATGATATCAAGAAAATACAATTTCATCAACCAAAAAGGAAAAATCTAAACCAAGGTGAATTATCAATTATTAAAAATCTTTTCACAGATGATTCCATAACAATCCGATCGGCGGATAAAGGAGATGCCATAGTTATACAAGATACCACAGATTACGAGCGTGAGTGTTTGAGACAACTATCGGATGCCGAAACATATTCAATCTTAACGCAAGGCCCAAAGAAAGACATCAAAAGCAAACTGAATTAAATATTGGATATTGCATTGGAAAATGACTGGATCAGCAGCAAAACTAAGACCTACCTATGGACACAATACCCCAAAATGCCACATCTCTATATCCTCCCCAAGATTCACAAACAACTCATGACCCCTCCCGGGAGACCAATAGTGGCTGCCACTGGAAGCTTATTACAACCCTTGGGCACATACATTGACTACTTCCTACAACCCATAATTCAGCAAACTACTACATATGTCAAAGACACCACACATTTTTTTACAAATCCTAGAACGAATTGAACTCACAACAGAGACATTCTTTTTACAATAGACGTTGCCAGTCTTTACACAAGTATACCTCACGATTCAGGACAAAAAACGGTTGAACAACTGTTACTAAATGCAGGCAACATAGGAGCCAACAAAGAATTTCTTTTGATTTTGCTCAAATTCATTTCAGAAAATTCATGTTTTCAATTCAAGGAAACATTCTATAAACAGCTTACCGGAACAGCAATGGGTGCTACTATGTCACCAACCTATGCAAACACATTCATGTATGACTTCGAAAGCAGACACATTGTCAATCATCCACAATGGAGTACACATTTGAAAAAGTGGCATCGATACATCGATGATATATTTGGAATCTGGACAGGTAGCAGAGAAGAACTCAGTCAGTTTTTATCGCATCTGAACAACATTGATAAAAAGAATACAGTTTACTATGGAAATAGGTGACCCGGATATCCACTACTTAGATGTACAAACAGTTATTAATGGTACCAGGATTCTAACCAAGTTGTATTCCAAACCCACCGACAGGAACAACTTATTGCATAGAATGAGTTTTCATCCACCTACCATTCTTCGCAATCTACCATTTGGCCAGATGCGATAAAAACTTAAAAGGATTGTGAGTGACCCAGCAGAATGTGATTTAGAACTCACTGAATTGCACAACAAATTGAAAGAAAGAGGCTATCCAGAGGATGATCTTCGAGCCGCTAAGGTCAAAACAGATGCACAAGATTGTGCACAATTACTTAAAAAAAAAACAGAACGCCAAAGTCCAAATTTGGTTTTCGTCACAAAGTACAGCATCCAGAGTCAACAAATCAAAGAAAGCGTGCTCAAAAGATGGAACATACTGCAAAACGATCAGAGGACTAAAGATCTGTTTGCACAACCTCTGGTGTTTGTCTATCAAAAAAGTTATAATCTCCGCAACCTATTGGTTGACACACAAGGCAAAAAATCCAAAAAGCGGATGATTGATAAACATCCCGGGACATATCCATGCATGAGTTGTGGAAATTGTAATAATACCATAAAAGGATCTTTCATATCACACCCCAGAACAGGAGAAAAAATTCAGCTCAGAAACCATGCGACCTGTTTGTCTGAAAATGTGGTTTATGCAATTAAATGCCCATGTGTCAAGTATTATGTCGGCGAGACAGCACGCAAGGTACGCATACGTATCAACAAACACAAATCTTGCATTCGACTTAAAAATCCAGCATCAGCAGTAGCAAGAAATTTCACTCAGAATGGCCATACAATAGCACAACTACGATTTGCAGTACTGGAAGTGATTCCCACCAAAGGACAGAGTGCTAACATGAATCAATTGAGAGCACAAAAAGAAGCACTATGGATCGAAAGATTGGGGTCACTGAATCCCGATGGGATGAATGAAGAACTTGATTTGAGTTGTTTTCTGTTAACTATAGATATGATTTGAATTAATGTGGAGAAACACGCACATCTTTTAATATCATTTCTTTCTGATCCTATTTGGTAAGCAGTCTCCATTCAGTTTCGATGCAGTGCAGTTTTTTCCTATTTTCCTATACTCTTGTCCTAACTTACTTGTTTTTTTCATCAGCTCTTTCGCAACACATAACTTCAGTTCTGCATCCTTTTTCATATTTGTATTAATATTTATTTTTTATTGCTTTATGTTTCTGAATTTGCCATCTTTATTTTCACCCACCTAATTTTTTTGTCTTCTCTCTTTTCTCACTCCTCTAACTTTCACACTTCCCCCTGTTTACCGCTATTTAGCGCTCTTTCGCTAAGGCACTCCAATTGCATACATGCACCGCACCATCTCAATATGGCGGTCACATTTGCTTAGAACATGAAGCTCCTCTTTTCAACAAACCAGCATTTTGGTTTCTATAGCTACCTCCCTGACTCAGCTAGTTTCGTTTTTCTCACTCGCGAGCAGACAGCGTCCTGCCGCCACTTCCCGCTGCATGACTAAGGTAATGACATGCTTTTGGACTCGGCTTCTGCATTTGCTTCCATTCACATCACTCCTTTCCTAACAGCTTTTTTATCTTCTGTATAGATTCGCGCAGAGATACTGACAATCACGGAGATATTTACTCCGTTTCAACTCGCCATCTACACAATAACGAGCACGCAAACAGAAGGTCAGTTACCTGCTTTTCAGTTCATACTTTTTTTTGATCAATCTTTAAAGCAATCTTAGCTTTCTGACCCAGTTAATATGTAACCACCGAGAGATATAGTCTAACATTAGCGTATTATTCTTTTGTCTTTATTTTATTTATTTTTTTGTTTTGTTTTTGATGAAATCCCATACTCTGTCCAATACTGCAATGGAAATGACTTGACCATGCATGACCACTTTGTGATGTTCAATGGTAACGTACCTTTTATTTTGTGATACGCTTATATTTGAATGTTGTTTTACATGACATCCATGGATTAATGTTCTCCCTTGTTGCTGGGATTGTACTGTTGTTGTATTATGTACTTGCTTATATATTGACCATATAAGTAGATTTGACCAAAAGGCAATTGTTCATCAAATGTCAATAGGCCCTGACGAAGGGTTCATTACCCGAAATGCATAGGCCCTTTATGTGACATTATTTCAGCCTCAAAATTTACAAGCACCTAATGAAGGTGCCAAGCTTATGAAGAAAATAAGCCACAAATTAAAATATATGCAAACTCTTGAAAATACATCGAGCTAAGTGAATTATTTCTACATATTTAACTTAACCACTGTTCAGTGGTCAACGGGTGTGCAGCCCACACCGCTGGCCTCACGGCCAAGGTCTTCTTTTTTCATGTTTTTGCAGTGCCAATCACGGAGGCACTATCTACAGTGGGTTTGCAAACCAAAGTTTTACTATTCGTATGTTACAAGTTTTTGAATAAGACTACAAGTATTCCAAGTAGTGCATAGCTCACCACCACTCCAGTCAACTCCTTTTAACAATACCATTTATCTTGTTGGAAAGATGATTAAATGTAAGTACAAAGGCTATATACTCGTTGCTGTTGGACCCGTGTATTCAAGCAGAGACTCATGATTGTTATTAACAGCTCTTTTACATGCCTTTTTAACAACTGATTAAGGGCACCCTCTTGCTCGCAATTTTTAACAAAGCATAGTTGCTTCGGATTCAAATGTTTTTTTATTAGAGCAATTGCATCTGAATCTCAAGAATTGTCCTATAGGAAGGTTTTATTTAGTGTGGCACGGATGACAGCTGCTAGCTAAACAAGAGTAAAGAATTCCTGTCAGTTGCTTTATGGAATGGTTTCAACATATTATCAGCCGCATTAGCCCATATCATAATATCTAAAAATAAATAATTTAAGATGGTCTGTGAACAGACGTAAATTTCCAAAAATGATTCTGATCATTGATCCAAATCCTATAATTTTCGAACATGATGGATTCACCATTCCATACAACCAGGATGTCATCAATATATCTTCTCCACAATTGTATGCTTGGTAGAAAAGGATTAATTTCACTAAACATTTTTGATATTTCAAATGATTCAACATAAAGATTAGCTACAGAAGGAGCAACCGAGGAGCCCATTGCTGTTCCATGTATTTTTATGAAACATCTTGTTGTTTAAGGAGATATAATTCTCTGGCAATGCCATTTCAGTGCTCCATAGGATAAAACTATTTGGAGTGACTCCCTCGCTCCATTTAGACAACAATAACTCTTTAATCATAGCCAAAGGTGCTACTTGTGGAATACAAGTATATAATGAAACAGTATCTAAACTAATTAACAGTTGTGTCTTGGTATTAAATGGGTATTCTTCAATTACAATAATGATCTCAGTAGTGTCTTGTACAAAGAAGCCCATCCCCAGTACAAAGGGTTTTAAATGTCTGCCTGCAAATTTAGGGAGGGGCTCGGGCATAGACCCTGACCCAGATAATATTGGACAACACAGTGGGTTAACAAGTGATTTGGGTATTTTAGGCAAAACATCACATTTAGGAATACTAGGGGACTCAGCTCTTTCCTTAAAACATCTCTTTTTGTAAACAGTGTAGTGGTGTCGGGATCCTTTTTGGTTTTCATTCAGTTTCTCATTTTCACTAGTTCCTAGCCACCTGTGTAAGCACAATATTACAACCATTGTTGCTGAAAAAAAGAAATTAGCTCATCTGCTTGGTTTAAACCAGCCCAAAGCTTTGGCTTTGAATATGGCCAGGGCATTTCCTGTTGCGGGTGCCTTCTCCATGGCAAATATTTAAAGAGTTGCTGACTAGCAATGTTTTTGTGTTACAGCAGTTGAGATAATGGCGGTTGTGCGGCCGGTGTGCAGATCATTAAAATAATCCCTATGTTGATGATCCCCTGATAGTCTTTTGCCTGCTTTCTGGTCCACATCTATGGTGTGCATGGGAACCTCTTTCAATGATTTTCTGAGTTTTGGTAAAATTATTCTGTGAAGGTTAAGCATTGATTCTTTTGAAAAATATGTACAACTTGGTTTATGATGTGTTTGACTAATGCCCTTGGCATATTTACAAATTCAAACTGCCAACATGTATATTAGCTTCTGTGGAGGCATCATGAAGCAAGGCACAGACAATGGCAAAATAGGTGATTCCATGGAGGGTTAACAGCTGGTATAATGTCTGTAACTGTCCTTTCAAAAGGTGCCCCAGATAATATATTTTCAAATCATCCTCCATTGAAATTGTCATGCTAATCTTTCAAAGTTTTGGAAGAAGTTCCCTAGACCATCTCCTTCTTTGTATGGTTGCAAGACTCCTTGGGGGATATTAGGCTTTTCCTGGGCAGCTATCAGTCTTTCTAACCCTTTTTGTAGTCTTTGTTCAGCTTAGATCTTATGGGTGGCTGATCTAGCTACCACTTCTTCTAATGCTGTCATTGTCTCTGGGGAGGATAAAGTGTCACATGAATCCTCTTTGGATTCAGACATCGGAAAAAAATGCAGGTTCCTCAGTGGTGTCAGATCTCACTTTCACATCCCTTTGGCTAATGGAGGTTGTGTCCTCTTTTATAGCTTCTACAAGAGAGAAAGGGAAAGAGATGTAAGAAGACCCCTTCCCTGTACATATAAGACCTAAGGCTCCAGGTCGAAAAAAGATTTGGGATTCTCTGATTGATAGACACATTTTATAACTGTGTTTTTAGTGATAAATTGCTATTGGAAGGGTGCCAAGGAGGCCCTGGCGCTTATAGAATAAGTTGTGAGACTTCACGAGAATGTGCAATTGTAAAGCAATCATCCTCTTCAGTGTTGATACTCGATCCTGATCTTGAACCTTTACAATAGTGTCCTTTCTTACTGTCTGTTGAATTACCAGCCACATAGGTGTCCCTCAGTTTGTGTCAATTCAGTGCATCCCACTTCTAACACCAATAGAGAAGGTATCATGAAGCAAGACAAAGACAACGGATTCAAAGTTCAAAACAAAATGGTTCATTACATTAAATGTGAGGATGGAAGAAGGCCTAACCTGCCCTCTGCTAAGGTGGGGTTTCCCTACCTGAACAAAACTAAGGAAAGTCTGAGTCAAAGAGTTGAACTTAAAAGTATATCTATGTCCAACACCTATCCTTGTCCTCACTAAAGCTAAACAATGTGTAAGGATGTCAATAATGAAACAAATGGTGATCAGCATAAAGTTCTGAGCTTCATCCAGCTCTTAGCTTCCTTTTCAGCTCCTGTTTCCCAAATTCAAGAGAGTCCCACAAAAAGTCTTAAGATTACTTTCCCAAGTTCAATGCAATACAGTTCCACACAGTTCTCTGGGCTCCCTTTCCCAAGTCTCAGGCAACACAGTTTAAAAGAAAAGGAGTATTGAGTATCCGTTCTAAAGGCAGCATTTGCAGTTTGTAAAGTCTCAGGGTTCCCTTCCCCAAGACTTCAATCTAGCAACTTGTCTCAGGGTTTCTTTTCCACAAGTTACTGGCAATAAAGTTCAAAAGAAAACGGTCTTGAGGTTCCATTCTGAAGACAACATTTGCAGTTCATCAAATCTCATGGTTTCCTTCCCCAAGACTTCAACATAACAACTGGTATTTGCTTCAATCTGTCAAAATTCAACACATCTCTTGGTCAAGCTCACTGTCATTTTGGATGGCATAACCAGAATGTTTACAGTGCTTCTCCTTGGTTTATTTACAAAACTTGAGGAGAACCATCTCCGGTTCCGGAAGCACCTCAAGATCTTCCTCTTTGCTTCTGCCTTCACCCCCCCGCTGCCCTGCTGATTCTACTCTCCCTCAGCACCATGCACCTGGCCACCCTTTCCTCCAGGCCCAGGTACCTGCTCCTCTTGCCACCTGCACACACTGCCTCTGGGCCACCCCTTGCACTGGGGTCTGTATCTGTACCCATACAGCCCCACCCCCTTTTTGTTTTTCCTGCACTCATCAGACTTACCCAGCCTGCTGCCTTAAACCCAGCACTTGCCACTTGCTGGCTGCACTCCCTCTGTGTGTTGCCTTTTTATTTATTAATTGTATTATTATTTATGTTATTTTTTTCCTCCTTGCTCCGCACTCTCCTTTTGTGCCCCCTTCCATGCACTTCTCCCTCGTTAAGACGGATTTCTGAACTCTGTCCTGGCGGCGCAGAAGTTCAGAAGGCCAACCTAATTACTTGGAACAGCGTAACCTCTGGACAAGCCAGACCAATCAGGGTAGCAATCGCGGCGGTCAAGACGAGGTCTCAAGAGGGGCGAGGGTGACTGAAAGCCCGCAATGAGCACACAAAGCAAGGACACTTACAAACTACTCCAAACAGGTGTTATATTAAAAATATATAGACATTTATTCCAAGGCCTTTAAAACAATGACCGTAGCGAGAAATCACAATACAACTCTAGTAAACCAACACATACCATACCAATACAATATATATATACAAATACAAACAAGTCTCAAGCGTTAGATGCACGAAATGTGTAGTCCACCTAAAAGGGAAGGAAAACAGGCAGTGCGAAATAATGCTTAGACCCAGTCCGCCTTCAGAGGCACCTAACTAAAAGGAAGTCCAAGCCCTACGAAGAGTCGAGCCTTGTGCTCAAAAGTACCTGCACACGCTGGTGCCAACGGGCAACAGGGGGGGTCTCTTCGAGGGAATCAGGCAGTTCAGTTTAGTGCACAAATGAAGGAGAACAGAGTTTCGCGACTCAAGCGCAGCCTCCACTGTGGGCAGAAGCAGAGCGCGAGTACGAAAAGGCGTGCTGTTTTGACACAGCGGGGAAAAGCTATGGGCTCCTGCAGGAGGGCGAGCAGTTCCTAGCTATGCTACTCACCAGTCCCCGATGCAAGCAGACCCAGGCTTCTCCGCGTCAGTTTCAGTCGCTGGCAGGTTCAGGAGAGCAGGGGACGTCTCGTTGTCGTGTAGAGTCTGCAGCAGCAGAGTTGAGTTAAAGATGTCCCAAACGAAGTGAACCCGCACAGTTTGTTACCATAGCAGGGCAACAGAGCGGCCGTGTGTATCTCAGCCAAATGTACACTACTCACTTCAGACCTGGGAATGCCAAGTGTACGAATCGTGCGAGAGTGACAAGGACTAGAAATACTACACAACCTGGCGGCAGTTACAGAGCAAGACTCCTGTGTAGGCTGGTCAGTCTGCTGGCTGGCCCAGAGACACTTCCGAAGGCTTACGAGCAGGAGATGGTGAAGATGCCGAGAATAGCTGTTCCCGCTATTCCAAGGGTCGAAGTACCAGTACAGGCCTTCTGGTTCGATCATTGGTAAAAAGGGTTTCACAAGGCGACAGCAGTGCAGAGGAGCAGTCCTTCAGGCGGTTACCAGCGATTCCTCGGTTCAGTCTTGTGGTTGCAGGATACTTGGCTCCTGTATTCCTTCGTTCGTGAGAACTCAGGAGATTGACATGGTAGTGGTGTTTCCAGCCCCTTCTTATCCACGGTTCCCTTCGCGCCAAAACGGGGGGGACCCAATGGGAGATCCGCTCATCAACACTCACACCATTCATGGACCTATCACGGACCACGGTGGTCCCAGGCATTCACACCACCCTAGACTCTCTGGCACCCAGGATGTGTATTGGGACCAGACATCCCAGCCCACATCCTGGAGGCACACACAAGGCCTGTAGAAGCCCGCAAAAGCATCCGTGTTTCGCAGGAAAGTACATGCCCAAATAAGGAAGGCCCCGGGTCGGCTCGACCTGGGGAAGGTGAAGGGTGCAAGACGGTCAGCGGACAGGACAAAGGTGCCTCGTGGTCTGGCCATTTTGGGAGCCAGGCCACCATTTTGGGCTAAGCGCGAGAAACGCGCTTAAAACGCCAAAAGGAGCTCAAAACACAAGAAACGGTCGCTGCCACCATTCCCGTCCGTGATTCACTTGCACCGATCACTTACAATCCAAAAAGAGTATCTATCTCCTGTAGAAGGCTAGAGACCCAAGAGAGCAGTAACTTAGCTTACAGTGCCCTCTTGTGTCATGTTGCACGAAAGCCGCAACATGATAAAAGAAACTACGGAAAACAGCGTTTCCCGGTACTGACTGTCTTAAGGGCATGTCAGTTTCCCCGTAAGAATGGAGCGAAAGCCCAGAGGAGAGCGGCAGAAGGCTGCACTTCTCTGGCAAAGTCGAGATCAAGGTGAAAACAACAGCAAAAAGTTTAGGGGTTGCCACATGGAAGGAAAATTACCCACAATTACAAAATCTTTCCTAACACTCACCCTTCCCAGACTATGGACAGGGGGAACTAATCCACCCCTGGATGAGTCTCTTGTTCAGGTCGGTTAAACATTCTGGACAACCCATCAGCATTGCTATGTTGGATACCTGGCCTATGCTCAATGGTGAAGTCAAAGCCTTGTAGACTTATGGACCACCTAAGCAACTTTGGATTCTCCCCCTTCATGTTCATTAGCCACTTTAAGGGCTTATGGTCAGTTTGCACAGTGAAGTGGGTCCCATAGAGGTAGGGCCTCAGCTTCTGTAGGGCCCACACAACAGAGAAACATTCTTTCTCTACCGTGGACCATCTGAGCTCTCTGTCCTTAAGCTGGCGACTAATAAAACCAATAGGGTGTTCCTTACCCTTCTCATCTACTTGCGATAGTACAGCTCCTATCCCAATGTCAGAGGCGTCCGTCTGCACGATAAAAGGTCTTTGATAATCAGGGGCCCTGAGGACAGGGGCCTGGCACAAGGAGTCTTTTAAGCCATTGAAGGCCTTCTCACACTCGTCGGTCCAAGTTACCTTCTTGGGTTTCTTCAGAGTGGTGAGGACAGTCAGAGGGGCAGCTATGGTGCCATAGTCTGCCACGAAGTTTCGGTAATACCCCGTGAGTCCTAAGAAGGCTCTCACTTGGGTCTGTGTAGTGGGGGTAGGCCAGTCTTGTAGTGCTTGTACTTTACTGGGAAGAGGCTGTATCCTCCCTCCACCTACTTCATGTCCAAGGTAAACCACTGAGCCTTGTCCAATCTGGCATTTACTAGCCTTTATGGTCAAGTGTGCTTTCTGAAGAGCCTGGAGCACAATCCCGAGGTGTTTCACATGGTCTTCCCAGGTGGCACTGAAAACTGCTATATCGTCCAGATATGCAAGACAGAATTCGTCCAACCCATTCAAAACATGATTCACAAGCCTCTGGAAAGTGGCAGGTGCATTTTTCAACCCGAACGGCATTACCCTGAATTGGTAAAGGCCGTCTGGAGTATAAAACGCTGTCTTCTCCTTGGCATGTTCTGCTAAAGCTATTTGTCAATAGCCAGCAGTGAGGTCAAACGTGCTGAGGTACTTGGAGGCACCCGAAGTATCCACCAGCTCATCTGTTTGAGGCAAGGGGTGTGCATCTGTCTTGGTGACAGCATTCAGAGCCCTGTAATCCACGCAGAACCTCAATTCAGAAGTGCCTGCCTTTGAAACCAAAACCACAGGGCTGGACCAAGGACTACTAGAGGGTTCAATCACCCCAAGGTCTAACATCTTGTTGACCTCGGTCTTAATATAAGACCGTACTTTGTCTGACATCCTGTATCCCCTACTTTTGGTAGGTACACTGTCTCCTGTGTCTATGTTATGTTTGCACCAAGGTTTCAAACCAGGCGACTGTGAAAACAGGGGGGAAAACTGCCTAAGCAAACTTTTCACCTCAGCCTGCTGATCAGAAGTCAGGTGAGGGGCCACTCGGACACCCTCAAAGGAGCTATCTGAAGGACCGCTTTGGAACAGGTCGGGGAGAGGTTCAGACTCCTCTTCCTCAACATCTGAAGCCAGTAGCAGTGCTGCGATTTCGACTCTTGGGACGAAAGCCTTCAGCCTATTTACGTGAAACACTTTTGGAGCCTGTCCAGGCCTTCCAAGGTCCACTAAATAGTTAACCTCACCCAGGGGCTCCACCACTGTGTAAGGGCCTGACCATTTTTCCTGTAAAGCTCGAGGCCTTATGGGATTCATGATCAGGACATGCTGACCAGGTGTAAAATTGATGAGGGAAGCTTTCTGGTCATAGCAATGTTTCACCAGTGCTTGTCCTGCCTTCAATTTATCACTAGCCAAGCCCATCAGAAGTACCATCCGTTTTCTGAGCCCCAGCACATAATCTACTACGTTGGTAGTAACAGGGGGAGTGGGCATCTCCCATCCCTCTTTGACTATGGCTAAGGATCCCCGTACAGGATGACCAAACAGAAGTTCGAAGGGGCTGAAGCCAACACCCTCCTGTGGTACCTCTCGGTAGGCAAACAGTAAGCATGGTAAAAGAAGATCCCATTTTCTTCTCTGAGGTTCTTCCAGAGCCCCAATCATGCTCTTTAACGTTCTGTTGAAACGTTCCACCAGACCATTGGTCTGGGGGTGGTATGCAGAAGAGAACTTGTAGGTGGCCCCACATTCTTTCCACATAGCCTGCATATACTTCGACATAAAGTTGCTGCCACGATCCGACACAACTTCTTTAGGGAAGCCAACCCTAGTAAATATGCCAAGTAACGCTTTTGCAACTGACTTGGCAGTTACAGTTTTCAATGGGATGGCCTCAGGATATCTGGTTGCATGGTCGACCAGCACCAGGATAAACCTATTGCCTGAGGATGTTTGCAGGTCAAGGGGACCAACGATGTCGATCCCTACCCTTTCGAATGGTATTCCCACAACTGGGAGTGGTACCAATGGAGCTTGGATTGTCGAGCCAACCTTCCCAGATAACTGGCAGGAGGCACAACTCCTGCAGTGACTTTCTACTTGCCATCTTGGGCCAGTAGAAGTGCATGGATAACCTTTGCTTGGTCCTCTTAATACCAAGGTGACCAGCAAGGGGGACTTCATGCGCCAACTGCAGGAGGAAGGGTCTTACAGCAAGGGGAACCACCAACCTCCTATGGTCTCCTTCTGTAGACTCTGTGGGCTCACTATACAGGAGTCCACCTTCCCAATAAATCTGATGCGTCCCAGGAGGTTCACCCTCAAGCTGGGAGCAGGCCTGTCCCCTTAGGCCTTCCAGAGATGGGCACTCACGTTGGCCTTTACTGATTTCATCCCTATCAAGACCACCTTCTACTAACAAGTCTTTTAGTTCAGGATGGTTGTTGGGGTCAAATACTTCAGGCATCGCCACCTCCTCATCAGGCCCGGGCGATTGACCAACTTCCTCCAGCGCAGTGGTAGGCAAGCTCGGGGGAATATTCTCTTTCCCTCGACTTGACTTGTTTACTCCTTTCGCCTTGGGTTTCCCCTTCGGCTGGGGCGGCGTATTGGTCTTGGCCAATGCTGCCCGTGCTTGAGACCGTTTGTAGGGTCTTTCGGCAGTGTCTCCTACGAGCCCTAAAGCTCTGAGATCATTACCTAACAAGACCTTTCCGGGGACGTTTCTCTGAATGCTCACTGGAATCCTGACTGCTGTACCATTTAAAGTAAGATTTACAGGTATTACTGGGAACATACGAGTGGGCCGTCAGCCAACTTAGTGGACATCAGAGTAGCTCTGGCAACTTCCTCTGAGTCTACCAAGGTAGAATTCACTACAGTTCTACTGCACCCACTATCCCTAAGAGCTGGAGTATCTACTCCATTGATCAGCACACTGTCTTTAAAGTAGTGCTTGGTATTATCTGGAATCCTAGCATAAACCTCTGCGACTTTCGGCTCCCAGGAACCCAGGGAAACTAAAACTACCTCAGCTTCTATCCCGCTGGGAAATGAGTCTGAGGAGAAGGATGCTCCTGTAATCTCTTCTTCCTCGTAGGAGGAGAAGGCCAGATTAGCGGAGTGGACCCCCAAAGGTCTAACCTTACACCGGGGATCCCCCTTCACGTGGTCAGTTGCTCCACAAGCAAAACAAGATCCATTGGGTCTGTTTACATAGGGAGGCTTATTGTAACCAGAGTTCTGTTTCGGAGGCTGACCTCCACTACCCTGTGAGTTCTCTTGTGTCTTACCCTTATTTTTCTTTTTGTGGCCCTTTTGAGAAGAAGATTTATCAGATTCTCCACCCTCCTTATCTTTGGACTGTTTCCCTTCCTCCTGCTTACCAGGATGAGTTTTGTCCTTATGGGACACTCGATGTGACACCCATAAGTCTGCAGCAATGGCCAGCTTCTTAGGATCTATCTCCTTCCAATCGGCCAAATGCTGCGTAAGCTCCGGGGAAGAAGAGGCAAAAATGTGTTCCAGCATGACAAGATTTATCATGCCTTCAAAGGTAGAAACCTTATAACCTTCGACCCGGCCAGTTAAGTTTTTTAAGGATTCAGTTACATAAGATACCCAAGTACCACCTTCTTTTTTCTTATACTCTCTGAATTGTTTTAAATATTGGGCCGGAGTCTTTCCAAACTTTAAAATGAGAGTTTGCTTTAATATTGCGAAATCAGCTCGCTCAGCCTTCAACATTTCCATAATGGCACTACAGCCAGAATGGGGCAGTCTGCTGAGTAACCAGGCAATCTTATCAGCATTGTCAACGTGTTGAACTTCGCATGCATACTCAAACGCATTCAGCAAGTCCATAATGTCATTCCTTTCCTCATACACACTGAGCAGATCTTTCTGAAAACCGTGGATGAGAGGAGGCCCCAGACCCATGTCCAGGACCCTTGGACCCATTTGCAACCTGAAGCTTGGCCAGTTCCAACTGGTGATCCCTGTCTTTCTGTTGTTCTGCCTGTTTGATTCTTAGTTTGGCTATGCTGAATTCAAGCTCCTTCTGCCTAAACAGCAGCTCTTGCTTCTTGAATTCAAGCATAGCCTCCCCATCAGCACTGGCAGAGGAAACATTAGACATCTCATCCTCCCTGTCCTCGTTGTCGCGGTGGATCAGTGCAGCGGCAGAACCGTCGGTTCTACCAGTGAGAGCAGACCCACCTCCTTCCGCACTGTCCTCAGAAGTTATAGCGTCAAGCTGCGCTTCTTGCCACGCCACGATTCTTTGGATCATATCCAATTTCGTGCCTTGAGAGGAAACACCTCTCTCCGCACACATCTTTTTCAATGTTTCTGATTTGGAAGCATTTAAAGTTAACAAGGTATTTGTTTCCATACTGTTAGCTAGGACTGTGGCCTTTTTAAAGTTATACTATAACAATTCACTACGTGTCCTGGTAGAAATAACTTGAAATGCCTTAGTTTGTGCGCAACACTGCATACCTTCAGTCGTATCCCACCGCTGTACACCAATTTGTTAAGACAGATTTCTGAACTCTGTCCTGGCGGCGCAGAAGTTCAGAAGGCCAACCTAATTACTTGGACAAGCCAACCTCTGGACAAGCCAGACCAATCAGGGTAGCGATCGCGGCGGTCAAGACTAGGTCTCAAGAGAGGTGAGGGTGACTGAAAGCCCGCAATGAGCACACAAAGCAAGGACACTTACAAACTACTCCAAACAGGTGTTATATTAAAAATATATAGACATTTATTCCAAGGCCTTTAAAACAATGACCGTAGCGAGAAATCACAATACAACCCATACCATACCAATACAATATATATACAAATACAAACAAGTTTCAAGCGTTAGATGCACGAAATGTGTAGTCCACCTAAAAGGGAAGGAAAACAGGCAGTGCGAAATAATGCTTAGACCCAGTCCGCCTTTAGAGGCACCTAACTAAAAGGAAGTCCGAGCCCTACGAAGAGTGGAGCCTTGTGCTCAAAAGTACCTGCACACGCTGGTGCCAACGGGCAAAAGGGGGAGTCTCTTCGAGAGAATCAGGCAGTTCAGTTTAGTGCACAAATGAAGGAGAACAGAGTTCCGCGACTCAAGCGCAGCCTCCACTGTGGGCAGAAGAGGAGCGCGAGTACGGAAAGGCGTGCTGTTTTGACACAGCGGGGAAAAGCTATGGGCTCCTGCAGGAGGGCGAGAAGTTCCTAGCTATGCTACTCACCGGTCCCCGATGCAAGCATACCCAGGCTTCTCCGCGTCAGTTTCAGTCGCTGGCAGGTTCAGGAGAGCAGGGGACGTCTCGTCGTCGTGTAGAGTCTGCAGCAGCAGAGTTGAGTTAAAGATGTCCCAAACAAAGTGAACCCGCACACTTTGTTACCACAGCAGGGCAACGGAGCGGCCGTGTGTATCTCAGCCAAATGTACACTACTCACTTCAGACCTGGGAACGCCAAGTGTACGAATCGTGTGAGAGTGACAAGGACTAGAAATACTACACAACCTGGCGGCGGTTACAGAGAAAGACTCCTGTGTAGGCTGGCCCAGAGACACTTCCGAAGGCTTACGAGTAGGAGATGATGAAGATGCCGAGAATAGCTGTTCCCGCTATTCCAAGGGTCGAAGTACCAGTACAGGCCTTCTGGTTCGATCAGAGGTAAAAAGGGTTTCACAAGGCGACAGCAGTGCAGAGAAGCAGTCCTTCAGCGGGTCACCAGCGATTCCTCGGTTCAGCCTCGTGGTTGCAGGATACTTGGCTCCTGTATTCCTTTGTTCGTGAGAACTCAGGAGATCGACATGGTAGTGGTGTTTCCAGCCCCCTCTTATCCACGGTTCCCTTTGCGCCAAAACGGAGGGGACCCAATCGGAGATCCGCTCATCAACACTCACACCATTCGTGGACCTATCACGGACCACGGTGGTCCCAGGCATTCACACCACCCTAGACTCTCTGGCACCCAGGATGTGTATTGGGACCAGACATCCCAACCCACATCCTGGAGGCACACACAAGGCCTGTAGAAGCCCGCGAAAGCATCTGTTTTTTGCGGGAAAGTACATGCCCAAATAAGGAAGGCCCCGGGTCGGCTCAACCTGGGGAAGGTGAAGGGAGCAAGACGGTCAGCGGACAGGACAAAGGAGCCTCGTGGTCTGGCCATTTTGGGAGCCAGGCCACCATTTTGGGCTAAGCGTGAGAAACGAGCTTAAAACGCCAAAAGGAGCTCAAAACACAAGAAACGATTGCTGCCACCATTCCTGTCCGTGATTCACTGGCACCGATCAGTTACAATCCAAAAAGAGTATCTAGGGCCTGTAGAAGGCTAGAGACCCAAGAGAGCAGTAACTTAGCTTACAGTGCCCTCTTGTGTCATGTTGCACGAAAGCCGCAACATGATAAAAGAAACTACGGAAAACAGCTTTTCCCGGTACTGACTGTCTTAAGGGCATGTCAGTTTCCCTGTAAGAATGGAGCGAAAGCCCAGAGGAGTGCGGCAGAAGGCTGCACTTCTCTGGCAAAGTCGAGATCAAGGTGAAAACAACAGCAAAAAGTTTAGGGGTTGCCATATGGAAGGAAAATTACCCACAATTACGAAATCTTTCCTAACACCTCTCCCCCTCTACCATGCACGTGCGTGTTCTCAATGTCACTGGGCCTAGTCAGATTGTTGTTTTTGTTTCTCCTCTGTTCCCCTTTCCTTGCCTTGTCGCGCTCTGAAAAACTTGTGTATGTGCACGATAGAAATAAAATATCAATATCAATATCAATATCAATTTAACAATGTCTTTAACTTTCACAATTTAGGGCTCACTGGTCTAGGTGCAGTTGTCAGACCACATGGTCTACCCATCACAGGTTGTGCAACCAGGAACCCTAGGTGCTTCAGGACACAACCATCTAGAAGTGCCCCGGCTTTGAGTGACTTAACCACATTTATCGGTCCTTGGCATCCTCTCCGGCAGCTCCTGCTGCATTCGTTCTGCTTCCCTGGTCTGTAAGACGACCTATGTGATCCCCGTTCATACTCCGGGTGCACACCTGCACACAGCCAGCACCGCTTCATCTGCACGGATACCAACCTCGTCCCTTGTTCTTTCCGACTTGCTCACAAGTCCGGCTAATCGCTTCCCAATACGGATTCTCCTAGACCTGTGGTACCCTAATGGCCAAATGAGTGCAGGAGGAGAGCATAGATGAGGAAGAAATACTTTATCACTCTTTTGTACAACTTTGTAATGACATTGAGGGAATTTCACAGAGATAATACCAAGCGTCTCTGAAAGGAGAGGAACCCAATCCTATGGATGGGAAGAAACATCAAATCAGCCCCCTAAATAGTACCACTCATGATCAAATGCAGGGACAGGCCAGGTATGCCTCTAGACAAACTCAAGTGATTAATGAAAATTCCTTTATGCAAAAAAACATCACAATGAGGAGAAAATCCTATGTTATGCAATAAATGGATACCCTGGGTCCTACCTCCATCTCAGCTTTACATCTTGTGTTGGAGTCATTCCTGCATTGTATGACAATATAAAATATTCAGGGGAATGTGGATACATTGGAAGTGGTGGAACAGGGAATGAACATTCTCCTGATAGATAAAAAGGAAAAGGTGGTATTGGCTGATTCTAGCTATCAAGACACAAAAATAGAAAACAACCAGGGTCTTGACAGTCAGCGATCCACTAAGGGTCAAGGACCACTACCTAGTGTATCTACAATGTGGATAGAGACTTCCTCCGGGTGGCATAAGTCAGAGGGGGGAGAGAGGTACGCCAGCCAGGAGCAGGAACAACTAGACTCACCCACCCCCCTCTGTGGACAACTGGATATGGAGGAAGTGCACAAAGGAGAGGGTGATGTCTTAAAACAGGATCCCCATTGGAAGCTCAAGAGGAAAATGGGGAGGTGACCGAGAATGAAGAAGAATGGGTGAAACCGAATAAGCAAAATAGGAAATTGAAAAACCCAAAAAAGAAAAAAAAGACAAAAAAACAGCCATCTCCTAATATAAACAAAAGGTCAAATACAAAGCAGTTTGCAGAGGGAATCTCTATTGGGGGAAAAGTTAATGAAACCTCTGGGAGGAAGACTTTAATGGAGCAACACGCAAAGAAAGGAGACAGTAATAAAAAGCAGTCTAAAATAACACATTTCATGGATAAAAAGGAAATAAAAAAACAGAGCCCTTCCAGTAATAGAAATGAGGATAATGAATCATTGATAGAGGAGTACAGCAGGGACGATGACACCCAGCAGTCCCCAATGAGACTCACAGAGTCTCCCCAAACAAAAAAGGGAGAAGAAGATATGTGGCACTTGGAAGTAGTCGACAGGTGGAAATGGCTAATGATACAGAAAGAAAAATCTTCCATGGGACGGAAATGGGGTGGAAATAAAAGAATAAAGAACACCTAAAAAGAGGGACAATAATCAAAGGATTTCAATTGTTTCCCCAGCTAAGGTTGCTAAGATCAGAGCATATTTTGCAAGTAGCATTCCCGAAGAAGGGGGCAGAATGATCAGTGTGTGCTACTTTGCCTCAAACCTTGTGGCACAGATGGTATGGAGCAACAGAGAGGCCCTGAACACACTGGGTTATCAATTAAGCGAAATGACTACAAAAGAATAAATAGAAGGCTTCCTAAATCCAATACCAATACTGGATAGAACGATAGGCCTAAGTGAAGCGAAAACTGGTTTGAAAGGCCATGTAGTGAATGGAGATGATTGGGTCTAGTTGGAGGGGGCTTTGGAGATGTTCAAGAAGGTTGAAAGTCCCATCCACAGCTTTAATAGCAAGGCCCTCAGGTTTACATCATAGAAAATCTGTAGCCTCCATAAGATTAGGGAAACTGCTTACGAGTCCTCTGAAGCTGCAAATGTGATTATTTAACAAGAAACAATGGCCAGAAACCATCTGGAACTAAAGGGGTATAGAACATAATGCAAATTGGCAGTACAAGGAAAAATGAGTCGCCCCAAAGGAGGATTGGTCATACCTAATGGTCATATCCATCTAAATGACCCCCCCAGACTTAAATCTCCTAATAGTGAATATTTATGGAAATTCATTGCATACATACACAACAAAATTGCAGAATGAGCTTGGAATCCTGTTTGAAGAATGGTTGGATAAAGAAGGAAATGTTAACATACTGGTAGCAGGAGACTTTAAAGTGTATTGGGTAGAGACTAAACAGACAAATGGTACTAGTAGAGGAAAAATCACAAAAACAAGAAGTGATCATCTGGGAGCCTCATGGAAAAACTTTTTGGCTCAGTGGGACCTGTGGGCTTGTGTTCCAGCTGGGGGAGAAGTACATGATTTCTTCACGTGGAAGAGGGTGGGGGGCGTACATCTTGGATTGATCATTTGTTTGTTTCTGCAGAGCTGAACAGGAAAAATGGCTGTATAGTCCGGGGGGACCTGATGAGTAGTGATCATTTGCCTATATATTATAACTTAAGTATAACCCCAAATATGTACCAAATCGGTCCAACGATGGCCTTTACTCTGGTTACTAAGGGGAGGCAGCTACAAGGTGGAATACAAAAGCAGTTGGGGACAGTGGCATGGGATAAAGAGATAAGAAATATGGTGGAACATGGTTTCCAATTAACAGTTTGGAATTATAACACGAATGTGCAAGCTTGCTTGCAATCTCTTACTAAGAAGGGACATTTGCAGGGAAACCAAACTCCTTTGATGGTAAAATCAAGGAAGTAAAAAGAAAGTACAGAGCTGAGATTAAGGTATGTAGTTTAAACTCTGTTACTGTTGGGTCATTCTTAGAGAAAAATAAAGACGATAATGACACATTACAAACAGGTATTCAAGCTGATTAAAGGGGAAACTTTAATCAAGAGAAATCAAGAGATGGTGATGTCACTGGTAAAAAATGACGCAGGGAAATTCTGGTCTATGATGGCGGGGGAAACAAAAGGAAACATGACCATGATAAAAGAGTGCCAAATTCCAGCTCAGGTCTGGGTGCAGTTCACTGGGAATAAGTATACCGTTCTGGAGAAGGAACCTCTGTTGAATTGGGAAAGCTAGCCAAAGGTTGAACAACATTGCCCATGGGATCGAGAAGATGTGGTGTGGGCAATTGGTAGAGCAAAACCCTCAAGAGCTCCAGGGCCAGACAGTATCCCTGCGGTGGTGATTAAGGAAAACATGGAGCGATGGGCAAACCCTATGTGGGAACTCTTTCAACATGCATATCATAGTTTAAGAGTCCCATATACTTGGAAGCACTCTCATATTGTCTCAATTTATAAGAAGGGGGACAAATTAAATCCAGCTAATTTCAGACCCATAGCTCTATTGGATTCCAGTAGTAAAATATTTGGGACGCTGCTATTAAGGGATCTGAAAGGAGAAATAAATCTACCAGGTTTACTCTCTGATTGTCAGATAGGTTTCTGAAAAGGCATGGCGACCCCTTTAAATGCTTTCACATTAGCACATATGAGAGCGGCAGTGAAGAAGAAATCCATTGGGACCATCTATATGGCCTCAATCGATATGACTAGTGCCTTTGACACAGTTAGTCATGGTCGATTGTGGCAAAAACTGTTGAGGACTGGGATCCCGCTGTATATGGTAAAAATGCTAACACTGCTTCATACAGATCCAACTGCGAGAGTGAGGTTGAACAAGGAGGGAGCTATGACTCCCTAATAGGTACTTACTTGGGATTAAGACAAGGATGCGTTGTGGCTCCAACCTTGTATACGGCAGATATAGCTAAAATCTTCGGTGAAGTTGGGTTCGGCAACACTGGATTGGATAGCCTTTGCGGACGATGTAGTGTTGTTCGACCTCACACCGATTGGACTGCAACAAAAGCTGGCACTTTTCCAGAGTTGCACACCTGAAAATAACCTGAAGGTAAACGGGGGAAAACTGAGAGTACATATCTTCTCAACCAAAAAAAGAACTAAAAGTATGATTTGGAAGGTAGGTGATGAGCCTCTGGAGAGGGTTTCCACTTAACATATCTGGGTTATGCGGTACTAAATTCAACATCGAAAGTGGTAGGGGTGAACTATTTGAATTCTAAATATGCCTCTCTTCTTGCTAAAATGAGGTGGGTATATGCTTAGCTACGTAGTTATTCATTAGTACCACTTATACGGTTCTACCAGATGCAGGTAGAGTAGACAATTTTATATGGGTTGGATATTAACCTTAATGATCTCAGACAGAACTTACATACATTCCAAGGAAAACTTTGGAAAGAAACTCTAAGGTTTGCAAAATCAATACCGAACTCAATTATATGCCACAAGTTTGGATTAGTTTCACTCGCCGCAAGGACTGACACAAAACTACTAAATCCTCCAGCCCACACATTGTATGGAAAATGGGAGCTAGAACAGACACAGACCTCTGGAGACTCTATCACCAGAATAAAGGCAGAGCTGAACAAACTACTCTTTGAAATAGGCTCAACAGTGGAGGAGCTGCTTGTAAACCAGTCAAAAGTAAAACAAACGTTGTTTGACTACGACTGGGGTAAAGCATCAGAAGACATGACTAAAACAAGCCTCTATTTGGTCCTAGGCTGTACAGTGTTTGAGGAAGATCAGAAGAGGTGTTTAGGCATGGTACAGGCCACAGAAGCCTGCTGGGTCACTCTGATGGGGAGACAAGCACAGAGACGCATTTAACATTATGTGATCTGCTCTATAAAATTGTGGAGAAACTAGATGAAATGGGGGAAGGAGAAGAGGAAATAAAATGATAGTGACTAAGTTAGTTGGAGAAAAGGTTCTCTCCTTCCCGCTTGTCTTTTCCCTTCTAACCCTGGTTGAGATGCCTTGTTGACCGATGTACAAAGTAGAAGATTGGGCTAAGGAAAGGTCTGTAATTATGTCTGCTTACTCACTGGCCGCTGCACCCTAGGCGAGGCTTGCCCAAATGTGCATTGACATGTATTTTGACATTCATGTTTGCCTACATTCTTGAAGTCGCCCCCTGCACCATGAGATGAGGCTTTCCTAACCTGTGCACCCATACTAATGTTGGATCGTACCTATCTGTACCTTCATACTTCATGTAGCCCCCCGCATCATGAGGAGAGATTTTCCCAATCTCTGCACCCATACTAATGTTTCATGTTACCTATTCATATCTGCATACTTGACAAAGCCCCCCGCACCATGAGATGAGGATTTCCCAATATGTGCACCCACACTAATATCACATCTTAGCTATTTGTACCTTTATACTTGATGTAGCCCCCCCGCACCTTAAGACCCAAATGGACAAGTTGAAGGATAATGGGAAAACAGCTATACTACTCCTCCTTGACCTATCTGCAGCCTTCGACCTGGTGGATCACGCAGTCTAATGCAACCACCTCATCCCTGGCACTGTGCTCAGAGAGGCACAGCTTCGCCTCACTGATGAGGCCCAACAAGGCTGAAATATGTGTATGGGGTTGCTGTTGGTACTCTTGTTCAGAGAGGAATTGCCATAGCATTTCGGTGCTGGACTGCCCATGTGGGCGGGACAAAGACTGATATGCAAATGGATATTTCCCATCTGTGAAAGGTACAGTGAGCAAAAAGTGTGTGCTGCAAACTCTCATCTCAGAACAGGTTATCATGCCATGTTCATTCTGGAGAGGAGCGCCTGTAACCTTTTTTTGAAACATTCTCTAAAGCCATGTTGCTGCATTTGGCCGATGCTGCTAAGGTGGACTATATTGCCCAGCAGCCCAAACAACTATAGGGAGGAGGTTTGAATGCCTCATGTGGGCGACACAGAATCACGCACATGCACCAGGGATCAAAGCCATAGGTGCCAACTGTCTTCCCAGGGCAATCCAACCTGCCAATCTGCAAAGGACTTCTGTTCCCAGAACACCTCTCATCGTGCAAAAGTGTGTCTTCGATCAGGAGGGCAAACCTCGCAAGATAGGAAGACAACAGAATGCTGCAGAGACACCAAATAGAGTGCACAGACTTGCAAGGTAGTGCTGCATAATACAATGCTTATACAATCATTATACTCATTATACTAAGGGGCTGATTCAGGGAATTTGTGTGCCGAAAAACGGGGATTTGTGTGCCATTCTGTCCGCAAATCCCTGTTAAAGAAATGGGGATTTGCGGGCAGAATGGCTCCTGAATGCCATAAATCATTAGACTAAATGTCATAAATCACGTAGTTATCATGCCACCATCAGGAGCTTCAAGAAATAATAGCAACATGCTCAAAATAACTAGAAGAGGGGAACCTAGTATTATCAATAGTTATTGAGCAACATGTCAATTGACATAACAGAATTAAACCAATGAAATCATGTTTTTCTTGGCCAGAGAAATTACAACATTTTTTCCAATTATGTACAGTATTCTTTTGATATTATGAAACTGACATGCTCTCTTCTAGTGTATGAATACAAATCTAAACACATCCGGTATCAAAAGGTGCACATTAGAAACATATGATTGTGCTTCAGGATAAACCCTAAAAGATGCCATTACGCCATGAATCAATCACTGGCAATCATTACGAGTTTGGCCGTGACCAGCCGGTGCCACATGCAAGTTGCCACCAAACTGGTAACAATCTTTCTGCCGCCTGATATCCCAGTGCCACTGGGACAATACAAGTCCATGCGGCCTGGGAAGTCAGGTGGTGAAACGTGGACATGGAAGAACCGGTGCCCGAGCTTCCCCGAAAACCATGTCTGCAGGTGCCGGTGTCCTCAGCAGGTCAGACCTGCCGGGAGCTGCGGCACCTGCAGGCATAATTGTAGTCTGGTAGTTCGGAGAGGGGGCCGGTATACTGCTAGCGGCACACTTACTTCCAGACCGCTAGACTTGGAATGAGGCCCAGTGTCATTAACCAATAATCAGATTGTGAGGTGTATTAAGGCACATAAGAGGAATAGCCACTCCTAGGTGAAAATATTAGAGCACAGGGGAAAGAACCTATCATAGTCAGCCTTAGAACACACCCTACAAGGTCATGGGTATGAGGGGTCTTTGAACATTTGTTTGGACCCTCAGGAAACAGACGTGCCTCAGGATGCTCCTTTGATAGAATGGGTGGCCGCCGCTGGGGAGAGAAGACAGGAAAGACTTGTGCCTGGTGGAAAGAAGTGGGAACCTGTCGAGCTGGAAGTGGAGGTGGTGAGCTAACAGGTCCTAGAATCCCTGGAAGAGAAGAGTGACCCAAGGGGACCAACAGCCCCTCTCAAGTCTCTTGGGGGCATCTGTAGAGACAAAGGTTTTTGACCACTGACCCCTAGGGAATCACAGAGGTACATGCAAGTCCCCATAGAGGTACAAGTAGATAATGTTGTGGAATGTAATATCTCAGAAGGAACAAAGGACATAACCTGATTTTTGCCTCACGTTCCCTACAGAGAGAGAGAGAGAGAGAGAGAGAGAGAGAGAGAGAGTGTGTGGTGTGTGTGTGTGTGTGTGTGTAAGAGTGGTTAGGTTCTGTATAGCCAATTCTTAAGACATAGAGCAAAACATAGGTACTGCAAATAATTAAAACCTAATAAAACATATATGCACACATTTTACGTGTAGTAATTCATCTTCCATCTAACCTATGGCCTATATTACCTTACTATTAAAAAAAAGATGGATGCAGGCTTTATCTTAATCGATTCATCTACTTGCCCCATTGGCACCGGACTCATTAATAACATTACATGACATGTCTGTCTGAATACCCGTCAGACGAAGTGGTTGAGGGTTAATTCACTTTTATGTTGCTGGCAATTATGTTGAAGATGTTCAATGATAAGCACCATTAATACACTAATCTGACCTTTGCAAGTTCAGAATCCACTGCACTTTGCTTGATAACTGTAGCGATCAGATGAAGCAATTTTACAGGGGTACCAATTTTACAGTCCTGGGCATTTATTTAACAAGCAAAAGCATCCTCTGAGTGGTATTCTTCACACATTCCTATTGAAAAATGTGTATTTGGACCCCAATACCAATTATTTGCGAAGAGAAGGGTCAAGAATGGACAGGTGGAGCCTCACTGACAGCGGATCCTTTGGATCACCCTGATAGGACAACAACTGTTTGAGTTGCTCTGTGTTTTGTGGTTAAATGCTGGTAGCGCAGGAACTCTTTTTTCTTTGCACAATACTGAGGTTGTTTATTGAGTAGACTGGCTCCCTCTCAGTTAAAAGTTTACAAATGATCATGTTTAATACAATGAAGAAGAGGTGGACATTACTGTTTTTGTTAAGATGCTTTAATTTGGGAATGTGCAATTCTGCCTGTTTCTCATTCACTTACTCCCTTGATCCTTATACAGTGGGATTCTGTCAAATCTGGACTCTATTCAGTTGAGTCATGACTGCAGCTACTATTTTGTTAGACAGCAAACAAAATGGTGTTGATGGTGTATATGACACGGATAGCCGAACCATTAAATGTAGCTTTTGTTGAAACATGCCTTGCCGTTCAATCCAGACAGGATCTAAACACCACAACGCATAATATTGTGTTCAGCATTAGAGCACTGCGTTGCTGCCATCAGTTCGCTCTTTTTTTAAACTGTAAGGATCCAGTTAATCTATGAATGACTATAACTAGCAGTCACCTAAATTGAGAGATGCCACTATGATGCCAAAATGGACAATGTGACCTCAATTAATGTGTAGGGGCTGAAAGATAGCACTATGGCCAACAGTGCGAGTGCCCAAAATCTATTTATAGAGGGAACATTGAACAATTTGCCGCAAACTGTACAAAGTAAAGTCGAGCAAGCACTTGTGCTAGATATTCAACATATTTTAGTGGAAAATTAAATTGAAGTGTCAATTAGCTGCTGGAAGTAATGGATGCATATTGTGGGTTGGAAATGACCACTAAAATGCAGAACAAATTGCTCCCAAAGTAGTGTCTGGTTAAACATGGAATAATAAAATAATGACTTCACAAAGCAGTGCAAGTTAGAAAAAAGAGATACTTCAGGAAGTGATCTGTAATATGTTCTGCCTTAAAGTTGGCCTCGTTGTAGCTCGTCCTGTATAGCCGTCTCATTCACCAGCCTCGTTTTAATATTTAATATAGTTTAAAGTTTCCATTTCTGTCTCATCACTTCTTAGAATGTACTCTGCTTTGAATCCAAACGTGTTTAATCTGTTTAAATCCCGGCCATTCTATTTGTGGCTCAAACGGTGACACGTTAGCACTACTTATTCAGACACGTGTAATTCTATGGTGGTGGTTAGATGTTTTGTGCAAGAATTCATATTGTAACCCCCTTTGAGGGACACATAATAAATACACGAAAAAGTATCCCTGCCGAAAGAAGCTGTGCAGGGATCCATTCAAATGAAAAGGAGTAAAGGACCCACACGCATGACCACGCAAGGGACCCTTTACTGTAAAACAAAAAAAACGATTTTAAAAAACGGTTGCACGGTTCGAGCAGAGCTCCATTGAAACAACGCTTTCAACCCTCGCCGAGCAGGGTTGAGATGCACTCCTTCACCGCTGCTGCCCAAGCCCAGGCCCAAGGCATGGGAGCACGTATAATCACTGTTGCCTCCCAGGTGACCTGTCACTCAATGCCCCAGTCCCTCAAATAGCCAGCGCTCCCCTTGTTGGGGAACGCCATATGATTACAGCCACATGGGCTACGTTATTTATTTAAAGGTGCCACCACCTGCCCAGATTGTACGGCCTAACTGGCAAATACGACACGGGTTGAGAAGATGTCTGGGCGCCCCCTTCTTCTATAGTCAACACCCGGCTGCATCTGACCTACATAGCCTGGCCAAATTGATACAAGGGGCTCCCCCACACTGCTGGTAATTGCAGAACTGCACCTGGCACATGCAAAGCAGGCAAAGACAAGACTCTGGGGCCCAGCACACTTGTTCTGCTGCCTGCCTATCAAACGAACTGCCTGCAGAGAACCATCCATCACCACAAAGAACATCAAACAGCAGCAGCAAGGCCATTGGGACAGACAAGGATAGGCTGTATCCCAAGTAAGGAGTTTATATATAGCTTTTTACCGTGCACTCTATAGAGACTTTATATATTTGTAAGGATTTCATCTTTTTTTACAGAACTGTTTTTATATATTTTAAAACTACTCTTTAGGTTTTTGAAACTTGTATTAGTTACACAGTAGCTTCTGTTTAGTTTATATTGTAAATAGAGTCTTGGGATTTTTCTGTTTTATACAAAGATCATACAAAAACCCTCTTGGGGTGCCAGAAGAAAGTATAACTCAACTAAAGAACAACTAAAGAACCATGCACCAGCATCCCACTGCCCAACTTTCCTTTTGTGTGCAAAGGTACTCTAATGCCACGTTTTTTTTTCCTTAGGGGTTTTTGGGGAAGTCCATCCTGCCCAACTTTTACCTTTGAATCCCTTCTGTATTTTCAGCCGAGGCCACCAAGGTGCGTTACTGCTCAGGTAAGCAGAGGTTGGCGTCCAGGTCAAGTGTTCATTCAAGGGATATAAAGGTATGTTGTGTGCCCGTCTACGCCTGTCTTCCAATACGTTTCTGGTAAAATCCCCGGCTACACATATACAGCATTGTTATAATCATATATTTACACCCTGTCCACACTCATGCTCTGCAGGCATTGGAGGCCCACATCACAACCAAATAAGAACAGAACCTGCAATGGCCATTCAGTCCTGTCATTCAGAAGTTTAAGTCAGCTATGTGCCATGACTTTAACTTCCCTTGCCTCACTCCCTTGACACAATACATTGATTTGTTGCAAGTTATTGGACTAGATAAGTGGGACAATACTATTTATTTTTGCAGTCTACTTTACTGGCTAACCTACTATCCCTCTGAAGACCTGCTTTGCTTTTAATTGTTTTTCTTTCAGGACCAATGAGAAGAGTCCGAATAAGTTCCCCTTTAGCAGCTTAAATCATGTGTGATTCTATTAAAGAACAATTGTTATTATGAGCACCCCTCTTTCAAACTTCGTGTTTTTTGTGCCATAATAATGTTTCAAATTTGAATGTTCAGTCTTGTTCGGTTTTTTACAACATTTCTTTCTAATATGGACTTCGAAATACAAAGATGACAGATTTGTATAGATGATAGAAACAAGATGTAGAGTGACTCTCTCATGTGGTGTCAATATGATCTGACCTTCAACGAATTCATGTTTTTGTCTGTGTGGGGTCAAGTGGTTTGTTACAAATGTTTGGAGAAGTCGTTTTTTTTATTATTTTGACAGAATGCGTATGATATGATATGATATGGCATTTATAATGCACCTATACACAAGTGTTTCAGGGCGCGGCAAGGGAAGGGAGGGAAACAGAGGGAAGACAGAGACAATGATCTTACTAGGCCAGGTTACATTGAGATCGCGCAAGTGCAGGGGGAGGGGGAAAGTGGGAAGGGGCAGCGCAGTACATAGGATAAAAGTAAAAATAAAATAAATAAACAATAAATAAAAAGTGCGGCCAGCTAGTGGCAAGTGCGAGGGTAAGTGCAGACATCAGGTGTCAAGTGCTGCTAGCGGCTGTAGGGATAAAGAAACAGCCCCCAAGTGCAAGGGCGAAAGGGGGGCAGTGCAGGTGTGCAACTGGTGGGGAGGAGACCTGGGCACGAGATCAGATGGTAGCCAGGTAACCAGTGCAGTTTCAGTTTCAGCTAGGCGATCAGCAGAGGAGAGGAGGAGAGAAAGCAGAAGCAAAGGGGAAGGTCTTGAAGTGCTTCTGGAACCAAAGATGGTTTTCCCCAAGTTTCAGAGAGACAGGGAGGCTGTTCCAGAGGAGATCCCAGTCAAAGAAAGAGATAAACCATCACTTTTTGCTTGGAGAAGCCACTGACCCTGAGGAAGTTGGAGGCGGATGAGCGAAGAGCTTGAGTGGGATGATATTTAGGAAGAGAGAGTTGAAGGTATTGAGGCCCCAGGCCCCAGAAGGCCTTATGGATAATGCAGAGGGTTTTGAATGTAATCCTTGCCACCACTGGGAGCTAGTGCAGAGATTTCAGTCTGGGAGAGATACAATCCCTGGGCTTGAGGCCAAAGACCAGTCTTGCAGTCCTGTTTTGGATGAGTTGCAGAGGACAGAGAGTAGAGGCGGGCAGATTTAGAAAGAGGCTGTTGCAGTAGTCCAGCCTAGAGAGAACCAGAGCTCTGGAGTCAGTGAGCTTTTGGGGGAATGGAAGGAAAGGAAGAATACCTCTGAGGATGTGCAGCTGGCAGTGTAACTTCTTAGATACATCAGAGATGTGAGGAGAGAAGGAGAGTGTGGCGTCGAAGATGACCCTTAGGTTTTTAGCCTCACAAGTGGGAGCAGGAAGAGGGCCAAGAGAGGCCAGCCAGAGAGTGAAAGGAAAGGAGGGAGCATGTGTGCCAATGAGGAGAATCTCAGTTTTACTGGTATTAAGGCAGAGATCATTGGCGGCACACCATTCCTGGATAGCTGACGGACAGTCGGAGATGTATATTTGTGTATGTAATTTAATAGGATTAATATATGTGTGAACAACTGACTACTACAATTGCAGGTGTTGCTAATTTTTAATATGTTTATGAATTTAGATTTAAAATATAATATATTAATAGTTTTCTATCAATGTTTGTTTAGACAACGTTTTCCAGTTTGTGTGAATTTGCAAACAAGCATTGACAAACTCAACCATTTTGGCTCCACTATGTTGTGTTAAGAAGCCTTTGCACTGCACACACACTGAGGTTTGTCTGGAGATTGGCATATTGAGCCCCTGCCCAGGGCAGCGACACTTTTGTCTATGCAAGCAACGGAAGAGGAGGTAAGAGAATGAATGAAGCAGAAATGCAGATACATATTTGATGAACCTCAGGTGTTCAGAGAGGGATACAGAAAGATGTGGAGAGGAATGGTATTTGTAACGATTTGGATGTATGTCACCCTAGCCTAAATAGGCAGACACGAGCATGAAAGAATGCAGATGGTTGGACAGTAATTCAATGGTGTTAGTGATAGGTGGCACTATTGTGATGGGGACAGAGTCTTAGTATTCACAGAAATCTGTAAGCATTAGTAGTAGTAGTGTCTGGCTCGAGATATGCTCAATATAACCCAGAAGGAGGACATGTGTTTGCTAGAGTTATGTTTTACAACGCTGCAATAACAGTTCTGGCTTGTGCTCGCTTCTGTGGCAGATATCATGAATTGAAGCAATACAGAGAAGAGTAGCATGGTGCCCTGCTCATTTGAGAGGCGTTCTGGGATAATTCTGGGGCTACAATGCACAATACCAGAAATCAAAATATTAACTCCTGATTGTGTCAATGCAGAAAGTAGTACGGACAATTATGGGTAAACAGAAATTAATGTGAGCAAGACCCGTCCTTTGGTATCATATTTGCAATGGCCCGGAATGTAATGATGGATTGAAGTGTTTAGGAGTGAAGAGTGTGCAGTGCATTATAGTACCCTGTAATTGTTTTAATCTATTCATGTGTCTGCATATCCAACCTAAAAACCACATTTAGATTAACTGCTTTTGATGATGGGTATTTGAAGGAATTTAATATTTGTTTTTATATAACTAGAAAAATAAGACATCATCAATTACACCATGCAAGTACCTATACCTGTCACCACATTAATGGCATCATAAGCATGAGTGCACATAGTCTTGAGATATCAAGTGAAGTAGCATGTCTGCTATATGGTGCATTAGCATGTCTAAACAGAAACAAGGTGTCCATGAACATTGAAACACCTACCCACGGTCTGTGGGAGATAGAGCAGCCTGGGATGATGTCAAATTGTGACTAATCATGCATTCAAGAAATGTGTCCATGCCAGTTATTCAAATGTTTGACGTGGATGACATTGCAGACATAGGCGGTTCACATGGTAGTGTGTTATTCTCATTTCTCTAGCACGAACTATGCTTTATAAAATATACATACATAGCAGCAGGAAATACAGTAATAGGGACCTTACAGACAATGGGATGAGAACATATGTTGGTGAGACAACTGAGTTCCTCCAATGTGGGCTTACCCACTTTTCTGATCTTTGGAAAGAAGTCAGAGCTACACCAAATGCATTTACCAGAGCATTCTGCCTCTTCCCCTGAGGATTCAGCTGCTCCCCTGAGGATTCAGCTGTTTCTCCCTTAATGATGATGCCTGTTTTTCCTCTCCTTGGAACCCTGCTATCCTCACCAGAATTCCAGACATTCTCCCCCTAAATCCGGTATCTCTATCCAAGATCTATACAAATCCAAAGGCAGCGTGCCACCCGAGAACTAGGGAATCACGCAGCATGCATAGGGGAGCCCATGGTGGTGGGAGACATGTGAAATGCACAAGCTCCACACGCCTCACTTCTTGACAGAAGTTAATCACCACATGTTGAGTAGCTGTCAGAATGACTCATTCATTGGTGTTATTCCATATAAATGAATCATCAACAGTAATCACTTAAGTATTTACAATCTTCATAATTTCTTTTTAAATTTAATATGAATTGGTTGAAACAATTAAACCTTGCATATAAGAATAAATAAAACAATTACTTTAAAAATGTAATCAACAGAAATTACCTCAAGATTAGAAAACAAAAACATAAAACGATTAAGCATTCATCTAACACTTCCTAGTTTGTCTTGACTTAGTCATATATATTAAAAACAATACTAATATTCAATATGAACCACGCTGAGTTCCATTAAAAATGCCAACAACCCACTTGATAAGGCAGATTCATATTCATTTTAGAGTCTATTCCAACATGTTTCAGATTGCAGCCATTCTTCACAATGTACAAAACCATTAATGATCGTCTGCCTTAATTCATCCAGGGCTATACAATCTATCAATAGATGTTTTAATGTTTGTACAATATCTACTTGTACACAGTAGTTCCAGCCTTCTCTTCTTTTTTCACCTATTCCCCTCGATGTGACAACTAAAACTTCTCCTGTCGGAATAATGTTAAGATGAAATCGAAGACATAGGGCATGCCAGTAGCCATTTGGAAACCATCTCAAATAATGTGGGATCGCCACTATTGGTTTGTCCAATATAGAGTGACTATAATATATTTTGCAGCCTCTCTTTCTGGTAATAGAGGAGATCCAGCCAACCAACTCCTCGCTATTTGAATACAATTCTTCCAAAATGGCATCCACATGTATCCTAAACTCATTGATAGGTTTAGTTAGCCCCTTCCTCATATTTCTATTCAGATCTTCGTACAGCGTATTTGGCGATGCAATCACAATTTTATAATACAATGCCAGCACTCTCTTTCTGTGCCAACATTTCATGGCGGGAAGCCCCAATTCAAATCTTACTGCTGAAATTGGCACAATAGCGGCTAATGCCAGAGTTGTGTTCCAGATTATTCCAGATTAGGCTTTCAATACAGTGCCAATCTACTTTCCTGTCTAGGGTCTCCAATTCCATGCCATAAAGGAATGTGGAAATCTTTCTCGACAATGCCCCCTCAACTATTAATTTTGATTTTTAAGTGGGATACTTCATGTAAATGGGTAATAGGATCTAAGAGTGGCAATGGGATACCCCAGGTTTTTAACTTTGACCAGATTTTACTTTGATCAACTGTATCAAAGGCCTGAACCTGGCAATATAGAGAGGGTTTCTGCTTTTCTGACATGCGTTTTCCCTTAGAGATGTAAAACCATTCAGGGCAGTGTTCATGCCTCGTCGGAAGTCAACTTCAAATGTGTGCAATCTATTAGTTTTAAGAATCCACCGTTCCCGCTCCCTCAAAATCTATCTTGCTAAACTAAAGTCTTGGTTGGCGTCAGCATCAAGAAGGGGGGATAGGCCTATAATTGACCGGGTTAGACCTATCAACCTTCTTGAAAAAAGGTACTATATCCAATCTTTAAGGTGATGGAATACTTTATAGCAATTTCAGTATTGTTGTTTTACAGTTTTACTTTTTCTCATTTGAACGTTTCCTTTACATTTCAATTTTTTTATTTTTAAAGATTCTGACAGAAGATTTTCTTTCTAAGATGAAAGTCCATTTACAAATATGGATTCTTTTAGGTTTAGCCACCCCGATCACTGCCTTATCTTGTTCTCCATTCCATATAAAGCCTATGAAGTTAAATCGAGTAATAAGATCATATGTTCCCTCCAGAGCTTTGTGAGTCATTAACTTACATAAGCATTTATTCAACCTCTTCACATTATGGAAATGCTTCATTATTCTGGTCCGCCCCTGTGTAACTATAAGGTTAGTACAGCCTATATCAACACACATGTTGAGCTCTAGCCTGTCTAATATTTCATTGTTTACGGACGTTAAAAGGCCACCCACCAGTCGTTCTTCATTTTAATTGGAAGCCAACTGTACCATTGAAAAGCCATGAACCACCATTATTTCTTCTAAACATGTCTCCTGAAGGAGCAGGAGATTACAATTTGCCAGCATATGGAAGCCCTCATCTTTATTAGTAGAACGTTTGAAGCCTCTGGTGTTTCATGTTAGTGTTAGAAAAACCTTCCCAGTAATTTTCCCAACTCCTCAGTAATTTTCCCAAGTCCTGAAGCCCTGTTCTACTAGCCCCTAACTTTCTAAAGTTGGTACAAAGGTTATTGGGGAGCCATAACCAGTTATGTTCATGTTCTACACTCTTTATGCGGTTACCTTTTCAATGTGTACTGATCGCCTGGCATCGAGGTTATGCGCACAGGTAATTTTTAAGCGGTACTGCTTGTCATCTGCAACTCGATGATGACTAGGGTCAAGACCCTCCCCCAACTTCACCCTATTGAAGTGCTTAGATGGGTAGATTTCATAACCCATTTGCCTGGGAGTATCTGCTTCCCTTAAAATTATTCGAGCCACCAATTTGTAGTTGACAGACAACTCTAAAATGTGGGTTCAAAAGGCGTTAAAGGAATTAACCACTTGTTTATCTTTTGAGTTGAGCAGTTTTAAATAATCACTCTCATGAAATAAACACAGCACGTTAAACCGTATTTAGAATCACATTCACCTCTGCTCTAATGATCATTTACAGAGAAATATTTTACCGTGCACTGTCCTCCTCTTGCCTATACATCCATTCCTCTAAGAAAACTGCAGATATTAACATCCTGTATGGTGACTCTGGGGCTCGCAAGTTATCAGAATTGATTTTCACAGTTGGTCGATGTTCATGTGGATTTCCATATAGAGTTGTCATTTGAGGCAGAGGTTGGAGAATAGTTTGACTAAGAGTGGGCTGATTAATGGAACAAGTAAGGGCGCCTTGTTCCGCTATCGCTGCATAAAATATCACATTGTTGTTAACACTATCCAGCTCTATAGTAGAGTCACTTTAAATTGTAGTGGCCGAACCTCTTGAGTGCATCTGTATAGGTTTGTCAAACATCATGGGAAGGCATTTGCTGATTTAGAACATTCTGCCCTCAGTGAGGAACAACTCCCTTTCTCTGTCAGATAGGTAGCCATGCAGCAATATCCGATGTTCTCATTGGAATCATTGTGGGCCTCATCACGAGTATGGAGGCAGGCATGGTGCCATAAGCACCATGGCTGCCTCCATACCGGGCTCTAATACCAGGTTCTGTGAATGAGGAATGCACAGAACCATTCCCCATTCTCATTTGAGCCCCCATATGGGGATTTACCGGGTCAGTCCCCATTCAACCAACCATTCCCCATTCCCATAGGACTCAATGGGAATGGGGAAGCTGCTAATAACGGGCCCGCGAATAGCAGGCCCGTTATTAGTGCCCTGGTCCCTTTGCGGGATCCGTAAAGGACATGTGGTCAGACCACACGTCCTTTACGGTTCCCGCTAAGGGACCTCGGAATTGGGCGGTAAGGGATTACCAGCACCGGTCTCCTTACCGGTGCCCGGTATCCCTTACCGCCCAACTCATAGTGACCCCCTATGTATTGTCCACATTTTCTAAATCACAAGACATGTTTTTGCAACATTAAAAGCAGTTTGCAGAGTGACGCATTTGCTTCAGACTTCTAGTACACTCTTTCCAAGGTCATCTCGTCTAGCGCATCTGCTTCAGCAGCCTACTGCCAAATTTTATTTATAAAAAACCTTTGAACACCACTTTTGAAAACTGTTTATTACTACCATTTAAACTTCTGAATGACTGCATATTGGATTCCGTAAAAAAAAATAGCTTTCTGTGTTACACTTGCCACTATATTTCTGTGTTTCCAGCACGTTTGATTTTCCATTGGAGTTAAGGCCTATAGCCATCTGTAATGCATGATGTGACATTCATTTTGAAAAGAATGGAACTCTTTGCTATTTGTAATGGGCCTAATTCTGATATGTTTTTCCAATCAGCGCTGGTGCGTGAGCAAGGCGGTTTTCGCCAGTTTGCGTCGGAGCGCGGCGTTACAGTGCCCCACTCTGTAACCATGGTGATGGCTTTGACTAACAGCCAGTCCCCGTACTTGCACAGCAGATGATATTCTTCAGAAATATCTTCACTGCAGTCTGCAACCCCTGCATTACACACCAAGGCAGTCGCAGGTCACTGACATTATCAGCCCAATACTTGAACAGGTCGGTTCTTCTACCTTGACTGACTCAAAGGGCCTCATTACGACTTCGGCAGTAGCTATGCTGCTATTGGCGGCATGGCTGCTGCCGAAATCGGGTCCGGGTTTCCAGAATGGGGAATTACTGAGCCATTCTGAGTTTGGAGGGCCCGGTAATTCCTCCCTCCAGTAACCCGGGCCCGGACCTTCCCCATTCCCATCTGAGCCCCCATAGGGCTCAATGGGAATGGTAGAGGGTGCAAACAACGGGCCGATTACGAGTGGCCCGTTGTTTGCTCCCTCTTCCCCTCGCAGGACCGGTAAGGACGCCTGGTACGAGCAGGCGTTACTTACCGGGTCCCGCGAGGGGAGCTTGTAATGAGGCGGAATGGGATTAACGGGTCCGCCTCCTTTAGCGGAGCCCGTTAACCTGTTCCGCCAATTAGGCCCAAACACTCAATATAATTCTTCTTTACAGGACATACAGACTGATGTCATAGACAGTAATAAGGTTTTCTCATCGGCAGATATTCACGACACGCCACCTCTGCCTAATCACCTCAAACTATATGATAATGCTGTAGAACCATCAAGGTACACAAACACTGAGTCAGTGCCAACCAACCAGGATCTGTTAGGACCTTTGCCACAGCTGCCCATGTAGGATAGGAATATTTGACAGGTCCCTGGCCCTATGCTGCCAGCAATTCACCCCACAGGGCCTCTGAGCCGGCAAATGCTGCCGACCCATGAAGACACATAACAAGAATGTACCCCGCAGGAGTCTTTGAGCCATCAAAAGCTACCGACCCTTGAAGACACTACACCTGATGTTGGTCCAGCTGGCACCATAGAGCATAACAAACCCCTCAGGCCAGGACACCATAAAGAGCTAAAATGTATGCTCTTAAATACACAGTCACGTGTTAAACGTTCTACCCAATTAGCTGAACATATCACCACAAACAAAATTGAGCTATGTGGCATCACAGAATCATGGCTAGATGATGCCGCCAGACCAGCTCTTGTGATGGTCGTTGCTGAAGGCTTTAACATCTCAAGAGAAGATCTTACTAATGCCAAATGTGGTGAAGTAGCGTTACGCTATGACAAAGCTCTATGAATTTGCAAAATAGAGAACATCTCAGTCTCAGAATGCAAAGTGCTGTGGGCTAAATTCTAGATGAACCCTAATGCTACTGTTAATATATTTTTCATATACTGACCCCCACATAGCATGCCCGGTTGTTTGACACATCTCAATGATTTAATATCTCCTACTCGGAAACCTAGATCAAGAACTCTCATTCTCAGTGATTTTAATTTTGCCTTTATGGACAACTCTGATGTCAATTCATGATGGTTAAGACCATGCTATTTGATCTAGGTTTCAACCAGCAAGTCACCCAGCCTACTCACAATAAAGGGAGGATTTTATACAGGGTACTTTCACAGAACATCTTCATTGGGGGATCTAGTAAATAATCAATGCCCATAGTCTTAACAACATCTCTTAGAATGGAATATGGCCATACCACCGCTCACAAAAATCGTGTGAGAGAAGTGCTGGGTCTCATAATCAAACCTGCATGAGCTCACACCTCCTTCCCTGGCACCATTTATCTTATCTATCATTGACAACTTGACCAATCTGCATTATTTAGATGAACTAGCAGTTGTGCATGGGCAAACTCTTGAAAGAGACGTAACAGTGTGGCCCCTATAAAATCATGTTTGCTGAATGCCAGATAAAAGTGGATCTCTAAATATTTGTATTTATTTATATAATTGTTCATTTATAACAAACTTAACACCAGCATTGTGGTTTCAAAGCGTGGTATCATCATTCGAACCTGTGTGGTGCTGTGTTGTCTTGCTTCCAAGACAAACGTGTTGCCACTGGTCTAAACAAGGCAAAAACAAAGAGGTGATGGCTGGATAGTTCAGACTAAATTTTAACCTCTGGCATTGCTCTGGGCAACCCTCCAGACCATCGTTCTTTGCCTGCCAAGTCATTACAGAAGGGGAATGACCATATGCAAATTAGACATGGGCCCACCCCAAAAGGGGCAATCCAGCCCGAACACCTAGGTCATATCCCTTCTGCACGAGACCACAAGAATCCCCAACAAGTTTTAGCCTTGTTGGGTCTCATCACATCTTTATGCTCCCTCTGTTTGAACAGTTGGATGAAGCAGGCATTATATATACTAATTATAGAGACAACACACAGTGTCTTGTCCCCCTCACAGGGAATTATGCCACTGACTCCACCATGCTGAACTCTACCTACATCCAATTTCAAATTTGGATGCAAACTAATAAGCTTGCACTCAATGATTCAAAAATGGAACTCTTGGTTCTGGGCACCAGTTCACATCTACGCAAGCTTAGTCCAGAATATCAATGATTTATTTAAAGTTGCAGGTTGTAGTATCGCTACTCAGTCGAAGTTCAAGACATGGGAGTCAAATTGGACCAAGCACTCACTATGAAGGACCAGGTTAATAGTCTTGTTTCCAGCACTTCAGACAAGACTCTCCTATGTGGCTCGGAGATCATTGCTGTATGCTTCCCGCAAAATCTGGAACAATATTCTGTTGGATCTGAGTACATGTTCCTTAATTGCCTCTTTCAAGTGTAAGATGAAAACTGCCCTGTTCTTCTAGACCTGTTGATATTGCCCTGATGTGATTTGGTTCAGCGCTCCTGTTTTTTGTCGTCTGCTTTTGTCTAAGAGCTGCTATGCTCCCGGGCTTTTTGTCCCGTGCTATACAAATAAATAAATTCAAAAATAAATAATGTATATTGTGTGTGTGAGATATTTCTTATCTCAGGGAGCTATGTTCTATGTTTTGTATGTTGTGCGCAATGTAAACATTCCTTTATGTTTTTATGTTTTCCTAAATAAATGTGTGCAGTGTCACCTATTTTATAATGTACCTGCCCATAGTAAGGGCAGACAGGCTGAACAATGCATCAAACTTTTGTAATGTTAGACACAAAGGTGGGGCACATGCCCTAAATTACATTTCCACCTGTCAATCACCAAAGGGGGAGGATCTACTCTTCTTCAATATGTCCAGTACCTATTTTCGTACACTTAGACAACTGCTTGCCCATGATAAAAGTTGCCTGGAGGGGCACTGTTTTGGACCCTACTATGTAATTTGCTCTTTTAGCTTTTTAAATGAGACCCATATTGTAAATTGAATAAGAGGATAGGTGATTTAATTCTTGATAGCACTTGAAGAATGCCAAATTAGGGAGTTTATAACTACCTTTCAAATATTTAATAGGGCATACCTGATTCCCACAATATAGTTTTGCCAAATTCTGGTATCAAGGCTTCTGAAAGCCCCACCCCACATACAAAGACGTTGCTGGAAGCCATGTATTATGCTATAAGCTTTAAAAACTATACAGTCTTGATATCTATAGATTCTTTTTAATATAAAGTGATGCTCTCGTTTAAGCATGGGCACACTTCAGTCTGACTTTCTTGAGAGCTTTTTGCATTCTACATAGTTGCCCCAATTCCTGCTGCACCAGACTGATATATCCACTTGACCTTAGATTAGACCCTTAATGCTGATCAGCTGTGCACCAAAATTACACAGACAGAATTCGGTGACCGTCAAACCTTCATTCTATCCGTTGAAATGGCATTAAATTGCCCTATGTGATATTCTCTGTTCCCATAAAGAAATTAAAGATTTCCATGTATTTGATTGTCTCCTCATCTAGAAGAAGGAGAGTACTGGAAAGACATAAAGAAATACAGGCAATACAGATGTTGACATGTTTGAACTCTTTTCACTCAAACCTTTGTTTAACCAAAACATGGCTTGGAATTATTCACAAAATGAATCTCCAAAACCTTGCTGAGTTCTGCACACAAGTATGTGGCTTTTTATCAGTCCAGGCCTCATAGAAGCCAGGAACATTGAGATTTAAGCTGTTAGACTTTTCATTTTAAGGTGATAGCTTGGAACTACTCTGAACAAGTAGGCACAATGAAACTACAATTTGGGGAGGACCCCTCAGAGCTCTTCAGAGTATTCGACTATGTCGTTTATACATATGTATCACTGGACCAAAGCTATTTCTCTTCTTTACAGGATTCTTGCCATCCTTTACTGAATCATCTGTGTCAAGCATTTGACATAAATCACAAAAAGTAAAGGGAAAATAGGGGAACACTGTCGAGTGCCACAGGTGACAGGTGACAGAAAGTTCTGCAACCAGTCCATTACCACCAAGGCTCACACAATCCCATACAAGGCCTGTATGAGTCATATCAGGTTGTCTGAACCCCCATCTCATAGATCAATGGCCATAGAAACTCCCTCCCTATACAATAATATGCTTTTTTTGCAATCATGAAAATGCATAATTGTGGGAGATTCCTATGGGCAGAAATGTCAAAGGCCAGATTATGTTGTTCAGCAGTAGATTGTTCATCAACCAAAACATGCTGGATCTATCCAACAACCTCCATTAAAAGCCAGGCAAGGTGGAGAGGTGTCTGATAAGAATCAAACAAACAAGCCTTGCTACACATTTTGTGAAGATCACTATGTGGGCATGTCAACACAAGGGGGGAATTAGCCTCTTTTTCGCAATTCTTTTTATAACATTTAAGAAATAAAGGTAGACATATCTCCATAAACTTTTTTCATATCTTATGTAGCAGTCCATCTTCTCGTGTGGCTTTACTGGACGTTCTTTGCATTTTATTTCCAATGTCATCTTCCATTACACGGACTACCAATACCTCACATCTCTTTTGTGGCAATCGAGTAAACTCCAGACTTTACATACATTTCTCTATCTATGTTCTCCTTATTGCGGGCCTATGTCCTTGTGTGTGTTTATAAGTGTGCATAACATTGTAAAGATTCTTCCTAGATCATGTACTTGTTACTTACTATACCACTATCCCCAGACAATATTTCTTTAATTTTACATTTGCCCTTGACTTCTTAGCGCCTGTTAGTCAACACACTAAGAACCGTAATGACCTCCTGATGCCATGTTACACATAATCTGAAAGTCAAACTCTTCATCATGAGCTGCTTGAAGTCAGCAAACAGTATTATCACCTTCTGCATGTTTTGAATCACTGATTAGTGTTCTTGCTTTAAATTCCCCTCACTTTTTTTAAGATGTATGCATAATTCACATGCAGTCCAGCCATTGTGAATCAAAAAGGATGTGGTGATCCTTCTAATACAGGCATGTGTGATATTGTAGAGTGATTTTAACATAGCAAGTTGATTCCTCAATAAGTCTGATGAAGTCCATCTTTGGAAACAGAAAAATTGATATAAGGCCGGGATGCCCAAAGGAAACACACCAACACAGGTTACAAAGAACATACAAAGCGCTTTATTCAAAGATACAACAATTACCAAAAAGTCAATTGACAAACGGATAGCTATTCGGCCCTCAGAGTAACAGAACAAACTATCAACGGTAGTTTGCCGTGTTAGTGTGAGAGAGCGTACATTGGGATACTCGGGTTTTTATACTTTTTATCCAGCTCTGGCCAACCCCCTCGCGGGTTAACCATTCTTCGAACCAGGCCTAGAGTTCGTTGCCAGGTCAATCCCATAATGTA